>NC_046158.1:8049914-8374914 GCF_011064425.1 Rattus rattus
GACCACCATTAAAGATGTCAACAGAGGAGGATTTGAATGAGACGTGGCTCAGCGGGAAAGACAGCAAGTGTAAGTGTATGTGACAAGAAATGGGGGCTGGTCCCTGTCAGGGAAGGGTTTTAAATGTCCTAAGTATGGTCTATTAAGTTTTCTGCATAATGGCTTAGTTCCTACCGAGCACTGGCTGGCAACATGTGCCATCCAAAGAATATTCAAGATTTTCCCTGTCTCTTTTATAAAGAGAGAACAAGGGGCTGGATGTAGCTGTCTCCTGTCCGTGGCCACCAGTTGGGACCTGTATCCTTGGTGTTCTGTGTACCCCTGGGGAATCTTTTGTGGCCTCCGGCCACTGCCACAGGGTTGGCCCCTCAGCAGAAAGGCCTCAGAGGAAACGTCTCTTTTCTCTACCCTTCGAACCTTGGACTGCAGTTCCAATTGGGGCTTCCTGTCCCCACGTTTGTTTTCTTTATGAAGGAAATGTAAAATCTCTCCAGTCCTGGCTGCAAGAGCATGCAAATCAGCTAACAGTGCTGTTTGGTGGAGTCTCTGTATGCAAAACCTCTTGGAATAAATCAGTCATCTCCAAACGGGAGGAGGCCAAGGGGCAGAGGAGGATGAAGAAAGTGGGGACCACGGAATGGGGCTCTGCTCAAATGGGTGAAATGGCCCATGCTGGCCTGGGTATCCAGAGGGGCCCCCATGGACCTCTTTGTCTCTTTTGCTGCCACTAGATGGCAGCACACGCCAGCCCTAGTACTTGGCATTCAATCTGTACTTGGACTTCACCAGGCACAGGGGCCAAGGCCCCCAAATTCACTACCTTACTTTTTTCTGTTCTTCTCCTCTGCCTGCCTGCAGTTCTACCGGCCTGTGGTTGTCTTGGGGAAACTCCTTTTTTTTTTTTTAAATGAGTTCAGTGGGAGATGGAATCTTGTTGGTTATGGGTGATCTGTACTGACCCAGGATCCAAGAGCTTTAATGCACAGGGGCCCCTCTGATGTCCTGTGATGCTGGAAGCCAGGAGAGGAGGGGCAAAGGAAGAAAAAGAGGAAAGAGAATGAGGAAAGGAAGGAAAGGGGGAAGAAAAGGAGGAAGGATGGGGAAAGAAGAAAAGAGAAAGGGGGGAGAGGAAGAGAGGGAAGGAAGGAAGGGAAAGAAGGAAGGAGGAAAGGAAGCAAGGGCCAGCTCCTTCCCACAGCCCCCCGAAGTCAAGGGACTATAAGTAAACGCTTGACTTTTAAATTTTAAATTTTAATAAGTTAACTACTCCTTTTCACCCAAATGCTACTCAAAGTTTCTGGAGAAAATTCCAGTGGGTTAGAAGCTTCTGTGAAGTTTTGATAAGCAAATGTGGCTGCACTCGGGCGCCCTGGTCATTGGCTGACGCTGCAGCCGCCAGATTTTGACACAAATAATCAGATTGAAAATCAGGGAGGGGAACAGAAGAGGGGGGAAAACACAGAAACGAAAAGGAGAAGTGTCTGTTTGTGCAGAGACTCATAAAGTTGACAGAGCTGAGAGCAGTCAGCGTGGAGGTTCTCGGCTCTCAGGACTCGGGCAGAACTCAGGAGAGGGACAGCTCCCTGACGGTGAGTGCCGCCAGACCGGTGCCGGCTGGGCTCCGCTGAAGAGTTTCTGTCCTGGTTCCCAAGGCAGGGAGGGTGTCTGCTTCCCTTTATGGTGAAAGGAAGAATACTGTGATAGTCTCTCTTCTGGACGCAGTGCTCATCACCAGGGGAGGAAAGGAGGAAGGAACACGGGCCAGACTGAGATGCCCCAGGATAGCGCAGGAATCGCGCTTTCCCTCCTGTGAATTTTGTAGACGGTTACGCTTCATTTTCACCCAGATACAATCCTCTCTCTCTCTCTCTCTCTCTCTCTCTCTCTCTCTCTCTCTCTCTCTCTCTCTCTCTCTCTCTCTCTCTCTCTCCTCTCTCCTCCCCCCCTCCTCCCTCCTCCCTCCTCCTTTCTCTCTTTCACACACACACACACACACACACACACACACACACACACACACACACACACACACGGCACTTTTCTAGGGGCACCAGAGGGACCCAAATCGGTGTCTCCCTGAACCAGAACTGCCCTCTGCCAGGAACTCAGAAGGAATTGGTGTCTCTGACAACCTCAAAAGTTCCTGGAAGCACCGGGGAGTCAGACACCCTCTCCTAAGGAATTCACTGAAGGGAAGTGACAAGGTGAGGCGGACCAGCCTCTGGGAAGCACAGGATTATGGAGGGGAGACAGTGCCAGGGGTTCTTGGCTCTTTTTACCTAGAGGAAAAGGTGAGTTTGAGTCGTGGGTTTCTTAGAAACCAGGGCTCATCGAAGCAATGCCCACAGATGCTGTGGTCTGTGTGAGTCCTGAGAAAGCCAGCATCTTTGTGAGACTACTGTGGGGAAAGTCAAGGGACCTCTGGCTGTGGGGTCCAGCAGCCTGGGTGCTGGTAGAGCTGAGCCTACCCACCTGTGCTCCTCCAAGTCCTGCAAAGTCCTCCACCAGGAGAGAGGTAACGTTTTGATTTAGGGGGTCAACCTGTAGAAAGTTTGGGAGAGTCAGGCAGTTCTGGATGATTTCGGTCTGACTGATGGAATCACCCCAGTGGTAATCGCCATTCCTGGCACCTCAGAAAAGGTGGATGCAGGTCCCCCCTAGAGGTTCTGGGGAGCAGATCGCTCAAGGTCTCCCTTCACTGGGACCCAAAGCACGCTCCCAGGCAGAAATAGCAGGAGGCTCCTACGTTTGAAGGTGTTTGCGTTGGTTCCTTTCTGGTGGCAATCCCAGCCACGGCGGGGTGGGGGTGAGGGTGCTCTGCTCTTGGTATAGACAAGTGCAGACAATGTTTTGTTTGTTTTGTTTCCATCAAGGTAAAATATGTCCATGAAATTGGCCATTTTTTGCTTTTGAGTTGTGTGGTGTTCTTGTGTGTGGGCATGGGATTCAGAGTCTACCACAGACGTACACTCCCAGGTCCCCAACTCCTTTCTTCTCTCCTTTTACACTATGTAGCTTTTTTTTTTTTTCTTTTTTTTCAGAGCTGGGGACTGAACCCAGGGCCTTGCGCTTGCTAGGCAAGCGCTCTACCACTGAGCTAAATCCCCAACCCCCACTATGTAGTTTTTAAAAAGACCCTTAATTTCCGCTCCCACCCCCTAGCACTGTGTCTTGAGCTGCATCTCCAGCTCCTTTCTTCTTTCACTTCATTATTTTTTAATCTCTCCTTTCTGTTTTTAACTTAAGATTACTCTATCATTAACTAGGCCTGGAGATGCACGCCTAGAGCCTCAGCACTTGGGAGACAGAGACAGGTGGAGCTCTGTGCGTTTGAGGCTAGCCTGGTCTGCACGGAGAGCTCCAGAATAGCTAGCGTCCCTTAGAGATACTCCGCCTCAGAAGAACTACAAAAAGTGCTGTTGTTTGTTTGTGTGTGTGTAAGAGAGATGCAGGGCGCACATGCCATGGAAGACACGTGGAGGTCAGAGAACAACTTTTGGAGTCCATTTTCCTTCTGCCCTGTGGGTTCTCAGGACAATACAAGTCATCAGGCCTGTGTGACAAGTGTTCCGCTCATTAAGATAGCTCACTGACCCACTTTCTCCTCTGTTTGACCAGGCTGGCCCAGAACTCATGGGCTCAAGCAATCCTCCTGACTTCTTCCCAAGCATCCAGGACTCCAGATGCTTGCCCCATATGCCGAGCTCATCATAAGAGCTGTCCATTAGCGATTGAGTAGATTCATCTTGTTCAACCATGGTCACCACTGATCCCCAAGGCCGTGTCCATTTGTGAAACTCAGACGCCACACCTATTGACCAATTCTGTTCCTCTGCCCCAGCCCCGCTAACCTCAAATCTACTCCAGTCTGTGAGTTTGCCTATTTTGCACAACTAGATATTTGGCCTTCTGTCGCTAGCTTATCTTGCTCCCCATGTTTGAGGGGTTCATCATGCCACGTATGCTGGAATTTCCTTCCATTGGAAGTCTGAATCCTATTGCGTGCTTTGGCCTGGCTCTCCCTTTGCTTATCCATCCTGCCTCGGCCGACTTCTGCACCTCTCAGCTCTTGAGGATGGTGTTGCTGTGGATGTCGATGGTCAGAGTCTCTGAACTCTGTGCTTCTCTGTGCTTTGGTGTACACCAGAGGTCATTGTTGACTTTATGTGCTTATTGGTGGTGCTGGGGATTAGACCCTGGGCCTCGCACATGCGGGCCACTGACTTGAGGCCCCCTAAGGTCACCCAGGCTCCTGGCTGTGTCTCCGTGATGTGACTCTGCAGCTTGTTTGTTACCTCCCTCCCTTTTGTCCTTACACATAAGGAAGTCCAAAGGGTCCCCTGAAGCTGACCCTGAGAATCAACCCAGTCTTGCCCAACCCTCCTGAAAAGGGAACCTAACTGGCCAGTGTCTCAGGCAAGGTAGGTCAGTCCCCAGCTGAAGGTCAGCAGATTGTACACGGGATTTTAGAGTAAAGGGGAAGTTTAGAAATCTCTCAGCCCAACCGTCTCCTCCGAGAGATAGGAAAACCAAACCCAGGTTAGCGGTGCACGCGGTCACAGAATCAGACTCATCCCCCGGGGGCTGCACAAGATGCCTGGAGTCAGGAAAACCTGGCGAGCCCACTATGCTCACAACCTGGGAGTACAGGATGCTACAGTCCTCCAGGCAGCCCCAGGATGGAAGGTTTATAAAGGATGCTGACAAGGGGCCTCTTTCCGGCGGCCAGATACCATCACTCTCTGTTTATGAAGAAATCCCAGTGTCTTTCACAATCTCTGCCTGAGCTCTTTCTCAGAATGGTCCATGTGAATCAAAACCGAGTGGTTGCTAATTAACTACATTACAGGTAATGGTTCCTCTTTCTTTCCTCTTTCTCTCTCTCTCTCTCTCTCTCTCTCTCTCTCTCTCTCTCTCTCTCTCAACTCAGCTAACAAAGACCAAAAGGAAATTCTCTGGGTACAGTTGGCTACTGTAGGCTTGGGGGTCTGACGAAGTGTCAGCTATCCTGCCCTAGAAGGGCAAGGATAGAGCTAAGGCAACCCAATGGGAGGAAGCCAGAAACCCAGGACCTCTTTCTTCCTGTTGTAAGCATAATGCATTCAGTAAGTGCTTATGAATATAGGAGGTGCTGATCCTGTGCTGCTCTGGGTTTGGGTCAGTGACCTAGCGTCGTCTTTAACTGGACCACGGGCAAAACTGCCTTTAAGGAAATCTGTTCTTTTCTACTTTCCACATGACGCTGTTAGGACCCTGTGTGGAATCTTTGGGGATCAGGGGGAAAAGACCCCTTGTTCCTAGCTCCCACTTTCTTTTGATACTATGATCTACACCAGTGGCTACTGTGAGGAGCAGAGATCGGTGTGGTGGGGGTTAGAGAGGTGGGTCAGGAATCAAATCCAAGCAGGACAGTAGCCCTGGGCCTGGCTCTGTCCTGACCTCTGAGTCAGCATCCTCTCTAAGCCTTGAGATCCCCACCTGCAACCCGAGGACACTTCCTACTTCCCTGTACTCAATGCACGAGTACAGCAGCCACCATGGCTTGTTTTCCTCCTTGATGTACTGCGTAGTGACTGTCTCAGTGAGGACCTGACATGAAAGGCCTGGAATAGCCTGTGGCACATGGACCACACTGAACAAATAACCTTTGTCCCAGTGCTGTGAGTATGGAGGTCCTGGGCCTAGACATATGCATGCACTCTCCTTCCCCTTGCTCAGGATTAAGTCCCTCAAATGAAAGGTTGGGGAGATTTGGGGACTGGGGTGGGAGGGAGAAGGCCAGGAAGGGAGGGGGCAGGGGAGGAAGGCTGGCCCTGGAAGATAAGGTCGTGGCCCGTGGCCGCTGTGTGTACCAGGATGAGCAGAGGCCCTTCCAATCCTTTGTGTAGAGAACTAAGAATCTGTCAGTGGAAGAGATCCAAGAGGCCAAGTCCCATCCTTCATTTTAGAGTTCAGAGAACGGAGGGCATTGAACTTATGGCAGTTCTCTGGTTCATCCTAAGAGGGCACCTGCTGGATTGAGCCTAGCCTCCCTGCTGGCCCCTTCAGCTCTTCCTCAGCCTGTGGAGAGGCCGTGTGATAGCTCAGCCTAGGTGTCTACCATGCACCTTACATGTTCCCCACAATGACTGACATTGAATCAGGCCCCCTCCTTAGTGATCTAAATATAGGCCTCACAGCAAGAAGTGCTGGACCTGTCTACACTGCAAAGAGCCCCAACCACCGATACTCCCCAGCAGGCCTCTGGGCCATAGGGCAAGTGGACGTAAGGCCTCTCCTGCCTGGTTTTGGTTCACCCCCTGGGACAGAGGTGACTCAAGCACCCTTGCCACAAGGCTAAGTAAACTCCAAGCTGTCTTTCCTAATCTTGCCTCCATCCTGGTCTGAGCTAAGGTCTTATCACCTAGCCTTCACTGTTGTTCAGAGGCAGCCAAATCCTTTTTCCCGCCTTTGCTGGGCGTATCATAGATGCAGCCTTCGGTGAGTGGCTGGTCCTGGGTGGGGCTGGGAGGAGTCTGAGCTTTGGCCTGAACAGTCTGGAGTATGGGGAGGATAAAGGACACCAAGGGGCCTCTCTGTCTCCCAGGACCATGAGAACACTGCACAGACTGGGACACTAGGATAGGAGTCACTAGTGGGAGAGCAACCACATGCCGTCTTAGAGGACTCGGCAGGAGACATCTAGGGAGGTCAGCATGGTTCCCGCCTTGTGAACTGGGCGGATCCTTTGGCTCATTCGGACCTCCAGTTCTCTCCCAGTCCCTGACTAAGAAGTTAAATGATGATGTCCACCACTGGAGTTGACGGACATTCACCTCTCTGTGTCCATCCACAAGGAAACTGAACCACCAGATGAAGTGGATGGGTCTCCTCAGGCTTCTTTCCACGATTAACAGACAGAAATCCCCACCATTTCTGGAGAGCCGGCTGCAGGCTTAGGCTCCCACCTGCAGGGCAATACCGGCTTCAATTAAGTCTCTACTTGCCTCACTAGCCTCAAGCACCTTTAAGCACTGCCCCACCCCCTCAACCCCTGCTACGCATGGGCAGTGAGAACCTGGGTTGCTCGCCAGCATTCCAGGCTGGATAGCACAGCACACCTTAAAGTAAAGGAAACTGGCCCGGAGAAGTGAGGAGTCTGCCCAGATTGAACAACGGGCAAGTTGAGGAACTCCGCTCAGGAGCTTCTTTGGGCGGGGGTGGGTATTTTGTTGTTTGTTTTGCTTTGTTGAGACAGAGTCTCACTATACTTGTCCTGGTTGGCCTGGAACATGCTCTATAGACCAGACTGACCCTGAACTCAGGGAGATCCACCTGCCTCTGCCTCCCGAGTGCTGGGACTAAAGGCATGCACCACCACACCTGGCTTCTCCATGAGCTTTTAATCTAAAAATCTAAGCTCAGAATGTGTAGTCTCGTAAGCGTGTCAGTCTGGTTCTCAAGAACAACTTTTTAAATTTGTTGTCTGGGGATGGGTTTCAGATAGCCCAGGCTGGCCCTGAACTCATATCTTGCTGAGGATGACTTTGAACTGTTGCATCCCCTGCCCCCACTTCCCAGGAGCTGGGGTTATAAAATTGTGCCACCGTAACTGGTTTTCTGCAGTGCTGGGGATGTAGCACGTAGCACTCCACCGACTGAGCGGCACCCCAGCCCCTCAAGTACAACTAACTGGGGTCCGCATGTGCCTGCTTCAGGGGTTCCAGGTCTATCTGTCCTCCTTTCTCTTTCCCAACACAGTCCAGGCTGACTCAAGTTTCTAAGGATGAGTATACTCTGCCTGTGACTAATTCGTCATTCTGGGGGGAGGGGCACACGGTCAAAGTCAAGATGTCAGTATGTTTGGTTCCTTCTGGAGGTTCCTAGAAAAATCAGTTCATGGATCTCTCTGAGCTTTTGATAACGGGAAGCAGCCCTTAGCGTCCTGAATCTTAGAGGCATGTCTCTATTCCCTGCTTCTAATGCACAAGCAGGTCTCTCCGCGCCCAGCCCACCCAGGGGCACTGGTCATTTGGGGAGCAAGGCCGATCTTCGGGCACGTCCTAACTTGATGTGATATTCACAGGTGCCAGGTGGATGTAAACCTTTGGGGAATGTTCTACAAACCAGCATGGGATAGCGTGTCATTGTTCCAAAGGAATGATACTTGTCGATCTTAGCCACTCCCATTCCCTCCCATCCCCCACAGGTGCGGAGCACACTCTGAAAAAATGCCACGGTCCTTTCTAGTGAAGAGTAAGAAGGCGCACACCTACCACCAGCCCCGAGCACAGGGCGATGACCTGGTCTGGCCTCCTGCCGTAATTCCTGGTGAGTCTGCGCTTGGGCTATGGCCCACCCCACGCCTACTCGGCACTGTCTCGATGATGCTATGGCATCTCTCCTGCGTCTCTTAGCTGTCGCTGAGTGAATGAATGACTAAGTGCATATGTGAATGAATGAAATAAACACTCGTCTCCTCTGGCCTGTGGAGTTCTGGGAGCATCGGATTTGGAGCCGGGGAGGAATTATGGCTCTGACTGAGGTCTGAAGTCAGGGTGCTCTGGGTTCTCACACCTCTCCCTGTCCCAGCAGAGGTGTGAGCAGCAGCAGGCTGGTGTCCCTGGGTCCCCTCTCCCTGGAAATATGGTGCCCCTTGCTCTCCGCAGGCATTCCAGAACTGATGGTGGTGACTCTTGGGTCTTGTCTCCTCACAGTGGCAAAGGAACATACCCAGAGTGGCAGCCCTGTTCTCAGCACACTGCTTCCAAGCCAGACCTTGGACTGGAACGCAGTCAAACAGAAGCAGGAGATGCTGCTGAACCAGAGCCTTCCCAAGATGGCCTCAGCCCCAGGTACCCCGCCAGGGTCTCCTCTGTCTCCTCCAGGTGCCAGAGAGGAAAGTGGCGGGCTCTGTGGTAGCCCTTCTTAGGGTCATGAGGTTGGGGAGCATCAGTTGCTAGACGCCATGTGGACTCTCAGCTTCTGCTGGGCACGTCCAGACTAGCATGAGGAGTTCTGTGTGTGTGTGTGTGTGTGTGTGTGTGTGTGTGTGTGTGTGTGTGTGTGTGTGTGAGTGTGTGTGAAGCAGCTGCAAGGTCCACAGGGCAGTGGCCTGGTGGTCCCCCGGGGGATGGAGCTGAAACTGCAGTGAAGACTCACCAATGGTACACAGTCAGGCTGCACATTGGAATCCTCAACAGGAGGTCACCAGGGGAGATAGACCACCAGGGCACACAGAGAGTTCTAGAACAGCCAAAGCCATGTAGAAAGACTCTGTTTAGAAAGAATAAGAAAGAAAGAGAGGAAGGGAAGAAAAGAAGGAAGGAAAGAAGGAAGGAGAGAGAGAGAGAGACAGAGAGAGAGGAGACAGAGACACAAAGAATCTACTGGTGGCAGTTAGGAATATTCACTGATCTTCCAAGACCTGAGCATCACAAGGCAGCTTACAGTTGCCCGTGGCTCCATCTGTGGAATCCAGCACCCTCTTCTAGCCTCTAAGGGTACCCTCATGCACATGGTGCACACACAGGTACAACATACATTAGAGAGCTGAAGGCGAATCCTTAAAATAAGTCATCCGCACATGTCTTTGTACAGAGGGGCCTCACGTGACATCCCAACCCCAGGATGGGGAATCGCCACTCTCCGAGTCGCCCCCTTTCTATAAGCCCAGCTTCTCTTGGGATACGCTGGCCTCCTCCTACAGACACAGCTACCAACAGACCCCCTCCACCATGCAGTCAGCTTTCCTGGAGCGCTCCGTGAGGCTGTACGGCAGCCCGCTCGTGCCCAGCGCCGAGTCCCCCTTGGACTTCAGCCTCCGTTATTCTCCGGGCATAGACACTTACCACTGTGTCAAGTGTAACAAGGTAAGCAATGGGCATGGGTGGCATGTGCGCCCTGCTCAGCACCCCTTCTCTCTAGGACGCTGGGCCCTGCTATTATTCATGGTTGGATTGTCCCTGTGCTTACAATCTTGAGGCCATGTTGGATTCAGACCATGCCCTGACTGTCTTACCTTTGCTTGACATGAATAAGATCTTGGGGGATAGAGAGAGGTTGAGACACCTGCCCCAGCCCACAAGGAGATATCAGCAACAGCATCTATGTGGTTCTAGCTAGCTCCGGCATTCTTATTTTTTTGAGACAAGGTCTCGTGTAGCTCAGGCTGGACCTGAGCTCTTTTTACAGCCAAGGATGATCTTGAATTCTTTTTTTTTTTTTTTTTTTTTTCAGAGCTGGGGACCCGAACCCAGAGCCTTGCGATTTCTAGGCAAGCGCTCTACCACTGAGCTAAATCCCCAACCCCTTGAATTCTTAATCCTTCTCCCTTCACCTCCTAAGTGTTAGGATTGCAAGTATGCACCACCACAACTGGGTTTTCCTGGTTTTACGCAGTGCTAGGGCCCCGTGTGCAATATGAGAGCACTCTCTCATGTTATCAGGTCATTCAGCCTCCAGATGGGCATGGAGGGACCTTCTGGCCCCCTCCGCAGCCCCCATTTTATAGACAGGAAAACTGCCACAGAGAGGTAAGAGACTCCCTGGGATATGCAGCAGAACAGCAGAGCCACCAATGAGGTGCCCCTTCTCCAGCTCCATCCTGCTCTGAGCTAGGCCCACGGCCAGGATAACCACAGACCTGCCCTCCTCCTTCTGGGGACCTGACTCTTTGCTCTGCCTCAGGTGTTCTCCACCCCTCATGGGCTAGAAGTGCATGTCCGCCGCTCTCACAGCGGAACCCGGCCCTTTGCCTGTGACATCTGTGGCAAAACCTTTGGCCACGCTGTGAGTTTAGAGCAGCACACGCACGTGCATTCCCAGGTGAGCAACTGACAAAGGCTGAAGGGGACACAGGCGGGTTGGGGCAGGGAGTGGACTCTCTCCTTGCCTCCCTGGGTCTGTGTCTCCTAACATACCGGGTCTCTGATTGGTTTGAATGGCTTCACATCTAGTTGGAAGGAACTGGGGTTTTAGCGGTGGGAGCTGGAGTGTGTCTATGAGGAAACCATCTATGCTCTGGGTAGCCCCGCAGCCATCCTCAATTCTTAGTTTTAGAGTTCAATTTAAATGCATATCTCACCCCTGATCGCTGTCTGTGGGGACCCATTCCTTTCCAAAGCGGATCAGGTATCTAAGCAGCACTCTGCCTGCTTTGAGAAAGGTCACAGGCCAGATAGAAGTGGGTTACCAACACCCGGGGAGGTGGGAAAGGTGGCGGGATGTGACCCTAGGCGCTTCCCTCCCTCAGCAACAGGCGGGAGCTGGCTCTGTCCTCTACTTCCCAGCCTCTCACAGCCCAGCCAGGACATGGCTGGAACTGCCCCAGTGCAAGAGATGAAGAAACCAACACCAGAAATGGCTGCCCCCAAAGCATGTGGCTGCTGGGCTGGTGGGGGCGGGTCTCAGTTGGTAGCGTGCTTGCCTGGCGTAAGTGAAGTCCTTGGTTCGAGCCCTAACACCAGATGAACCCGGAATGGCCTGTGCCTATAACAGCACTCAGGAGGTGCAGGCAGGAGGGTCAGAAGCTCAAGGTTATCATTACCTACAATAATAAGTTGTTCATGGCCAAGCTGGACTACACAAGAGCTTGTCCTAACTAAATTGAGGCAGCATGTCACCAGCTAAGAGGAACTCACTCTGTGTTCCCGGTGAATCCCTGAAAAACTTCCATTAGCTGTTTCATCAGTCAGTCAACAAACACCCTGAGGCTGATTTTGGGTAACATACTGAGAGAGGCACAGGGAAAACATCTCATAGGAAGCAAGTCAGACCCCAAGCCTCAGGCCATGCTGAGGAATCAGGGATAGGGGTGGGGTTCTTCCTGCTCCTCTGGACCCCTGTTCTTGAGGCCACCCCAACGGAGTGTCCTCTTTCTCAGGGTGTCCCAGCCAGGTCCAGTCCCGCGCCCAGCTTGGCTGTCCCGGGCCTCGAGGCCCCACCTGCACCTGACCCCCCAAGGCCTCGTTTCCCCCGGCAGGAGCGTAGCTTCGAGTGCCGGATGTGTGGCAAAGCCTTCAAGCGCTCATCCACCCTGTCCACCCACCTGCTCATCCATTCGGACACTCGGCCCTACCCCTGCCAGTTCTGTGGGAAACGCTTCCACCAGAAGTCGGACATGAAGAAACACACCTACATCCACACAGGTGAGTGAGCGCCCACGCTGAGCCTGAGGAAAGGCCGTATGATCTCCTGCCTGGTTTCTAGGCAGCCCACCATTTACAGAGGTCCCCCTGAGGAGGGTCTGTAGGACTGGGCAATCACTCGCTATAAAGAAACACTGGCAAGAAGCCCAGCCAGCAAGGGCCTGAGGGCAGAAAGAGGCCAGCATGGGGATTCATTCACCCTGCCGTTCACTCTGTCCACTGGACAGAGTGCTTCTTTGGGTCAGCCCTTGCACAGCCATAGTGATCTATTGAGAATCAAGAAGGGCCTGTGCCAGCTTGGACAGGCTGAGAAATGGAGAAATCCAGAGAAAGACCGTACCAGTTACCTGACATATCATTGTGACATAGATGCCTGACAAAGGCGGCTTAAGAAAAAGGGTTATTGTACCTCACAGTTTGAGATGAAGTCCATCATGGCAAGATGGCTCAGTGGTAGGAGCACGAGGCAGCTGGTCACATGGCTTTCGGAAGGTGTCAGCCATATTTAGGGTGAGCCTTCAGTTAGCCCAATCCAGAAAATCCCTCAGTGACATTCCCAGCAGTGTGTCTCTTGGGTGACCTTAAGTCCCATCAAGTGGACGGTGTTGACCATCAGAAGGGCATTTTGCTTGTTTGCTTTCTTGCTTATTGAGACAAATTCTCATGTAACCGAGGCTAGCCTTGAAGGTAATATGTAGCTAAGGCTAACCTCAACCTCAAACTTGCAATCTCTGCCTCTACACATTTTCTTTCTTCCTTTCTCTCTCTCTTTCTTTCTTTTTTTTTTTTTTGTGTGTGTGTGTGTTGTTGTTGTTGTCATTGTTGTGTTGGTTTGGTTTGGTTTGGGGATATTTGGGTTGGTTTTTGTTGTTGTTGGTTTTTTTTTTTTTTTTTTTTTTTTTTTTTTGTTTTTTTTTTTTTTTTTTTTTTTTTGTATTTTTGGGGACAAGATTTCTGTGTAGCCCCAGCTGTCCTGAAATTCACTCTGTAGACCAGGCTGGCCTCGAACTCAGGGATCAGTCTGCCTCTGCCTCCCGAGTGCTGGGTTCAGAGGCATGGACACCACACTTGACTATTTCCCCCACTTCCTAAGGATGGCCATAAAAGAAGCACAATATAGAATGAGTGTGTGCAGGGCGGTGGCTGCAGGCCTAGCACTGCCACCTGCCCCTACCCTGCTGTCTGTCCCTCCCCCAGGTGAGAAGCCTCACAAGTGCCAGGTGTGTGGAAAAGCCTTCAGTCAAAGCTCCAACCTCATCACCCACAGCCGCAAGCACACAGGCTTCAAGCCCTTCAGCTGTGAGCTGTGCACCAAGGGCTTCCAGCGCAAGGTGGACCTGCGACGTCACCGTGAGAGCCAACATAACCTCAAGTGAGACTACTGGCCAGCCTGCCCCGGTATGTCTCGCCTGAAGGCCAGTCTCATGATTCCAGTCCGGATCCTCAGGCCACCTGGAAGCAGCCCCGCCCACGAGCCTCTCTGCTTCCTTCGAGACTGGGTGACCTCCACCAAGCCATGCCTCTTCTCTGACTGCAGCGGGTGTAGGAGTCAACTCCGGCCTTTCGGAACTGAAGCAGTCACAGATGTGCTCTGGTCACTGCCGCTGCCAGAGCATAGAAAGAAGCAACAAAACTCCGTGGGCAGAGATGGCAAAAACAGGCAAGAGCCAGGCTCCAAGAAGCCCTCTTGCTTGCTTCTCTGCGACTGGTGAATGAATTTTTAGGGATTCTCTTTCTGCCTGCCAGTCAGAGTTGTCCCCTGCCCTATAGGTCTGGCACCCCTCTGCTTTGGCTAGATGTACTGGCTGTCCCTCACCTCTGACCACATTCATCTGCCCACTGGGAGTGGCTCCACGGGTGAGCCACCAGGCTGTGAAAGCAGGAAGCCTGCCCGCCCGTCGATGTCAATAATAAAGATGAATTTGTTTGCGTGTGACCCTGTTTGTAAAGGGCCTACTAGGCACCAGGACTGCCTGAGGACTTGAGGGCCTTGACAAGGAGCTAGCAGAGAAGAACCATGACAGGTGTTCAGGAGGACAGGCCTAGAGCTGCTGCGGGCAGTTGTCAGGCTCCAGCTGCAGCTCGAAGGGATCCCAGACTTCATTAGTGTTGCCTTGTGGGTGTGGCAGAAGTGGTTAAGTTGAGGCTGACTCGCTGTGTGACTTCACGTGGGGCTCTGAACCTCTCTGGAGTTCAGCTTCATTGAGCTACACTGTAATCACAGCAGTCCCGTCCTGGTGGGGATATTGGCAGGATTCTGTGAGATTACCCATGGAAAGCAGTGCACACAGCAAGCCCTCAGTATTCTTCTTTAAAGTCCTGCCCCACCAACAAGGGCATGCCAGTGCCACCTCCTCCATGAAGCCAGAGGTTCTCTCTTCTGACACTAAGCTATTTGTATCCCATGTCCATGATCCAGGAGCTGCTTACAGTCCTCTGTAGACAGTTTTGGCCTTGGTGAAAGGCATAGACATGAGTGTTTACATACATTTTCTCCAGTCCATACAACCCTCCACAAGGCACATTGTCCCATTTTACAGATGAGACAACTGAGGTTCACAGAGCCCAGCTTCCTGGAGATGAGAAGGTATTCAGAAAAGAAATTCCATGGGCTTGGCTATAGTAATGGTACAGTGCTTGCCTGGAATGTGTGCAGGCTTGGGTCAATTCCTAATACTAAAACCCAAAGAATTCCATTGTCTTCAAATGGCTTCTTTACAAAACACAATTTAACCCCATGTGGTGTGTATTTGTCTCATGTGTGTATGTGTGTGTGTGTGTTTCCATATGTGTGTGCATGTCTGTATCTATGTCTGTGAGTGTGAGTGTGTGTTTATGAGTGTGTGAGTGTCTGTGTGTGTGTGTCTGTGTCTCTGTGTGTGTCTGTGTGTGTGTCTGTGTCTCTGTGTGTGTCTGTGTGTATGTGTATGTGTGTGCATGTCTGTGTGCGTGTTTGTGTCTCTGTGTGTGTGTCTGTGTGTGTGTGAGTGTGTGTGAGTGTGTGTGAGTATTGTGTCTATGTGTGTCTGTGCGTGAGTGTGTGTATGTGTATGTGTATACATGTGAGTGTGTATGAATGTGTGTGAGTCTATGTGTGTCTGTGTATGTCTGTGTCTCTCTGTGTCTGTGAGTACGTGTGTGTCTGTGTGTAAGTGTGTGTGTCAGTGTGTATGTGTGTAAGTGTGTGTGTTTGTGTCTCTGTGTGTGTCTGTGTCTCTGTGTGTGTGAGTGTGTGTGAATATGTTTCTCTGTGTGTGTGTGTGTGTGTGTGTGTGTGTGTGTGTGTGTGTGAAATTCTGCACCTCTCAGGTAAGAAGATAAAGTGTGAAGGTAGTGATTAGTCTGAACCTACATGCATTATGTGCACACTCTTGTGCACACTTGATTTGCATGTATTTTGTTTGCTAAACAAAACCAAGACAATATCAGGGTTTCGCCACTTCTGCAGTGGGGCAGGGTGGGGCCAGGAGAAAGCTGAGCAGAGAAGGGAAACAGGTAGACACATCCTCCATGTTGGCTGAGGTGGAGGGTGGGTGAAGCCAGGCACAGTCAGTTTGTTTATCCACTGGGTACCCCCAATGCAGAAGGGGAAAGGACCACAGAGGCCTCAGAGAAGGGAGTAGGCTGGCTCTCCATTTCACATCACAGACCAAGGGAGCAGGGACCAGGGCGCAGGCTGCGAAGGCTTTATGGCCTAGGCTGGGCTGGAGTGGCTCTGCACCCAGAGATAAGTGGAATTCTGTAGGATGGGTTTCACACAGACAGCAGCCCAGGGGCTGAGGAAGCCTGGAGGTACCTTACAGACTGGCCTGTGATAGTTTTGTCCAGTGGGAACACAGCTAGCTACAGTCTTTGTCTCTGTCAGGACACCGTACATCAAAGAAAGCAGAGTCAGTGGGTGTGGTGGACCCCACCCATCTATTGGAATTTGTTAAAGACCCTTCCTAGCTTCCTACCTGGCCAGAAATTTCCACCACCTCTATCACTGTATGAACTAAGAGACACCACCCAGCCCTGTGGAAATCACCTGTCCCCTTCCAATTG
The DNA here is from genome assembly GCF_011064425.1 of Rattus rattus. Taxonomy (NCBI): domain Eukaryota; kingdom Metazoa; phylum Chordata; class Mammalia; order Rodentia; family Muridae; genus Rattus; species Rattus rattus. The sequence goes on from NC_046158.1 coordinate 8,066,087, forward strand.
TTACAGATCAGACAGGGAGGCCCTCACTCAAGGTCACAGGGACAGATATTTAGGAACCCTATCAGAATCCAGCTTTCAAAGTTTTAATCCTCCAGCTGCAGACTCAGGAGCTACAGAGTGCGTTGGGAGGATGGGGGGGTTGTAAGAAGGCTGCCATCCCTAACTCTTCTGTGGAGGGCAGGGGAGGTATGGAGGGGGGAACCTATACCGGGTGGTGCTGGTGAGCCAAGACAGGGCATCAGTCAGCTACTCACGGGAGAAGAGCCAAACAGATGCTCGAAGGCTGCAGAAATGGCTCGATGCTTAAGAGCTGCTTCTCTTGCAGAGGACCCAAGTGTGACTCCCAGCACCCACATCAGGCAGCTCACAACTGCCTGTAAGTCCGGCTTCAGGGAAATCCAGCCTATGGCTTCCAGGCGCACCACCAGCACTCATGTGTACATACACACACACACACACACACACACACACACACACACAACACACACACGCATAAAAAGAAATATTTTTTTTAAAAAACAACATTTTAATATTGAAACAAATTGGCCACATCAGGAAGTGGACTGTCATATAAAATCTCTCCTTGGTTGACTGCTTGGCACTGCAGCCCCAGCACTGGGCTCTGTGCTCCTTTTGAATATGGGTGAAGCCTGGCCCATGGCTGCCAGGTAAATCACTGATAAAGATGGAAATGTTCCCTAGGTCAGCTGGAGACTGTGAGTGGCTGAGTTGGCTCCATACTGCCCCTCTGTACCCCCAGCTAGAGCGTGCTGTCAGAGAAGAGGAGGTTGATGGGTGGAGGTCAGGAGGCAAGGCCAGATGTTGGACATTTGAGAGCGGAGAAGTGAGAGTCCACGCTACCTTTAAGACTGAAACAGCCCTGAAGGGCCCCTAAAGCCCAGGTGTGCCCATCCTATCATTCAGTTGAGCCCTAGCTCTTGCTGCTCTTAGTGACCCCACTTTCATGGGTGACCTCAGTCCCCAGATTTGACAACCCTTCGCTCAATCCTGTCAATGCCCTACACACCCCATAAGTCCTCTCAGGTGACTGGGCGGAGTTCCAGACGGGAAGAGCTGAGGATAAGGAAGAATCTTGACCCTCTGGGTTCAAATGCAACAACGGATCCTTGTCTGTGGGTCTGAAGACAGGGAAGACAGAAACAGGGAGCTGTGCTTTGGAGGGTGACTGAGGTAGGTAAGCACCACCATGGCCCTTGGGGAGTAGAAAGCGTTCCAGGACAAAGGAGAGGCAGGAGGCAGGGACAGGATATCGGAGAACCATCTCTGCCCCAAGCACTCCAGGAGAGCAGCAGGTCTTCTCCTCACGTCCATGGTGTCTCCTCTGCGGGAGTTCTCCTTTCTCTTCCACAAGTCCACTCAGTCTCACGTGCTATCTCAGGGGCCTCAGAACGTTTTCAAACCGTGATCAACCCTTGACCCTTACTCCACTTCCGGGGGATGGGTCGTGGGTGTGCATCCTGTCTATAAAAAAGAAAAAGGCACTCTCAGGGGCCATGAGAACCAGCTGGCCACATGGCTGGTGGCCGGTCTGTATAGTGTGCTTTTTAAGAACTGGTCTGAAGGGTTGTCTATAAGGCTGAGCAGAAGCACCAGCGCATAAGGGCACAGCGGTCTTCAAAGCAGCAGAGATCTGTTTGTCTGGCACTCCCAACCTGAGCCTGCCAACCGAGGAGAGGAACTTTATGGGGGAGAAAGAGTCTGAACTAACCATACCCAAGCCTTTTCTTATAAGGGTTTTTGGTTGTTTTTTAAAGAGTCCCTTGTTTTTATTTTATGTGTACGTGCACTCATGATTTTATGTGCAGGTGCCTGCAGAAGCCAGACAGATGGCACTGGATCAACTGGGACTTGAACTACAGATGGTTGTGAGCTGTCCCTGTGGATGCTGGGATGTGAACCTGGGTCCTCTGCTAAAGCAGCCAGTGCTTTTCCCCGTGGAGCCGTCTCTCTGCCCCCTTTACCCACTCTTTCTCGTCATTCCTGAACAACATAACGATCATTTCCATCATGTTAGCTGGTATAAAGCCACAGGGCCATGATTTAAAACATGAGAGGAAAGGGGGTGCTGTGTGTAGGCTGCTTCCAAGTATTGGGCTGCAGTGAGTGCCTCTGATCCCAGCTCTCATGAGGAAGAGGCCAGAAGATCAGACGCTCAAGCTACATAGAAGGCTCAAAGTCAGCCTCCAGTATGGAAGATCTTGATCTCAAAAATAAATGAACAAACCAACAAAAGAGCCCCAAATCAATACTAGGTCATTTTATACGAGACGTGCGTCCATGGTGACTCCAAAATGGATTCTCCACTGATTCCCAAGGCCTGTTGAAGAGTTTACAAGGCAAACCTGAAAATGGTACACCAAGGCGTTGTTAGGCCAGGCTTCTGGGCCTGGCAAGAGAGGGCAAACAAGCTCCCCTGGTGCTTATCAGAGTACTTGGACTTAAGGTACGCATACGCCTGAGAAACGGAAGAGAAAACACCTTTGCAGAGCTAAGACATTCACAAAGGAAGCTATTTCAAGTGGAGAGGTAGTTTAAAAGTCAGTACAGATTTTTAAAGTTGGCTCAGCAGTTCACAGCGAGTCCTTCTTTTGAAGCAGACCTAAATTTGGGTCCCAGAATCCATTTTGAGCAGCTCACAATCCCTTGGAACTCCACCACCAGGGAATCTGATGTCTCTGACCTCTGCAAGGTGCTTGTGCACACTTCAGGCCAAGAACCAGCACACAATCAATACACAGAATTGGGTAGATCGTTCGACGGTTAAGAACACTGGCTGAGGGGTTGGGGATTTGGCTCAGTGGTAGAGCGCTTGCCTAGGAAGCGCAAGGTCCTGGGTTCAATCCCCAGCCCCGAAAGAAAAAAAAAAAAAAAAAGAAAAAAAAAAAAAGAAAAAGAAAAAAAAAAAAAAAAGAACACTGGCTGTTTGCTAGTCCAGAGAACTCAGGCCCAATTCTCAGCACCCACTGGCTGGCTTACAATCATCTATAACCCTAGTCCCAGGGCCTCAGAGAGCACTAGGTAAACAGGTAATGCACAGACAGACAGACAGACAGACAAAGCACCACACACCACATAGATAAAGTTTTTTGAATAAAACAGCATATTCTGGGGTTGGGGATTTAGCTCAGTGGTAGAGCGCTTGCCTAGGAAGCGCAAGGCCCTGGGTTCGGTCCCCATCTCTGAAAAAAAAAACCAAAAAAAAAAAAAAAAAACAGCATATTCTTTATGATATTGTTCTGTCCGTTACAAGCATACATGGAAGGGGGGAGCACGCAGGGCTGTTCACAGGGGCCACTGTGAACTGCGAGAGGGTGTGCGTGTGCATGTGCGTGTGTGCGTGCGTGTATGCTGTGCACTTTTTTTCTGCAACAGGCATGAATGATAACACTATCGTTGGTATTAAAAAAAGACTCCCACAGCTCAAATATAACTTGAGTTTTATATTTGAGGTTTATATTAATTTGAGGTTTGCCTCCCCCAACCCCTTCCCTTTAAACTGCCAGCCTCTCAGGCTCCTGTTTCGTGAGTACATGATGGCTCCTTGGGGACAAGTTTCTTTTTGCCTTAGCAATTTTGGATAGCAAATGCTAGGTCCTGTCATTTGGGGCTGAAACCTAGTTGTCCCAAGTAAATTTAGGTCCACAAGGACCTGGATCCGTGACAACTGGGACAGGATTTCCTAGGTAGAGCAGGGCCTTTAGGAACTGAGGTCTGGATAGTGGACAGTTACACTTCCCAGGATACACAATATTAGTTCTGGGAAGATGCCATCCCAATGGCCCCCATAGATCTAGCTGGGGTTGGGCCCTGCCAGGGGCCAGCCAGGCTGGCCCTGTGCTTCTTGGGGACTGGGAGTGCAGAAAGGCAACTGGAGGGAAATCTGAGGCAGGACACGTTCTGACCTAGCCATGCTCAGGTTTGGCCTGATAAGTTTATCAGCCTCTGCCGGCTGCCAACTGTCAGCAGGGAGCCTGGCAGTGGGCTGGGTGGGAGGACACTCCTGGCTCGATAGCGCCTTCCAAGTGTTATCAGGGGCACAGTGGGCCAGAGCGCGGGAAACGGAGGAACAGGAGAAAAAGACTTCCAACCACTTTACCCAAAGACAAGAGCTGGGAGGGGGAAAGAGGCCTCAAGGTTCCCGGGGACCCTGACAACTGCTGTGACACTAGCAGACACAGCTGAGAACCCCTAGGTAAGCCCAAGCTGAGGACCCTGTCACGGACATCCAACCAATGGGGGAGCTCAGAGTTGCTGTAGTCCAGCGTTTGGGCAAGTTCTGGAGAAAAACAATCCTGTTCTCTAGAAGGTTCCAATGCTTCAGGACACATGAGGAGAAGCTTTAGGAGCACAGAACATTGAAGACACGTCACCATTCTTTCCCATGCCACCCCTCCTTCTGCCCCAAGTTCTCAGGTAACAGTTGGACTCACTTTCTATTAAGCAAAGCCACTAGGCTGTCCAGCCCAGCACTTGTTGGATGTCATGACCTTTGCTGACGAGCTTACACTCGCCCAAGAGTAAAATCACTGAACCTCAGAGTGAGAGTAGATACCCGAGGTTGAAGACAAGGGCCCAGGAGACCAGGGGTGCAGGAAAGACAGGATCCTCAGAGACCTACTATCCCAGCATCTCTAAGGCTCTGGGGCACACAGGGGAAAGTCACTTGGGATGATGTCACACTTGGTGTTCAGCAGAGCTGCACTGAGCCTGATTCTCTGCCCTAAGAGCCATCTACGGAGGGAGTCACAGATCCCAGTCGGTGTTAACTTTACTGTGAATTTTTTTTATATCCTTTTTGCTATTTTCTTCTGGGGTTTCCATGGTTTTTATAACAAAAAGTGTTTTGGAGAGGAATCCAGGGAAGGGCGATTACGTGTTCTGTTTTTAAAGGGAGAGAAAGGGCAAGGGGCGGTGAGGCTCGGTTGGTGCTGTGCCCACTCAGCTTGTGCCCTAAGTTTGAGCTCAGCATGGGAGGTGGAGGCAGGAGGGTCAGGAATTTCGTGTTGCTCTCAACAATACAGCGAGTTTGAGCTTTCTCGGCTGTTTGAGACCCTGTCTGAAATAAATAAATAAACAACAAAGGGAGAGAGCGGGAAGAAAGTCAATAAAAGGAAAAGAAAGAAAGAGGAAGCAAAGAAGGAAAGAAGAGAAGACGGACAGACAGACAGACAGACAGACTGACTGACAGACAGAAAGGGGGAAGCTCCTGCTGTGTTTCCCTGCCTTTAGGGAAGAGAGGTGGTGAGCTGGGCCTTCCCACCCAGGACAAGAGTCTGTGTCTGCAAGTCCCCCTTCTGCCTACACAAGGCCCAAGCAGGTGACTTGGGTAACTGCAAGCCACGTGTCCAGGAGAGTCATAGCGAGAGCTGGACCCAGGACCAAAAAAAAAAGTACAACAATCGTCTGTCTCATTGAGTTGAATGTCACTCATGCACATCCATTACTGGTCTGTCATCACCAGGCCACCTTCTAGGAAGAAAGGTCAGGGTCTGGGGATGCCAGCCAACCATCTCAGCTTCTGCCTGGGGGTGGGGGGCACAGAATACACAGATCTGATGAGAGAGGGGTGTAGCATGGGGTGAGGGTAGTGATGGCCAGGGGACTCACCGAGTCAAAGGGTGCCTGAGGAGGCCTCACCAAAGCCCTGGGTGTGGAAGGACAGCCCTGGACATGTGTGTGGGATGGGGGCTAGGGATGGGGATGGCATGGTGTATGGGGTGCTGGCTGCGGGTATGGCTGGGGGCCTTGGTTAGAAGGCTCCTCACCTTTGCTGTCCCTTGCTCTGGCCATCTCTGGGATTCTGGACCTTCCACCTGCCTCCCCAGCAACCTGTAGATTGCTTTTTGTCATTTTTCTTTTCTTTTTGAAACATACTCGTGTTATGTTGTCCAGACTGGTATCAAATTCATTACATAGCCAGACTGGCTTGATCCTCCTGCCTCAGCCTGAGGAGTACTGAGATGATGGGTAGGCCACCAGGCCCAGACTCTTCTGTCAATTCCTGAATGAGGGAATGAAGGGCGGAGGGGGCAATGATGGGGAAAGAAACCACACCATGGAGATCCATGAACACTGGAAAAGAGACATTTGATGGGTCTGCTGCTCACCTCCTGCCTGGCATGGCTGATAAGAAGCTAAGCTCTCACATTCCTCAGGGACTCACACAGCACCAGACAATGGGACAAGAAGTGTATTTAACAAGTTTGAAGACTGTTGCTACTACGCCCATTTCCCTGGGAGGGAAACTGAGGCCAGAGAGATTGCACCACTTGTGGATGTATAGATGGTATTCTGTAGCCAGCACTTGCCAGTGTCCCTGATGCTGGGCCTCTGTTTTTCCTGTCCCTCTACCCCAGTGGCTCATCCCTTCCTGGCAGATTGCTTTCTCCCAACCATCCTGCTCCAACCCAGACTCCATGCCTCCTCAGTAGCACCCTCTCTTCTGCAACTTGTGTCATGATTTCAGCACCTCCCATGAGGCAGTGGGGCCCGATAAATGTGGCTGTCAGTATTATCCTTAGGGACAACTCTGGTTTGGGGGAACAGGCCCAACCTTCCAGGTCAGCCTGGGGCACAGGTGGCACCCTACCGTTAAGTGATGGTCCCAACTGTGACACACTCCTCACTCACCCTGCCACCAGCTGCAGCCACAGGCGCTAGGCAGAAGCTCGGAGCTATTTCTGCCAAGGGTGACTTAGAACTTCCTCCCGGATCTCTTAAAAATAGAGGGGTTATCATGATCCTCAGACCCCTTCCTCCACGTGGGGGATTCTGACATGATTTCTGGGGAAGGCCTGGGCCCCTGGCCTCTCTGGGCCGCACAAGGACTTATCTCTGAGCTCAGTTGGGCAGCAGGAAGGGACCAAAGCGACCACTGTGGGCAGCTCTTCCTGTGCCCAAAGTCCCTTTTGGGAGCAGCAGGGGATGTGGCCACAGACTCAGGGGTATCAGTCACCCCCCTTCCCCAGGGCAGTGGTTGCACATTGGCCTTCAGGGAATCAGAAATAAACGAGGTAGACCAAGTCCTGGGGAAGTCCCCAGTTCTGCCTTCACTGAACCGATCTGTCTGCCTCTCTCTAAGCCCAGCATAATTCCCAGGTCTGTGTGTGGTCCACTCAACTGCCCGGTCCCAGAGAGGGGCTGGGGGTTCAGGCACTAGAAGCCAGGTTACAGCACGCTGCACAAAGTGTACAGAGGAGAAGTGTAGAGGTGGGAGGGAGGCAGGCACACCTTTCTTAGCCTCTGGCTCGACACCCCAGCAGATAGGAGACCCTGGAGCCTGCGATCTCATTTGAGGATTTGCTGGCATCAGATAGGTCCCAGCGTTTTAGAAAACAATTCCCTCTAAGAGTTAGAGAGACCCTAGGACTCCTTGGTTCTGCTCTGGGTTGCTCCCTGTGAGGTAAGACCTGGGGAAAAATGATACTGGGGACTAAGGGAGTTTCTAGGCCCAACCCTAAGAGTCAGGAAGTGTTTGCAGAAGAAGCACAGGGAATTTGATCTGTTAAAATAAAGATGGCCTTCAGTAAAGAAGACAGGTGCTGACACTGGCCAAAGAGACCAGACCAGACCCCTCCAGGCCTCTCCAGGCCCCTCCCGTCTGTCCCAGCTCTTTCCACAAGAGAGGCCTGGCCCAGCACTACCCTTCCAGGGCCTCATGCAGTCAATGTGTACAGCAAAAAAGTGATCTAATGTATCCCACCATGACCACTGTTACTGTCCACACAATCACAGGATGTGGAGAAGCAGGGAAGGCACGCGTTCCCCCACCCCCACCCCAGAGCCCTGCCCTGTCCTCTTGAGAAGCTTCGGAGCTTCAGGATTCTGGGCTCAGTCTCCTCGGGGCAACTCTACAGAAGACGTCAATCTTAGCTAGAAACTGTCAGCTCTGGGTTTCCTCCCACCGGCTCCCCAGTGCCCCTTAGCTCAGCCTCAGACTTATCAGAGCCCTCCAGCTGCCTAGACCCCCAACCCCCTCAACCACCTCCCCAGGATGACTCAGCAAATCTTCCCTTGGTGGGGAAAAAAACAAGGATGAGAAATCACAATGTCAGATTACAAAGCCTCAACTGTAGGGCAGGCCCTTGGCTGAGAGATAAGGGGTCTGCCCCAGCACCCCAAACCCTTGTGCAGATAAGCCCTCTCCCAGCAGCCCCCGGCTGCTGCAGGCACAAGCTGGGACATCTGGGAGGAGAGGCAGAGCAGTTGGGTGGCCCTTGGTGACCCTGCAAGTTGCTCTGTCACTGCCCAGCGAGCTGGGCAAAGAGGAAGCCCTGGTGTTGCCATCCACCCCCGTCCACAGGGCAAGAAAGAGAAGGGCGGGGCCTTTCTAGAAAGTTCGAAGGGAGGGTACCCCACAAATGCCCTTCACAGATAGGGTGTGGGTGTCCCTGTCCCAGCTCAGCCTGCAAATTGTGTTCTTTGCAGGACATTAGTGGCACCCTTTCTGGGCAATTTAGCAGCTGCTGTGTTGAAGAAGTGAGGCCTGGTCTCAGGGACCAGGCTGGTAGCATGCAGGCTGGGAAAGCCATTCCCAACCTGGAGAGGTGGGGGCTCTGGGTGTCTTTGGATGATGGGGTGAAGCTGAAGGTGGCTCCTAGTTGAGCTGTGGTAGCCCTGGAGACCTCTGGGAGAGTCAGCAAGTGGGGACATTAGGAGCCCGAGGCTGAGGAGAGGGAGAGGTGGGGATGACAGGCTGGGAATCGGACTCTCTGCTGCCCTCTGTCACCGAAATGCAATGAGAGATGTATCCTGAGACCTAAGGTGCCCACAGCAAGAAGGCGTGACCCTAAGCTCTGGCCTCTGTTTCCCAGGCTTTGGGGACCCGTGACTGCTAGAATGGAGGTATAAATGGACATAAAGCTCAGCACGAGGCCAGTGTGCAGGGCACAGATCCATGTGTCCAGTGTCCCAACCCTGTCGTGTTCCCCAAATCTCTGCCATGGCTTCCTCTTCTGAGTTTGCGTTCTCTGGAGCTGCAGAAGGGAAAGAGCCGGTCCAGATCAGGCTCCAGAGCCTCAGCGTGTAACTTTGCAAAAACACGGAATGCTGGACTGGACAGATGAGTAAGTGGTCAGGAGCACTTGCTGCTCTTGCAGAGAACCCGGGTTTAGCCTCAGCACCTGCATGGAAGTTCTCAACATTTCGGAGCTCCAGTCCCAGCGGATCTGACGCCCTCTTCTGGTCACTCCTGGAATTGCATGCACATAGAGCACAGCTCAAAACTACCCAAACATGGTACACATAAAGATAAATAATCTTAACAAAGCAAAACTGCTCGGCTGTGGGGTTGAAGCACTAACATAGTAAAGGCTCTGGGTTCCAACCCCAGGACCACGTAAAACAAAACGTGAACAAAACTCGAACTGTTTATTGTGTGTGTAGCTGACCCAAAGCCAGATCCAAAACACCAAGGGAAGCTGATTGGCCTTGAGCTGGTCACAGCATTGCTTACTGTGAGGGTAAATCTTGTTTGTCAGTTTGGTGGATATGGAATCAACTATGAGACAAGCCCCTGGGGACGTTCTTGATTCCATCCACTGAAGTAGGAAGATCCACCCTGAATAGGGAGAGGCCAGCTTTTTTGGCCTTCCATGACGGACTGAAACCATTGACTTTCCAGGAGTACTGCTAGGCTAGGGCAGCCAAGATAGCCAGTCCTGGCGCCCGGGAAGCTCGATTCTCAGCTGCTCCAGTGAGAAGATGGCCACTGTTGGATGATGCACCGACCATTGTGTAACCAAACCTAGCAATAATGTATGTTCCTGTATTGGGTCTGTGCCCCTAGAGCAGTGTTTCTCAAACTGTGGGCCGTGGCCCCTTTGGGTAGAACAACCCTTTCCCAGGGGCCACCTAAGACCATTGGAAAACACGGATATTTACATTCCGATTCAAAACTGTAGCAAAATTTCTGTTATGAAGTAGCAATGAAAATAATTTTCTGGTTGAAGGGGGCGGATCGCCGCAACATGAGGAACTGTGTTAAAGGGTCACAACATTAGGGAGACTGAGAACCACCGGCCTGGAGAATCCTGGCACACCAAGAGTAGCCAGAAAGTGGTGGTAACCCACAGGCCCACTGACAGTGAACACTCGAATGTGCGTTACGGGGGATAATGGTCCGGCCCTGAAAGAAAAAAGAACATTCTGACATGTGTTACAACAGATAACCTTATAGAGACCACAGTACTTGAAGGAAGCCAGTCGCAAAAGGCTCGAGCTGTGGGATCCCTCTAGGGTGCCTAGAGGCGGTGCTAGAGGTAGAGTTGAATGGGGTCCATGTGGACGGTAGGATTAGCATATGCAAGAAGCCGGTTGACATAACTGCTCTGGAAGACTTGTCTCTACCTGAGTCTACAGGAAATAGAGCATGCTCAAAAAAGCCTGCTGCATACACACGCCGGAGGGACGGTGTGGGCAGGATCATGAGGCTCGTAGCCCAGTTCTCCTGAACACAAGCTTTTACCCAGTTCAGTAGCTTATAACGATTCACAGAGACTGGGGGAGGGGGAAGGGCTTGGGTTCTTTTTGTTTGGTTGGTTTTTTTATTGTCGTTGCTGCTTTGTTTTCTTATGTACATCAGTGTTTTGCCTGCATGTGTGTCTGTGTGAAGGCTTCAGGCCTCCTGGAACAGGAGTTACAGACAGTTGTGAGCTGCCCTGTGGGTGCTGAGAATTGAACCTGGGTCCTCTGGAAGAACAGCAGTGCTCTTAACCATTGAGCCATCTGTCCAGCCCTTTTTTTTTTTTTTTTTTTTTTAATGTTTCAAGATAGGGTTCTCTGTGTAGTCTTGGCTGCTACAGAACTTCCTATGTAGCTCAGGCTACCCCTCCAACTCAGAGATCCCCCTGCCTCCATCTCCTGAGTGCTGGGATTAAAAGTGCACACCATCACCACCATGTATGACTTCTGTCTTTATTAATTAATTAACCAATTAATTAATTAATCAATTAAACTGTCTTCAGACACACCAGAAGAGAGCATCAGATCTCATTACAGATGGCTGTGAGCCACCTTGTGGTTGCTGGGATTTGAACCCAGGACCTCTGGAAGAGCAGTCAGTGCTCTTAACCACTGAGTCATCCTTCCAGCCCCTGTCTTTTATTTATTTATTTATTTTTCGGAGCCGGGGACCGAACCCAGGGCCTTGAGCTTGCTAGGCAAGTGCTCTACCACTGAGCTAAATCCCCAACCCAGCCCCTGTCTTTTTAAAAACTTGTATTTTGAAATTTTTATTTACTTTAATATGGAATGCTTCACAGCCTTGTGTGCCCTCCTTGCTCAGGGGCAACGCTAATCTCTGTATTGTTCCAATTTCAGTATTGTTTTGTGCTAAAACAAACACTGTTCGTTCATTTGTTTGTTTTGGGGCAGGGTCTTCCTATGCAGCTCTGGCGGGACTGGAACTCACTATGAAGGGCAGGCTGGCCAGGAGAGCACGGAGATCTACCTGTTTCTGCCTCCCAAGTGCTGGGATTAAAGGTGTGTGCCACCCTGCAGCTGATGGATGGAGATGTGGCTTGGTCTGGTCCTCAGACTTGGTGAGGTGTCTTTACCATTCCACCATATTGTTGCCTGCCCTTCTCTTTCTCCCTTAACAAACTGTCTCTGTTTCTGTTCCCACACGTCCCTGGAGCGTGTCTTTGTTTGAGGGCATAAGTTTCAGGAAACTTCAGTAGGTGCTCTCAGAGCTCTGACCCATGCCAGTGCCGTTACCGGTCATTTGAGATGGGGAGTGAGGACTCAGTGCTTGACAGAGACAGAGCTCCAGTTTTATGATACAAAAGTTCCTGAGACGGTCGGTGTGCGGTGATGGCAGCGCAGCAGTGAGAATGAGCTTCGAGTGTGAACCATTGAGCCACACCTAGAAACGGTTCAAATGGACATTTTGTAATGTGCATCTTTGCACCAACCTCTCCTCAAACAAAACATCAACTGGTTGGCTCAGAGTGACCTCCATCTTTGCTTTAAAAAAAAAATCTTAAGAACCAGCCCAGCCCCCACATCTCTCATTCAGGGAGAAAACAGGGAGATCCAGGAATGGGGCCCACATCCATGATGGAGCTGTGAGGCACCTGCAGGGGTGTGGGAAAACTGCAAAGAGACTCCCCTTCTAGGAGTGACCCTCAACACCAGAACCCTGGTGTCCTTCTCTTAGACTGCCTTTGCCTGCCTCTGAGCTGGGAATGATGGCCCCTTAGCCTAGAAGCAGTTCTCGAAACGTTTCACCTTCTTTATCCCCTTCCCGTCCCACAGGGAAACTTCTCCTTAGTTTGAGGACAGTCACAGCCTGCAGACACTATCCCTCTGGCTACGGAAATGCCATAACTGTCACTGTAATCTTAGTACATCGGGGGCTGAGACAGAGGCCACCCTGGTCCTGTGAGGACCCAGGTTTTGTTTTGTCTTTTGTCTTTTTTTTTTTTTTTCTTTTATATTTTTCGGAGCTGGGGACCGAACCCAGGGCCTTGCGCTTGCTAGGCAAGCGCTCTACCACTGAGCTAAATCCCCAACCCCTTTTGTCTTTTTTTAAGCATTATGGTTGGAATGTAGCTCATTTGGAAGAGTGCTTGTCTGTCCTAGGCATGGTGGTGACACCACCTGTCATGCCAGCAAGGAGGAGATGGGTGAAAATAGACCAGAAGTTCAAAGTCACCTTGGCTGTATAGCAAGCTTGAAGTCAGCCTAGGCTACATGAGACCCTTTCTCAAGGGATGAATGGGTAGAGGGTGGCTGGGAGATGGCTCAGGGGTACGAGGCTACTGAGGACCTGAGAGATTTCCCAGCATCATGGTGTGTGTCTGTGTGTGTGTGTGTGTGTGCACGCGCGCGCACGTGAGAGAGGGGAGGTCCTGCCTGCTTTCTCAGCATCCGGGAATGAAATTCTTTTCAATGTCTCCTCGCCCGGAGCAGACTTGATGTTGGTGGTTGGATAGAAGAGCCTGTGCCTATGGTGACTTTAAAGGTCATCTGCCAAAGCCTTTATAACCTAAGACCCAGGGGAAACTAAGCTCTGGTGTTGGCTGGGTGGCCCATTCTCCTCTCAGACCCAAAGGCAGCAGATCCTATTTCCTCTCTCCTTTCTTTCCTTCTCTCTTCCTCCTGACAGCAGGTGGCCAAGGACCTGGGGAAATTCCTTAGTTTTTAGTGCAGTAGATTTTGCTGCCCCTAGCAGGAGAACAGAGTCCCTATGGAAAATGCTCACCAAACCTAGGCCATTCCCTTGACGCTGCAGAGGGAGCATGGCGCCTCCTGGTGGCAGTACCTCGGAGGAGGCCTCAGAACTTGGACACCCCCACAGGTCTCAGTTCCCTTAGCTGGGTAGCTTCTTCACCAGGGACACAAATTCCAAGTCTATCTGATTTCTGCCAAGTTCTAGGAAACTAAAGGCCAGGGAGACCCAGTGGGATGCTACGAGCTCACCACAGGCAGGGCCTCATAGAAGTAAGGTCGCCAAACTTCTCTGAGCTAGAAACAGGGTGGCCACAGCAAGGACACCAGGACCTGTGGAGGCCCTGGAGCCACAGTTAGGAACTTGGCGGTAAGGAACGAAACGGATGCAGCAGGGGGGAGATAGGACAGCCAGAATCCTCAGAGTTTGTTAAAAGGTTGCGCTTATAACCTGTAGGTCTTGGGCAGGCTAGAGACAAATCAGACATGTACTTTGGGAAGAGTAGGGTCAGGTGCGTGGAAAGAGAAACTGTAACAATCGTGAGCTCCTGCAAAGGAGAATGGAGTCCCCAGACTGAGGGGAGTGGAGATGGATAGATGGCTTAGGGCTCAAGGCTGCTCTTGCGTTCATAACCATCTGATCCGACACCCTCTGAAGGCACAAGGCACACAAGAGAATGAGGTTTGCCTCCAGTCCTGCAAAACCTTTCAAGGTGAAATTGTTCACAGGCCCCAGGACCGAGACACTGCCATATACCTCAGAGACCCCTGGACCTTCACCCAGGTCTCAGGAACAGAGAGATACAGGTTGCTATGGACCCAATAGGGAGATGTAATTAAGGCTGACAAATCACAGATGCACACGCCCTTCCACCCAGTGTCTCCCAGATTCTTAGCCCAATTGTAGAAAACCGCAGCACAGTGATTCACGACAGCAGAGTTTGGGTTGGGACAGGCTGGAAACAACCTAAGTGCCCATCCTAGAGGCCTGGCTGAATAAATCATGGTCCAGCATATGGGGAACAGTGTGTGTCTGTCGTAAGAAATGAGGAAGTGTTCTGTGAATTGATTGGGGAGTGATTGATTCCATGATATGTTGCCAGGCGAAAAAAAGGAAGGGAAGGAGGGAGTGTCCAGTGAGAGGCCATTTGTGGTCAGCTGAGGGGCAGATGGACTTATATAGCAATGAGTCACACAAGAGCCCGCCACCCCCACCCCAAGGGAAGTCAGTAAAAGAACCATTCATTACAGAGGGGATAGAGCAATAGAGCCAACTTGTGGGTTAACTGTTCCCTTTTTAAGTGGGGTGTGGAATATGTGTACTATTTTGGGTTCAGGGGTATAGGTTTTCTCCAAAGATATGAACAAGAAACTGCCCGCACCAGTCACCTACAGAGAAAAGTTGGACAAGCACAAGGACCTGAGTTCGTGCATGCTTGGATACCAGCACTGGGGAGGCAGGGACAGGAGTAACCCTTGGGTTTGCTGGCAGTGCTAATGGGTGAGCTCTAGGGTGGGTGAGAGAGGCTCCTGCCTCAAAGATAAATAAGGGCCCGGGGAGACGGTTAAGAGCACTGACTATTCTTTCTAAGGGCCCGGGTTGGATTCCTAGCATCCAAATATTGGCTTACAACCATCTATAACTCCAGTCCCAGGGGACCCAACACCCTCTTCTGGCCTCCATAGTGTACAGCCATGAATGCGGGCAAAACATCCATACACATAAAAGAAAAGAAAAAAGATAAATGCATCAGGTGGAAGGTAGACAAGTAAGTCAGTGGGTAAATGCTCTTGCCACTAAGACGGATGGCTGACTTTGATCCTCGGCTCCCATGTGGTAGGAGGAGAAAACCAACTCCTGCAAGTTGTCCTTTGACCTCCACGTGTCATCTCCCCCCACCACACACACACACACACACACACACACACACACACACACACACACACACACGAAGTACCTGGGTGTCCGAGGGACGTCAGAGAAAGGGAAAGCATCACTGCATGGGACTTGTAAGAGACAGACTTCAAGCGTAAGGACAAAGAAAGGTTGAAAATGGAAAGATGGGAGACGATAAACACAACGAAACCACTTTACTAAAGCAAATCTCATTTGGCTTGGTCATAGAAACAAAACTTTACTAGGAAGCTGGGTCAGGGGTGCAGGCCTGGAATCCCCGTACTCAGGGAGGCTGAGGCAGAACGACATGAGTTCAGGATCAGCACAGCCTAAGCTTACAGAGAAGCACCAGGCTAGCCTGAGCGACACAGCAAGGCCTCGTCCCAACAAAGCAAACATGGCCTGAGATGAGAGGGATTTCACATGTCTCAGGGTCACGGACCAGGAACCTATGACACCTTAAACTTTCTATGAGGGCTGGAGAGATGGCTCAGCGGTTAAGAGCACCTGACTGCTCTTCCAGAGGTCATGAGTTCAATTCCCAGCAACCACATGGTGGTTCACAACCATCTGTAAAGAGATCTGATGCCCTCTTCTGGTGTATCTGAAGACAGCTACAGTGTACTTATATATAATAAATAAATAAATCTTTAAAAAAAAAAAAAACCTTTCTATGAGTATTACATGCCCCAAAATGTATCTAGAGTAAAACTGACATGTAAAAGAAGAAATGGGTAATTTCGCAGTCACAGTGAGAAAACTATTTGTCATATATATAGCACAAGCAGCTCAAAACCAAGTGTAAATAAAGACAAATCAGAAAAAACAAAACAAACAAACAAAAACATGGAATCCTGTACTTGGGGCCTGGGGGATATTGATGTTTTTCTCCACTGGTGAAATGAGTAAATTCAAACCAGATTTAAGTATATAAAGGCAAGTTTATTGGGAACTAGGCCAGGGAAGTCGCCATAGGGAGGGAGGCAGAAGGGAGGAGGAGAGAGAGAGAGAGAGAGAGAGAGAGAGAGAGAGAGAGAGAGGGAGAATGCATGTGTATGTGGAGAGGTGGGAGAGGAAGTAGAGGTGGAGAGAGGCAAGTGGGGAGGGGGAGCAAAAGTGTCTGGATTAAGTAGGAAAAAGCCTCTGGGGGAGGGGAAGTCCAGCGCCTGGGCTGGAAAGTTCAGAGTAGAGGACAGGGTATGACAGGTAGAGACAGAGGGATGCTGGGAGAACCTGGAGGCCAGGTCTACTTAGTAGGCAAAATGTGCACCTCAGCCCCTTGTCGTGGGTCTGAATCCCAGCAAATAAATGTCTTTTTTTTCCCAAACATCTTTTCTTTTTCACTACATTATTGTGTGTGTGTGTGTGCGCGCGCGCGCGCGCACTCACATAGTTGTACCAAGGTACACATGAAGAGGTCAGAGGGCAACTTTCAACTGTTGGTTCTAACCTTCCACTACATGGGTTCAGGGATGGAGCTCAGGTCTTTAAATTTAGCAGTAAATGCCAACTCACCGGTCTGAGAACATGTATGCTTTTCAAACGTTTCCCAGAACACTTCTTCAGATAGACTCTGTGCTAGACACAAAACAAATCCACACAAGCTTCAAAGGTACGGTATGTTGTTTGATCTCAATGGAATTAGGCTAGGCGTTTATAAATATTTAAAAATAACCAAATTTTGGCTGTGGGCGATAGACTTATAAAGGAACTTCTATATTAAGGAAAAACTTCTATATTAAGGAAAAAAATCAAACAACAATGCCAACCAACCAGAGCTTCCAGGGACTAAGCCACTACCCAAAGACTATACATGGACTGACCCTGGGCTCCAACCTCATAGGTAGCAATGAATAGCCTAGTAAGAGCACCAGTGGAAGGGGAAGCCCTTGGTCCTGCCAAGACTGAACCCCCAGTGAACGAGATTGTTGCGGGGAGGGTGGTAATGGGGGGAGGATGGGGAGGGGAACGCCCATATAGAAGGGGAGGGGAGGGGCTAGGGGGATGTTGGTCCAGAAACCAGGAAGGGGAATAACAATTGAAATGTAAATAAGAGGGCTGGGATTTAGCTCAGTGGTAGAGTGCTTGCCTAGCAAGCACAAGGCCCTGAGTTCGGTCCCCAACTCCAAAAAAAAAAAAAAAAAAAAAGAAATGTAAATAAGAAATACTCAAGTTAATAAAGATGGAAAAAAATTAAAAATGTCAACATAAAAAAAAAAAGAAAAAAGAAAAAAATCATCTGGGCTCTGTGACACATGCCTTTAATCCCTACACTAAGGAAGCAGAGGCAGGGGGCATCTCTGAATTTGAGGCCAGCCTGTTCTACAGGGCGAGTTCCATGACAGTCAGAGCTACACAGAGAAAAGTTGTCTTGAAAAACCAAGAAAAGAAAAGAAGAAAAAAAAATCACAGAGAATGTTAGAATATGTGTGCGATGAGGGAGGGGGAGGGGGAGGGGAGGGAGGAAGGGGAGGGAGAGGGGAAGGGGGGAGGGAGAGAATGGATCTGAAAAGCATCTGCCCCTTTGATCACACTTAAGGTGGACTAAAGGAATAAAGTCTATAAAAGAATCTATAAAAGATGTTCATGAATTTAGAGATGAAAGATTTCTTAGGACACCATGAAATGAACTGTAGCCACAAAAGAAAAAAACAATTACATTTTAGTCAGACATTATACTATTAAATACTACAGAGTTTTGCCATACAGAAGCTGAAACCCTCACCAAAGACAATGGTAAACATGCTAGGGTGAGGCTCGACTGCTAACATAATTGCCTGGCCTGTACAAAGTCCTGATTTTGACCCCCAGAACCTCCAAACTGGGCTTGCTGCTGAGAGAGAAAAGCTTAGGGTTTCTGCTGCTCTGTTGCAGACTTGGAGCATTAGACCCATGGTGGGGGTGTCTAGTGGGACACAATCCTGTTCCTGAGTGTCGAGGAAGTCAATGAGGGGAGGAGGAGGCTGGAACCCCACGAATCGCCTTCAAGGGTCTATCACCTAAAACACCTCCCTCTGGACTCCATCTCCTCCCAGTAACAGCAAATTGGAGGCTTAGCATTTTACTCGTGGCCTTGGAGTTGAGCACATCTTTAGTCCCAGACAAAGAGGCGGACAGATTTCTGTGAGTTGGAGGCCAGGTCTACACGGTGAGTTCCAGGATCCAGGGTTACTTAAAGAGACCCTGTTTCAAAAACAAAACAATGCAAAACAAAGCAAAACGCAAATGAGTATATAGCCTTGGGGGTTTTCCGGATTCAGACTGCAGCAATGGAGGGACAGACAGCATGGTCTGCTTGGCTGTGCTTGATGCTTGTGGTACTGACACAGATATGGGTAAATTCTGTTATTAAAATCTCAGCCCACCCTTCCTTCCTTCCTTCCTTCACTTTTTTTTTTTTTTTTTTTTTTTTGTTTTTTTTTTTTTTGGGGCTAGGGGTCCGAACCCAGGGCTTTTTTTTTTTTTTTTTTTTTGAAGACAGGTAGGAGATAGACTAAAGAATCACAGGCTGACCTCAGATTATAAAGCCAAGGACGACTTTAGGATTACAGATGTGCATCACCACCCCTGGTTTACTTTTAAACTGCATTTTTACTTATTAGATTTGTTATTTTATGTGCCTGGGTGTTTTGCCTGCATGTGTGTGTCTGTGTGCCATGTATGTGCCCGGAGCCCTTGGAAGTCAGAAGAGTGCATTGGATTTTCTAAACCTGGCATTACACATGGGTGTGAGCATTACACACGGGGTGGATGATGGGAACTGAACCTGGGTCCTCTTCAAGAGCAGCAAGTACTCTTAGCTACGGAGCCACCTCTCCAGCCCTATATTCATTTGTTTGTTTGGTGAGCAAGGAGTGTGTGAGCAGAGGTCAGGAGACAACCTCGAACAGTTGGTTCTCTTCTAGCACTCCTGTCTCGGGTGGAGTTTTGATTGGCAAGCCCTGCATGGAAAACCTTTGCTCCCGGAGCCATGTCGGCAGCCCTACCTTATTTTCTGAGACAGGGTCTTTCTGCGACCGTGTTTTGTGTTCTCTGCCTGGTCAACAAGCTGCTGGAAACTCCCTGTCTCTGCTCACACCCAGTGCAAAGGTAACTGATGAGTTCTGTTTTGTTTTTGTTTTTAACATGCCCAACTTTTATGTGGGTGCTGGGGACCGGAACTCAGGACCTCCTGTTTGTACTGCCGAGCGCTTTCCCAGTGAACCAGCTCCTTGGCTCCTCTGTTTAACTTTACACGTCTGCTCCCTGATGCATTTCCCACAGGATGGATTATGGCTCTGGAAGTCAAGAGGGCTTCATCCCCTTTGGTACCTCACAACTCAGTAAGTTGTCACGGATGGGGCACGTGTTCCTGGAAGCCACTCCCACAGAAAACACGGAGCAGCCACGGAAGCGACTGCAGGCCACACCCATACATCCTATTCCATTTTACTGCATTCCCAGCTCACTTCCCCTTAGCCAAGTCCCCAGACTCCTGAGACACCCAGCAAAGTGTGACTGAGGACGGCATGGCTGGAAAGGGACGGATGTCTTAACCAAATGCAGTTAAAAACATGCTCCCACACGAGCACGATGATGATCCAGGGCCTCCCAACGCCTTCAGAAAAACCTATGCGCAATTGCGGGGCTACGGTGCTTACATTTCATTAGCTTTACTCTGAATATGTCTCGGCTAGACAGCATTCTGAAAAGATTTAGCTTGGCAACGTAAACTCTATGAACAAGCTCTGAAGCCTGGTCTTGTACTTGGTTTCATTTTGCCTTGGAATGACAAGCTGACCTGGTAATCGTTATTCCTTCTGGAAGAGAAACCTGTGAAAGACTTCACACCCAGGTCCTGTCGGTCATTGTCACACAATGATGACAACCTGCAGTGCTGGACTAGATGGGGAGCAAGAATACTGGCCCTGGGACTAGCATCAGCCTTTCAGAGGGCTGCTGAACTCGAGAGCTCAGGCTTAGACTGGGATCTCTCAGTTCTGCAACTTCTCCGTCTTCCAGGATGTCCTGCGCACCTACCACCAGCAGATGGAGGGCCTGCCTATATTAATGCTCTGTCGCCATCTGATGGCCAAAAGTAAACATTACACTTCTCATCCAGTTCAAGGAGACTCAAGGCCCAGCAAGGAAATATTTTTTTTTCTTGGATATTTTTATTTACATTTCAAATGTTAGTCCCTTTCCCTGTTTCCAGGCCAAAAGCTCCCTATCCCCTCCCCATCCCTCATCCTTCCAGCCCCCCACCTCCACATTCCCTTACACTGGGGGTCCAGCTTCAGCAGAACCAAGGACTTCTCCTTCCATTGGTACCCAACAAGGCCATCCTCTGCTATATATTCAGCTGGAGCCATGGGTTAGTCCATGTATATTCTTTAGTCCCTGGGAGCTCTGGTTGGTTGGTATTGTTGTTCTTATGAGGTTGCAAGCCCCTTCAGCTCCTTCAATCCTTTCTCTAATTCCTCCAATGTGGACCCATTCTCAGTTCAATGGTTTGCTGCTAGCATTCACCTCTGTATTTGTCATGCTCTGGCTGAACTTCTAAGGAGACAGCTATATCAGGCTCCCGTCAGCATGTACTTCTTGGCTTCATCAATATTATCTAGTTTTGGTGGCTGTATATGTATGGGCCACATGTGGGGCAGGCTCTGAATGGCCATTCCTTCGGTCTCTGCTCCAAACTTTGTCTCCATATCCCCGCCTATGAATATTTTTGTTCCCCCTTTTAAGAAGGACTGAAGCATCCGCACTTTGGCCGTCCTTCTTCTTGAGCTTCATGTGGTCCCGGCAAGGGAATATTAAAGAAAGCACCTACTGTGTGCTCTGTAGACTGACCTTGCGCATACAGTGAGTTATACCCCATCTCTATTGAAGCTCAGAAAAAATATTTTCCAAAGCTTTCCTTTCACTCGTTGATAAAAGGTTAACACTCTCTCCACTCCTGGTTCCTCCAAAGGGACACTGCGGACAGTACTCAGTGTTCTGCAAAGCCCTGGGTAGGAGGACTGTTACGCTGCTTCCCTGACTGTGCTTTCCTGCAGAATTAGGCTCCGCTATGCAGCTAGTGCCCCCTTTCTATCATCTTGGGTCACCTCAGAGAATAGGACAGCTGTCCTTCTCCAAGTCTGTGTATCAGGGGCAGGACCTGAGATTTGAGTGCACATGTGAACAGCTAAGGCCCAGAATGTCCTTAGTCCTAGAGCAGTGGATGGAGGGGTGTTAAGGGTGTTGGTCACCAAACCTGTCTCCACACTGGTGTGCCCCAGTTCTGAGCCTTGGATAACTCACCTCGTGTTCCAGGGCCTGTTGGAAACTGAATCCGAAGGGGCTGGGTGCAGGAAAACAAATAAAACGCCATGGGCTTGATCTTTCTTCGACATTATCTTTGCTAGGTATAATGACAGGTGGGAGGGGGCTTAGAGATGAAACCTAGCACCTTGAACATGGAAGCACACCCTCCATCGCTGAGCAGCCCAATTCCTTTGCCACTCAATGCATGTTCTAGGAGGACAGGCTTTCTGATTCACCATCTACTCCTCACACAGACCCAGACATGCAGGAGACAGCATTCCCTAAATGCTAAATGTGTGGACACTGCTTTCATTGGCTGCCTGATCCCTTTGGCTCCTCTCAGCTCCCAGCCTGACCTCCCTGGCTCAGATCCCAGGCAGGACCAAGTTTCTGTCTCTCAGAAGCTTGGTCTGATGCCCTCGGGTTGGTCCTCATCTTCCCCTCCCCTCCTGCCCTTCTCCTTGGTTTCCATTCACATACGGACATTCCTCTATGGAATGAGACCCAGTCACTGTTCTTTGGCCATGTCCTGATCTAGAACTGGATTGAATGAGTCAAGAGAGTCACCTCATTCATTCACTAGCTCACAACATCTTTCCTGAATGTCTACCTCCGTGTCCAGGTCTCAGAGGTCTGCAGCAAAGCAGTCCTTACCCTTCGGAAGCTGCCAATGCAGTAAAGCAAGGCCAACAGTAAGACTCCCTGATGTGTGCATTCGAGTGCCATGTATACCAAGGAAATCACCAAACTAGGCTTCGGTTATCATGGAGGATTCCCGGGGAAGTTAAAGCTTACACATAAACCTAAAGGTGAAGAGAAGCTGACAGCTAGGTGGTGGAGGGAAGAGGGGTTGGGGATCCACTGCGACAGGAACAGTATGAGATCTGTTTCTAAGGTCATGTTTCTATCATAAGGAGAAGAGATTACAGCTGAAAACCGAAAGTGTTACTACATTGGAAGAGGGTGTTAACTGAGGCTCCATAGAGTTTAGTATTTTGCCTTTTTTGGGGGGAGAGCTGAGGACTGAACCCATGGCCTTGCGCTTGCTAGGCAAGTGCTCTACCACTGAGCTTAATCCCCCCCCCCCATGTAGTTTAGAAGCAGCTTTGTAGGCTCAGTCAGAGGTAGGAGCACCACGTTCAGCAAACAAAACATACCGACCAAGTCAGACCCGCATAGAACCAACAAGTGGTTAGCCTATGCTGCAAATTTTGCTAAGCAGGTGCTATACATACGTCCCGATATGGGATGCAATGTGCAACTAATATTTTACTGTCATCTCTGGAAGATAACAAAAAGGGCTCGGAAGTTTGTGTGTCAGACTCACAGAGGTGTGAGGATAGGAAGCTGTCAATTTGTTAATTTGCAATTACACTCAGCAGTAAATGAGCATGCTACTTAGTCACGGTCTCCTTTCTGGAAAATTAAACCATCAGATGATGCTTGGAAAACAGGGATGACAAAAATACACATTGCAAGTTTTTCTCAGTGTGTAAAAAACTGTGAAGAGTCTCCTGGCTTCACCACCCAGGGTAGTGTAGTGGCAAAATGTGAGGCCGAATTGGAAAGGGTAGGCCAAGAACTACAACTCCTTTAGTTCAGTTGCTTTTCAGCGCACATTGCCAGTGTCTTTGTTAGCTGATGGCTCAGTGTGCTCAGAAGGGGATAGACAGTAGTTTAGCTGTAGAGTGCTGCTGCTCCAGAGGACCTAAGTTCAGTTCCTAGCATCCATGCTGGCAGCTTGTAGCCACCTGTAACTCCAGCTACAGAAGGTCAGGCACGATCACACACACACAGACATACACACACACACACACACACACACAAAGACATACACACACAGAGACATACACATACACACACAGAGACATACACACATACACACACGCACACATACACATACACACATACACACACAGATATACACATACATACACATACACATAGATACACACACACACACACACACACACACACACACACAGAGGTTTGGGTTCCTGGATGGGTATTCCAATCCAAATAATCATAAATACTTCACATCAGTTTGTGCTTTTCCTTTTTAAAATGCTGAACTGTCTAAACTTTGCAGATTTATTCTGCTTTAAATTTTTAAGAGATTAAAAATATATGGCTATGAGTGTTTTGCCTGTTTGTGAACCACATGCATGCCAGAAATATGTGTCAGATTTCCTGGAACTGGAGTCGCAGGCCATTTGGCCTCTTGCAGAGGAGCCAGTACTCAACCACTGAGCTATCTCCAGCCCCTATTGTGGCTTCCTAATCCAACAACAATGAGCTCTCTGACTGGGAGAAATCACTTTAGAAATCTGGGGTCTCCTAATATCCTCCAATGCACTTTCCAAAGTTCCTTCTCATAGCCACCTTCCTGCCCCCAGGATGCATCTCCTGCCTGAATTAGGCTGCCTTGTCTGAATCCACTTTTCGTCTTCCTAATCTATTCCTCCTCACAAGAGAAGTCTTTACCAGAAGAAGTGTGTCTGCCTCCTGCCCTGAGCTCAGGTCAGAATGCGTGTGGTGTGAGGAGAGCACTTGGTGCCCAATGACACAAGCCCATCATTCTTACACAGAATTCCCTCTAAGGGCGTTGTGCCTGGGCCATGGTGGCGCATGCCTTTAGGGACTACATAGAAAGATGAGAGAGAGAGAGAGAGAGAGAGAGAGAGAGAGAGAGAGAGAGAGAGAGAGAGAGAGAGAGAGAGAGAGAGAGAGAGAGACAGAGAGACAGAGAGAGACAGAGAGAGAGAGAGAGACAGAGAGACAGAGAGACAGAGAGGGAGGGAGGGAGGGAGGGAGGGAGGAAAAGAGGGAAAAATCCCGTGTTGCACACTGTGTCCTCAAGGGCAGGAAAGCTGCACCCATGAAATCTCAACAATACCAAAGTGGACGGGGAAAAATCTCACAAGGGCCCATCCCTAGATAAAGAGCTTCCGTCAATCAATGGCTACTGAGAGAATTCGCCTTCTCCACTGCTAAGACCCCTGATATCCAGTCTCAAGTGGTCAGCCCTAAATACATACACACAGAAGCAAGGCTAAAAAGACTCAGCAGACCGTTTTTGTTCGACAGCCGAAAACCACCTCACGGATGGGAGGCGGGCCAGAAGGCTCCTTGGACACGCCTTCAAGCTCTCATTGGACAGGACGTCCGGAAGAACCCGGTCAAATCCTGGTTGGGTCACACCCTCGTCTCGTCCCTTTGTCCAACCCTCTTCTTTTTAAAGTAAAAATCCTCTAGGCCGCTGTGGGGTCGCAAAATGAACCAGGTCGCCCTGGTTCCTGGAGGCC
The DNA here is from genome assembly GCF_011064425.1 of Rattus rattus. Lineage (NCBI taxonomy): Eukaryota > Metazoa > Chordata > Mammalia > Rodentia > Muridae > Rattus > Rattus rattus. The sequence goes on from NC_046158.1 coordinate 8,090,768, forward strand.
TTTGAGTCTCCCTGATTTAAGGAGACGCGAAAGGTAAGGAGGATCGGAACAATTCCTTCGCGGAACCATTGAGGTGAAGCCTAGAGGAGCCATTTGAGAGCGGACCGCGGCGGGCCGGGACCGGACTGGTAGGCATGGCGGCGGTGGAGTCGGATGCGGACCCGAAGGCCGCCATCCCTGTGGACCTGCAGCGGGAACGGCGACTGGTGTGCGTGGAGTACCCGGGCGTGGTGCAAAACGAAGATAAGATGCTACAGACTCTGGGCGGCGAGGAAGGCGTCTCTCGAGTAAGGAGCTGGGAAACTCCAGGACCGCGGGAAAGGAATCTACGTCTATCGAATGGGCGGGACCACCTGGCGGGAGAGTGGTTTCCTTGGCAACGGAGAGTTTAGGCATGCTCTAGGACCTGTTGTGAACAAGACATTGTTTTCTTTCTGTCCCCAAATGTGAGTGGCATGCTTAGCATTTGTCCCAGAACAGTGAGCTGCTCTGACCTTACTGCTCTCGGTAGAAAACCGAGGCACGGAAGGAAAGAGTTAAGAACTTTTGCACCACCTGTAGTTGAAACTAAAAGTGATAGAATTCGCTGACATTGTGTTCTGTGGTAAGCACGTACATACGAGTGAACAGGCCACACAACGTGAAACTCTGAGGGATCTTGGGATATTTCTTTAGAATGATTTCCCTCAACATCTTAGCACAAGTAGATTCTGTAGTTAGTATCTGGCTTTCCATTGATAATTACACTCAGACTTCAATTTGGTACATTTATTACCTGTTCATGTATTACATTTATTGGCCCTGGGACTGTAAACTCAGAGCTGGGACCTCTCTTGTTCTAATATCTGCTCCATTTTCTTTTTCTTTTTCTTAAAGGATTTATTTACCTTATGTATGAGTACACTGTTGCTATCTTCAGACACAGCAGAAGAGGGCATCAGATCCCATTACAGATAGTTGTGAGGAATTGAATTCAGGACCTGTGGAAGAGCAGCCTTTGCTCTTAACCACCAAGCCATCTCTCCAGCCCTCTGCTCCATTTTTTGATGAGTGTGGAAAAGAGCTGATGGAGCTAGTAGAGTTTCCATTATTCACGCTATGACATTGAGGGAATCCTTATTCTCCCTTGCCCCAGGGATGCCTGATAGCGACCTTTCTACATTCTACTTGGTTTTCTGGAGTACTCCTGATGTACTCCAGGCCATGTCTGGGCTCATCCCTGCTCTATTAGGTCAGAGCTGTGTGTTTTATGAGAAGGAGAGTTGAGCCTTATGTTTAATTGTGTAAACAGGTGATCGTGAAGGCCAGAAGAGGGTGTTGGATCTCTTTGAGCTGTGATTACAAGTGACTGCACTCTGCCCAGTGTTTGGGTGCTGGGAACTGAACTCCAGTCTTGGGAACTGCAGCGAGTGCTCTTAACTGCTGAGTGGTCTCTCCAGCCCCCAGGCTTCTTCTGACTTTCATGTTTTTCCTCGATTGCTACTGAGCACTTCATGAAGGCCCCTATCCTAAGTATTGGGAGTCAGGAGTTGAACTTGTGGGCGAGACGAGTGGATTGGGCCAGCGCACGCTGTTGGTTCACACACACACACACACACACACACACACACACACACACAGCTGACACTCACTGCATGTCTCTTACCAAATGTGGGGCAAACATCTGTTCACATGTAGGTGGCATGTGTTAGTACTTACCAGGAGTTAGGCACCACTCTTCTAATTTTAATACTTGTAACACTATGGTGCATGAGCTGGAAACTAGTCTTTGAGTTTTTGTTGGTTTCTCTTTCCTTTAAGGAGAAGGAACTGGGGCCTGGAAGGCCATTGGTAATAAAAATGACTGCCAGAGACTATCAATTGAGTCCTGGAGCAGGTGGGTAGTTTTTGGCCTGCGTAGCCCTACCCTAGTCAGTTCTGAAAGCTCTGCCTGTTCGGAAGTAAGTAGGACAGTAACCCTGCCTGTGGTATGGTACTAGGAGAGTCCCTTTGTGTATTGCACTTGATAGGTGATAGCACTTAATCTCTCTCACTTTGTAACCTATTGGAAGGAGGCTCTTTGACTTCATTCTCTTTACTCTTTAAACATGAATAAACTTGGGTTGAAAAAATGAGTCCTGGGCTGGAGAGATGGCTCAATGATTAAGAGCATTGACTGCTCTTCGGAAGTTCCTGAGTTCAATTCCCAGCAACCACATTGTGGCTCACAACCATCTGTAATGGGATCTGATGCCCTCTTGTGGTGTATCTGAGGACAGCAACAGTGTACTCATACATAAAACAAATATATCTTTAAAAACTGAATTTAAAAAACACCCATATGCATAAAATTTTTAAAAAGTGAGTCCTACTTGGTCCACAGAATCAACTAACCAGGGCTCGTGGGAACTCACAGAGACTGAAGGGACAGTCAGGGAGCCTGTCTGGGGCTGAGCCAGGTCCTCCGCATGTGTGTTATGGTTGTGTAGCTCGGTGCTCTTGTGGGATTCCCAACACTGGGAGCAGGGGCTGTTGCTGAGTCCTTGCCTGCTTGGGACCCACTTCCTCCTCCTGGGTTGCCTTGTCCATTTCGATATGACTCTTGTGCTTAGTCTTATTGTATCTTGTTATGCCATGTTCAGTTGATATTCCTGGGAGTTCTGCTCTTTTCTGACGGGTAACGGAGGAGTGAATATTGGAGAGAGGGGAGGTGGGAGGGAGGGCCTGGGAGGCCAAGAAGGAGGGAAAACAGCAGTCAGGATGTACTATATGGGAGAAGACTAAATTTAAAAAAAAAAAAAAAAAAAAAAAAAGAGTTTACTGGCATGAAGAGCTGGAAGTAGAGCATGCTCCCCGGGCCCTTCCTGAGTCGCTGTCAGCTGGGCATCGTGGGAGAGGAGCAGAACTCTGCTGGGTGTTCAGCTGCTTACCGCTTCCCTGTCTCCCTGGGCATTGCCACAGATCTACACTGACCCCACCAAGAGGCTGGAGCTCTACTTCCGGCCCAAGGACCCATACTGCCACCCAGTGTGTGCTAACCGCTTCAGTACCAGTAGCCTGCTGCTCCGTGTCCGGAAAAGAACAAGGCGTCGCAGAGGTGTCCCGGGAGACGAGGCCCACCCCCACGTCACGTTCGATCTGGAAATCCTTGGCACCATCTCCACAATTTACAAATTCCAGGGTAACTGCGACATCTCTAAGTGTACTGGGTGATCTCAGGGTAGCTGTGACATCTCTAGGTGTACTGGGTAATCTCAGGGTAACTGTGACATCTCTAGGTGTACCGGGTGATCTCAGGGTAACTGTGACATCTCTAGGTGTACTGGGTGATCTCAGGGCTCCATGTGAAGCCACATGGAAGTGGGATAGAGTGTGCCTGTGCCTGAGGCACAGCACAGCCGTTTCCCATTGTGGAAGCAGCCATTAGTCAACAGTCCTTTATGGATTGTGGGCACACTGCTTGGTGATGAAACACATGACAAAGCAGCATGGGAGAAAAGGGCTATTTCACTCACAGCTCCATATAACAGTTCATCAAAAGCAGTGAGGAACGCAAGCAGGGCGGGAGCTGATGTAAGAGGTTGGATGCTGCTTATTGCCTTGCTTCTCATGGCTTGCTCAATCTGATCTTACAGAAGCCAGGACCACCAGCCTAGGGGGTGCCACCCACAAGAGCTGGGCCCTCCCTCATCAATCACTGATTAGTAGATGTTACACAGGTCTGCCTACAGACTGATCTGAGGGAGGCATTTTCTTAATTGAATTCCCTCCTCTGTAGTGTGGAACAAGTTGGCATAAAACTAGCCAGCACACAGGGTTTCTCTGCATAGACCTGAGTGTCCTGAAGCTCTCTGTGTAGACCAGGCTGGCCTGAAACTCACAGAGATCTGCCTGCTTCTGCCTCCTGGATGCTGGGATTAAATACCTGTACCGCCATACCTGGTTTTCTCTCTCTCTTTTTATGTTTATTTTCTGTTGTTATATGTGGATATTCCACATGTAAGTGCATGTAAATGTCTGAAGGAAGGGTCCAATTCCCTGGAGGTGGAATTACAGGCAGTTATGAGTCATCTGATGTGGGAAGTAAATGTAAGTCCTTGGAAAATCAGGAAGTGTTCCTAACCCCTGAATCTTGTCTCCAGCCCCAACATTTTATACACTTAAGAGAAGCTAACAGGCTGGAGAGATGCCTTAGCAGTTAGGACCACTGGCTGCTCTTCCAAAGGACCTGGGTTCAATTCCCCAGCACCCACATAGTACTCAAGACCCTCTGTAACTCCAGTTCCAGGGGATCTGACACCCTCACACAGACATACATTCAGGCAAAACACCAATGCACATGAAATAAAAATAATGATTAAAGAAGAGAGAGAGAAGCTAGGAATCTAGAGTTCTGTGAGAAACCTTCCAATTTTAAGATAAACTGTTGTGTGGGACCAGATCAAACTATTGGTCAGATCTCCAGTCTGAGACAACCGTGTTTTGGGATCTTCTCCCAAGCTGGCCTTAAACTCTACGCCCACTGAGCCTCTATATCAGCCTCCCAAATGGTGCAGTTGCAGCACCGTGACACTGTCTGCCTCCCCAGCAAGTTTCCCCAGCTGACTGGATGCCTTGTTAGGATCCTCATTCAGAATTGCTCTTTCCAGGAACTGTGGGGAGGAAGCAGGAACTGGAAAGGCAGCGCCCAAGAACATTTACTTTGGAATTGTGGTTTATAAGCCCTGGCTGCCTGTTACCAAACTTTAAGTTAGCGTGTACAGTAATGAGCTTCCCTGTAAGGTTTTCACACAGGTGTGTCACTGTATTTGTTCTCCCACACACCCCACTCCCCAGTTTCTCTAGCCCTTATCTGTGTACTAGGGCTACAGAGCCAGCATTCAGTAGGCTCTGGAGAAGATTCACAGAGACGGTGGAAAATCTGAAAAGACTAGTGAGAAAAGAGAATCCAAAGAGAGAAAAGGAGCAGGAGTGGAGTCTGAGGCCAGCCTTGGTTACAGGAAAATCATGTCTCAAACATGGAACAAAGGGAGACTAGGACCTGGACCTGGGGTCCCTTGGGCTGGGCATTGATGTACATCACCCTGAGTGTTCACCACGAGGATTGTCCTTCCAGAGGGAAAGTTGTTCCTAATGTAGCACAGTTCTGTTTCTCTAATTTGCCAACACCCTGCTGCGCAGTGTGGCTCTGGACCAGCAGCCCCTGCAGCATGGCGGAAATACTGAATTAGAAGCAGAGGTTCACTGTGTTTTATGGACTAGCTCCCTGGGCTTTTCCCTGCTGGGCCATGGCTTCCCTGTCTCCCCCAAGCCATTCTTACTGCACAGCCCATTTGGCACCTCCCTGAGAGGGTTTGGGTGTCAGCATAGCAGCGCCAGAGCCTGAGGGAGAGTCTGCCATCTGCTCTCTGTCTTTCCAGGAATGTCTGACTTCCAGTACTTGGCAGTGCACACAGAGACTGACGGCACGCATGTGTCCATGTACGACAGAGTGCTCATGTGCAAGCCTGAGAAGGAGGAGTTCTTCCATCAGGAGCTGCCACTCTACATCCCCCCGCCCATCTTCTCCAGGCTGGACACCCCTGTGGACTATTTCTATCGCCCTGAGACACAGCACCGGTAGGCAGCCCCCAGCCTCACCCAGGCCTCAGAGCAGCAGAAGGCTTGCAGCCAAGGCATCAGGATTAAATTCAGAAGGGGAGCGCCCTAAGCAGTGGCCTGGTGGTCACACACTGGCTTCATTCCCAACATACAGTGAACTAGTGGGACTCAGAGCACCTGATGAGAAGTGCTCTCTGGTTTTGACCCCCTGGTCACTGCTGACAAGCCTCTCTTTGGACCTTGCAGTCACCGGTAATAGTGCTACCTGTGAAATGCCATATTCGAGCATCCCACACCAACCCAGGGGCCTTTTTTGTCTTCTCTGTCCATCTCATGGCCTCCTGGTTCCTGTCCTAGCAGAGTGCCTTCTGCCATCTCCCTGCAGAAGCTCAGCCTATTTGTCCCCTTAGCTACCTCCCTGTCTGCACACATGGCTGGAGGGAGCTGCCAGCACTATCCAGCACTCACCTATCTGCTGGGCCCTCCCTCTGAGCTGATGATGGCTGTCTCTGAATCCTGCTCACTGAGTACGGGCTGTGTTCTGTGTTCTGAGGATGGGCTGCAGGTATCTCAGTCAGCGGTGGGTATCTCTTGCACTCAGGGTTGTAAAGTCCCAAATAAGACCACATGCAACTCAAGCGAGATGAGTCATTTAGTTTTACACAATCTGGACAGAATGGGGCTGTTGAAAAGGCAGGTCTCAGGCATTGTCAAATGTGGGCTTTTCTCTGGAGGCATCTGTACATTGGCACAGAGGAAGAAGAGTTCCTGTGTATAAGAGCCAGGACTGACTAATGTAGAAGAAATTAATTTGAACACTCAATATGAGATTAGTAGTGCTCACCAGCTGTGGTGAGGTACGGAGCCTGCATTTGCTCTCTCTCCTCCCAACACTTGACAGTTCTTTGTCATCCCCATTTATAAAGGGTGTAGATGAGACTTGGGGTCTCCAGGCTACACAGGAGGCTCTGTGTCTGGCCTTGCCCAGTCCTTGGGCCTTGCCCAATCCTTAGTCTCACACTGTTCCTACTATTACGCTTGTGATATTTAGAGAAAAGGTCTATCTCTGTAGCCCAGGCTGGCCCAGAGCAAATCGCAACATCCAGGCTAGCTTCAGAATTGCAGCCTCTCTGGCCTTAGCTTCCCAAGTGCTAGGGTCATAGGTTAAAGTCACCATGCCTGTTACTTTTTTAAAATGACATACGCAAAGACAGCCTTTCTCGTTGTGCTGTACGCTTCCCAGGGCAGTGCTTTGGCTGGCTTTGCTCTCTCCTATAACCAGGGTTCTGGGCCAAGTGCTGCCAATGGCTGGGGCCCGGTGGCAGGAGCCTTGGGAAGCAGGTCAGCACACAGATAAGCCAGAAGAGGAAGGCAGCTTGGAAGCCAGCCTGCGGTTGGTCTCCCGTGTTCTTTGAGGAGACTGTTGGCTGTGCGCAGTCTTCAGAAGGTCCAGCTCGAGGGCTGACATGGCACGTGGTGGGTCCTGGGCAGGTGCTGGAACATATACTGTGGTGTAAAACAAGTGGTAGTGTGAGGGACAGCAGAGGCCTGGGATGGTCCAGGAGGTGTGTCCAGGGTGGCCATGTTTGGATGGGGTAGGACAGAAACTCTGACACAGTCCTGTGGTGACCCATAGGACTTGGTGTCAACAGATTACATGGCAGGGAGGTTTGTTCTAGGTTGGAGGCTGGGAAGCAGGGCAGAATGTGAGCAAATGCATGAGTGCATTAAATGCATTGTGAGGGCGGCTGGGGTCCAGAAGCCATTAAGGAGCTAGCTGTAGGGGTTGGGGATTTAGATCAGTGGTAGAGCGTTTGCCTAGCAAGCGCAAGGCCCTGGGTTCAGTCCCCAGCTCCGAAAAAAAGAAAAGAGCAAAAAAAAAAAGGAGCTAGCTGTAGAAATGAGTGATGGAGGACCAAGGCAAGAAAGTGTTCAGAGAGAACATTCTAGACTAAACCTGGAGCCCGTGCAGAGGAGGCATGAGGAGCTGCCACCTCCAAAGCCTCTGTGTGTGTGTGTGTGTGTGTGTGTGTGTGTGTGTGTGTGTGTGTGTGTGTCACACACAGAGAGAGAGAGAGAGAGAAAGAGAGAGAGAGAGAGAGAGAGAGAGAGAGACAGAGACAGAGAGACAGAGAGAGAGAGAAGAGAGAGGAGAGAGGGATTGATTGATTGATTGATTTGGGCCTGGCCTGGCTTTTAAAACCTCAGAACCCCTCCAGTGGTACACTTCCTCTAACAAGGCCACGCCTCCTCATCCTTCTAATCCTTCTCAAAAGGTTCCATCCTCTGAATAAGCATTCACATATATGAGTCCATGGGGCCCATTTTAATTCAGGTTAAAATCCCTAGGCTGTTGCAGCAGGCTTAGATCTCACCCCAAAAAGCATATTATTCCCTGCTTTAAAAAGCTGCTCTGAGGAGGATTTGGTGGTGTATGCCTTTAATCTTAGCACATGGGAGGCAGAGACAAGGGAATTTCTGTCTGTGTGTTCAAGGCTACCCTGGTTTTCAAATCCAGTTCCTGGACAGCCAGGGCTGTTAGAGAAAACCCTGCCTTGAAACAAAAAAGCCCACATGAGCTGGAGGTGCAATAGTGTATGCCCATACTCCAGTTCCCGGGAAAGCCGAAGCAGGGCACTCACCTGAGCCCAGGAGCTTCGGACTAGCCTGGGCAACAGAGAGTTTGTCTCAAATAAGTACAACTGCTGGGATTATAGATTCACACGCTGGTAATCCCAGCACTCAGAAAGTTGAGGGTCACAAGTTTTAAGGCCACCCTGAGCTGACTTAAACGAAAGCAGAGAATGGTGGTGGTGCACAGTTTTAACCCCACCACTCGGGAGGCTGAGGCAGGCAGAACTCTGAGGTTGAGGACAGCCTGGACTACAGAGTGAGTTTCAGGACATCCAGGGGTACACACAGAAACCACGCCTCAAAAAACAAAAAAGGGAAGAGGCTTCCGTGCCTTTCGTGGTGCTCTTCAATGCCTTCTTCCAGGGCTGTTTGGTCTGTCGCTTTCCCTGCTCTGCTGGTTGTTTTCATTGTGAAAGTAAGTTGTGCTTGTTAAGAAACAAGTGTTAAGAAAAGAATCAACCACAGAGCATAAGTGCCACTGCCTTCCTGCTGAAACCCTTCCACTGCACTGTCGAGTGCCTGGCGGGAGAGTGTGAGCCCCGCATTGGGTAGGATTATTTATCTAACTAGAAGTGCGTGTGTGCGTGCATGCGTGCTTGCGTGAGTGTGTGTCCGTCCATCCATCTGTCTGTGTGTGTGTCTGTGTGTCCCCATGTGTTTGCACCACTATGCTTGACTGCCTCGCCTCTTTTTCAAAATTTCTGATGTGCTTACAGAGTAAGCTTACTCTTACAAAGTACCTGGCACCTGTAGTTGGAAGAACACTACACAGAAGACTAAAGCCCATGGGCTGTGCTCTGCACAGAGGGGCTGGTAGGCAGCTGTCCACACTTCTGGAGTAGGTCGTGGCTTGGGGCCAGCTGTCTTTGGGCCCATGGGTATGACCCTTTTTCTTCCTTATGTGATTGGGCAGATTCCTAGCACACGGAAAGAACCTGCTTTTCTTCCCAGGCACTATTGATTTTGGGGACTTGTCTGGCCAGGGGAGGAGGGCCTGGCTGTCTGCCCTCTGGGGTTGGATGTCCTATAGGCTGGGGTTACAGAGGGGAGGCTGGCAGGGTGTTGAGCCCCTTCTGCTTCTACCAGTGGTTCTCCACAGATTTAGGGTCACTGTGGTCAGTAGAGCTAGCCAGAGAGAGCCCTGAGGTCCTTCCCTTACGCCCCTCTCTAAAATGAAGGCCAGCCACCTACTTCTCTTCTTGAGGGTGTTGGGGGCTGAGGGGGAAAGTCTTTAAAGCAGGATAGGAATGTACCTACCTGGTATGGCTCCTGAAAGGCACATTTGAAAAGAAAAAAAACCCACAGACTTGACCCCTTGTTTCATATTTTGTTTGCCAATGGAAAAATCACTTATTTGTTTTTTAAGTTTACGGTTGATATGCATGTGTGGAGAAAAGTAGGGTAAAGTGCAAACTGGATGGGGTTGAGCAGGATTGCTTGAGCCTAGGAATTCTAGACCAGCCTGCGTTCGTAGCAGCATACTGTTCTTATAAAAGGGTGACGGGGCTGAGGTGGCCCAGTGGTGGCAGCATTTGTTGCTCTTCCAGAGAACCAGAGTTTGGTTCCCAGCACTCACATCAGGTGGCTCACAACTTCTGGCCTCCTCAAAATCCATACATATGTTACACAAACATATAGACACGTCCACATAAAAAGGAGATGACTGTGTGGACGGGACTGTGGCATCCTGGACACACAGTAAAATGTACTTGTGGTGCTGTGGGGTAGGACTGGTATGGGGGAAACACAGGCTGAAACTGAGGGTTCCTGAAACTGCTGTCTCTGGGCCTGCGGCTTCTGCCAGCTATCCTTAAAGAGTCGCCCTAAGAACCTTAGGAGCCATCTCCTGGGCAGGCTCTATGCTGCTAATACAGGTAAATGCGTGTTCGCAAACTGCTGCTTTAGCCGGGAGTGGTGGTGTTCGCATTTGATCCCATCACTCAGGAGGCAGAGGCAGAGGCAGACAGATCTCTGTGAGTTTTAGGCCAGCCTGGTCTACAAAGTGAGCTCTAGGACAGCCAGGGCTACACTGAGAAACCCTGTCTCCAAAACAACAACAACAAAAAAAAAATCAAAAAACTATTTTTTAAGGTTCTTGGCAAACTGAGGAAGGTATAGCTCTCTGCCCCTGTGTATGAGAAACACTGCTCACCCACCTCTCAACCCTCCCATGCACACACAGATCACCGCCACACAGGGTGCAGTTCACTTGGGTCCTTCGTGGGTTGGACGCTATGGGGTGGATAGATAGGACCCTGGCTTACCCTCTGGGCTTTGGTGACACCATCTGGCTACATCCTTTTCATTCTTCTGTGCTGCCCAGATGCTTCTGAGCCAAGTTGCTGTCTGCTCAGTAGAAGACCAGTTGGCTCAGGTAGCTGCAGCTAGGCTTCTTGGGGCTAAGGCCCAGCTTCTAGCAGGAGAGATAAGTGGGTCATGTAAGTAGGCAGAGTCCACCACGACCCTGTCCACGTGCAGCTGATGGGCATTTGGATGGTGTCTCTGCACTGGCCAGATGTTGTGTGGCTCTGCACTGGCTGGCTGGTGTCGTGTGGGGCTAGATGAAGTTGCAGTTGAGAGACCACCAGCCTTTCGATGGTGCCCTTTCCCATACCCAGCTCTGAGACATAGGGGCCTTGCCCTCCTTCAGGGCCACGGGCCCCAGAGTTTCCGAGAGCCACTGCAGGCTGTTACAACCCAGTCTTACCCTTGATGGAAACCTAAGGGCATGTGCTTTTCCAGTAGGTAGTAGTGGGCGTCCCTCCACTGAATCCAGAGAAAGGCATGTGGGTGTGGTCTACTGGTGATTCCTGCTGGATCCTCTGCCTGCCTGACCAGGCCTGTGCCTCACAGGTAATCTAATCGTCTCTCTCTGCCCACAGAGAAGGCTATCACAATCCCTCTATCTCAGGAGAGAACCTGATTGGACTGAGTAGAGCCCGGCGCCCTCACAATGCCATCTTTGTCAACTTTGAGGACACTGAGGTCCCTGAACAGCCGTTGGAGGCTGCAGTGCAGACATGGAAGAAAGCCTGCACCAACCCCATCGATCAGAAGGTGGAGGAGGAGCTGAGGAAGGTGAGCTCATGCCCACCTAGCCTGCTGGGCCACCGCACTGCACCACCACGGCTGGCTCCGTTAGCACCTCCAGCTGTTACATCTAAAAGCTGTGTCAGAAGCTGGACTTGGTGGCCCAGCCTATTAGCCCAGGAGCAGGGGTAGTTGGCTGGTAGAGTGAGATTGGGACTAGCCTTGACAATTAGACAATTACTGTAAGTAAAATAAAAAGAGGGCGGGAATCACTGTGCTGGGGCAAGGCTGAGTGCTCAGGACCTCAGAAGCCCCGCATTTCCAAAGTTGAAAATGGTCCCTAGAGTTTTTAAAAGTCCCTTAGGGGTGCCAGAGGTGGGTCGTTGCTGAGATGTGGCTAGAGTGTGGCGCTGGTCTGACAGTCTGTGTAGACCTATTACTTGTAACAAATGCACGGAAACTGGCCATGTGCCAGGCTATGGTGCCTTCACCCTGGGTGTAACTGAAAGCCTGTCACAGGACACTGCCTTCTGGTTTCCAGTGCTCTGTGGCAGTGGCTGGATCTCTGCTGGGTGTACTGTCCTAAATAGCAGGTTCACATGGGGCTTTCTATTTTGAAGCTAGAGTCACCCTGCTCAAGGACCAGGTCCTTCAGAGACTGCAGTCCTTGCTGAACCTCAGTAGTCACCTGAGGCTTTCCCTGTGGCTCACAGTGCCTAGTACAGCCTCCCCCAGACCAGGCCATCCCCTCACCTCCTTCAGGTCCCACCTCCAGCACGTGCCTTCGAGGCTGGCAGTGATCAGGGCTCTGGGGTTTCAGCGTGTGATGCTCAGCCCTGGTGCTGCACTGTACTGTGAACCATGTAAGGTCGTGTCCAAGAGGTATAATCCATGCCTCTAAGGGATTGGGGTAAGGAGGAAGGGGTCATGAGTGACTGGTCAGTGTGGTGGGTTCCAGATACACAGGGACAGCTGATGTAGAAGCCAGTAGCTGTTGGTGTTTATCTCAAACTCTGTCCTTGACTTTCCCCAGCTCTTTGACATCCGTCCCATCTGGTCACGAAATGCTGTCAAGTCTAACGTCAGTGTCCATCCTGACAAGCTTAAGATCTTGCTTCCCTATATGGCTTATTACATGGTAAGTCTAGTCTCTCCCACCAGTGTGGTCCATGATCCCTGCTGGGACATATTAGAGCCATGCCAACAGAAGGCATACATACTTCCTAGCATCCCTCTTACCTGACACCTTGAGAAAACTTGTTAAAACTATTTACAGAGCTGGGAAGATGGCTCAGTGGGTAAAGTGCTTGCTACAGTGGCTTGAGGGTTCCCAACACCCATGTGGTAGCATGTGCCTGTGACCCCAACACTGAGTAGGTAGAGTTGGGCAGGTCCTGGGGAATTGTATCTTAAAAATAAGGTGAAGAGTGAAAGAGACAACCAACCACACCCTCTAGTACTTGATGCACACACACACACACACACACACACACACACACACACACCACACCACATCACATCACATACACACACACACACACACACACACCACATCACATACACACACACATCACACACACACATCACATCACATACACACATCACACACACACACACATCACATCACATACCCCACAACCATGCGCACACACACACACACAGAGACGTATACCCACACATGTGAACACACACCAAGACCTATACACATGGACGCCAAAAAAGAAACAGAAAGATTTCAAAGCCCCTAGGTCTACCACAACTTTCCAATCAGGCTGTGTGTGGATGACTTTAAAGGAAGAAGTATCACCTGAGTCTTAGGTAAGCCTTCTGTGCATAGTGATGTTGTAGTGAGAAATTCCTGAGGGCCTGGCACTCACTGCCTTCATTCCTCCTGGAGGTGGCAGTAAGAGTCCATTCTTACTTCTGAGGGAAAGCTGGGCTCAGGGCCTTGACATGTCATGTCTTCGTTCTGCAGCCAATGAGTGGCAGAGTTACCTGAGGCCTCCCAAGAGAGGATGGAGATAGGGGTGGGGGTGGGGTGGTCCAGAGCTTCTTACAAGTTCAGAAGGAAGGGGGTCCTACCTGCCAGCATAAAACATAACCATAGAGGTTGATGCTGGACAGAGGCACTGTTGGCCTCTAGCCTGGAAAGCCACCTTCTCTCACTGAACATGACTTCTTAGTCTAACTGTCATGGGAGAAACAGTTGGGTACCACGAACAGTGGTAGAAACTCCTGATCTCACTTTATCCTCATAGAACCCCATCAACGGGTGAAGCCTAAGGCCATGCTTTCAGAGCTCAGGGGCTCCTGCTGCCTCACTATAGGGCTTGGCCCCACCTATGGACTAGAGGATCCTCACACTCAGTTTCTTTTTGATCTCCAGATAACAGGCCCATGGAGAAGCTTGTGGATTCGATTTGGCTATGACCCTCGAAAGCACCCAGATGCCAAGATTTATCAAGTCCTTGACTTTCGAATCCGTTGTGGAATGAAATACGGTAAATATAAGTTTACTTTCTGTCCTTGTCTCTGTGTCCACCATTTCTAGCACTATCCTTACCAAAACAAACAAACAAACAAACAAAAATAAGACATCTGTGTGTGTATCTGTGTGCATCTGTGTTTTGAGTATCAGCAGCACGTGTGTGCAGGAGAGCGCTCCTGTTCATACACGTGGGAGCCAGAGACAGGGTTAGGGTCCTTGTCACTTTCTACCTAGCCCTTGAGGCAGAAGCTCTTTATGAACCTGGGGCTCACACTTTCTCAGTTGGCTAGAAGCCACACAATCCTGTCCCTGTCACACACCCAGGGCCTGGATTGGTAGGCATGCATGCAGGGTGTCCATCTTGCTGTGGAGGTGCTGGAATCCCAACTTGAATTCTTACGTTTGCACAGCACCTTTCCAGCCACCATTTCTAGCACCCTCTTCTGTTCCGGAGCTGAATGGGGATGGCTCAGCAGTTAAGAGTGCACACATGCTTACCGAGGGCCGTGTTTAATTCCCACCACCCATGTCAGACAATTCGAAGTGTCTGTAGCTACAGTTCCAGAGATACACCGCCTCTGGTCTCCATAGGCACCTGCATTTACATACACATACACATATACTATATAGCTAATGTTATATAATAAAACACTATATGCATTATATATAATTATGTATAGTATGTGTTTGCTTGTTTATTTTTAAAGAACCCATTTCCAGCAGGACAGAGTAGCACATACCTTTAATCCCAACATTCACAAGACAGAAGCCGTCAGATCTCTATGAGTTCAAGGCCAGCAGTCTTTATAGTGAATTCCCAGACAATCAAGGCTACATGGTGAAAATCTGTCTCCAAAAACTGAGTCTACTCCTGTGGAGCGACTAGGCTAGAAACCTTTCTGTGTCCCTAGCCGCGCCCACTACCGAGAGCCTATGGAACAACATAAAGAGCTTGGGACTGGAAACGCTGGCCCTTTGCTGGCTGTGCTATGCCTCTAGCCCATAAGCAAAGCCTGACATGGGTCCTCCTTAAGTATCCAGCCCAGGGTGCCAGGGAAACCACACAAGGAGATCAGTGCCAGATGAGCTGGCGTCCATCCTCCTGTAGGTGCAGGTGGAGCTGGCCACCGTGAGGTGGGTCCCCGGCCGCTTCCCAGATGGCTTTGGCACCCACTCCTGACACATGGCTCTTGCATGCAGGATATGGCTCCAGGGACATGCCCGTCAAAGCGAAGCGCAGCACATACAACTACAGCCTCCCCATCACCGTCAAGAAGACACGTAAGTGGCTGAATCGTCCACATCAGGATCCACAAGGGAGGTGGGCATCAGACTACCAGATGGGAGGGTCTGCCAGCCCTTCCTTACAGGCAGATGCAGAAGGTCAGGTGGGTGATCCCCACGCCTGTACCAAAGCACGGCCTTGTTTCCATGCAGCCAGCCAACCTGTCACCATGCATGACCTGAAGCAGGGCCTGGGCCCATCGGGAAGCGATGGCCCACGGAAACTGACCTACAATAAGTACAAGCTCAAGGTGAGTGCTCTCTGGCTCCGTGGACGCTCAGGTGGGGGCGCTGAAGTGTCACTGCAGGGCTGGGCACTTCTAAGTGACGCTGGGGTCTTCGACTCAGCTCTTCCTACCCAGTGCCTTTGCGTTACTCACCCCTTAGGACCCTCCACAAACAAAGTGAGAATCTGGGGTGCCATCTACCCAAGGTCATGGGCAACTAGAGCCGTCTGGGCAGAGGTGGTGTTGAGTCCTGAAGAGGGAAATTTGACCACAGCAGATATATGCAGCTGCCCCTTGGGAGCCTGGCTCCCTGAGGCCTATAACTGCTACTGGGATATGGGGGTCAGACATATACATGAGCAGGCCAAGCGAGAACATCTGCGGATCAGCTGTGGGGTGAAATGCATTATGGGATGCACACAGCCCTCCAGGGCTCACACTTTCATCAGCACAGCCCAGCAGGAGCTAGCATACTCCCACACCTCTGACCACTCCACAGTCCTGGGGAAGGCCAAGCAAGTGTGTCTCTACCCTGGAGTCACTGCTCAAGTAGCTGTGTCAGAAAATTCAAGTTGAGCAGAGACAAGTGACATGAGGAAAACAGCTATCCCCTAGTGCCATCATGCCTTGGCCACCGGTGTCTTGGGGGCCTTGTCCTTGACTCTAGGGCTATATTCCAAGTGGAAAAGGGGGGAAATGATACTCATTAAACCCTGCCTTCCTCCCCCAAAAGTGGCCAAGGGAACATGCAGGGTCCATAAAGTGACTGAGTAGAAACAGCCAGTGAGGAGCAACCTGGCTCCTTTTGGAAGATGCAGAAGGCAGAGCCCAGCATGGATCCCATGCTGTAAACTGAGGAGGGCCTTACTGCCTCCATCCTCCTAGCACCTCCTGGGGAGAGAGCTTTCTTTCTCCACATCTGCTGGCTGCCCTGGGCCCGGGGACAAGCCAACCCCTTAGACTTCCACGAAAGTCACAGCATGGGTGTCCCCTGCATTGTTAGACCTGGGGTACTCTGCAGCCATCCCATCTCTTCCCTCTTCCTCAGGATTCGGTCTACATCTTCCGGGAAGGGGCTCTGCCACCCTATCGACAGATGTTCTACCAGCTGTGTGATTTGAATGTGGAAGAGTATGTATGGGGCGTCCTGTGCCCAGGGATAGGCCCTGGATTCTGGGTTAGAACTCGCTCAGGACTAATGTTCTCTACAGCTCTTCCTGCAGCTGGGCTCTTAGGGAAGACTTGGCCACTGGGACGGGTGCAGCCTATGTATGCGTAGGTCCTGCGTATGTGGGCTGTAAGGCTCCTGACAACCGCAGGCTTGCACTGTGCCCTGTAGAAAGCAGCCTTGCTTGCTAGTAGCAGTCACTCCTTGCATGTGTGGTTCCTGATCCTGGGCCCCTTCAGCCTGTTTGTTCTCAACCACAGCTAAGAAACACCAAGAGTGGGCAACAGCACTAAAGGGGACACGCCGAACAAGGCAGCATGTGGGTGGGACCCAGGGAAAGCTGACTGTTAGCAGGAAAGCATCTCTGGGGGATACATCCAGCTTTGTGTAGGGTTTTATTTGGGGGGGGGGTGTTCAGAGACTACAGAAGTTAGGGAGCCCAGCTGAGACCATTCGCCCCTGCAAGCTCTCCATCACCCACTGCCTCTGAGACACCTGTCTGAGCACCGTTTCCTACGTAGAGACCATGTACAAGTCTCCCATTGGCCCCCTGTTTGCACAACCCCCCTGCCCATAGCCCTGTGTTAGAGCATCCCATGAGCCAGCGCACATGGAGTCCCACTCTGGGGCTCTGAACAAGCTCCCCACCGAGCCCTGTCCAGGGATTCTATCCATGCAGCTTTCTCGCCCACAGGTTACAGAAGATTGTTCACCGCAATGATGGGACAGAGAGTGTGTGCACAGAGAAAGATGGGTGGTGCCTCCCCAAGACCACAGACCACCTGAGAGACACTATGTCACTCATGATTCTACAGACCATCCGCTCCGAGAGGCCTGGTGAGAGCCACTGGCAGGGAAGCCTCAGACCTGTTCAAAACAGGTCTGACGAAAGCTGACAAGAAGCTCCAGAGACCTTCCTACTATCTCTATGGTAGAGGGGAGGTCTGTGAGCCAGCACTCAGCAGTGACACTGGACATGTGCCGACAGGAGGGAGATGCGACCTTCCCATACAGGAAGGACAGCTCTGCCCATCCTTTCCCATGGGGCTATGTGGCCCATGGCTCTGCACTGCATTCCTCAGCCTGTTGCTCAAAACAAAGCCTGAGCTAGCCCCTAGGGCACTGGAAAGTGAGTGTTTGCAAGGCAGGGATCTACAAGGGGACCTGAGAGCAATGAGAAGCTCTTGGGAGGGACTCCTTCCAAGCCGGGTAGCAGGCATCTGAGTAGAGCGGGCTTCCTGGCGGTGTTGGGGTGTAGGCTTCACTCTTGGGAGCCCAGGGAAGGCTTTGAAGCTTTTCTGGGAATAATGGTGTATGCCCTCTAGGTACACTGGGCCCCAGGCTGCTCATGGTTCTCTCCAGAACATGGATTCAAACATGCCTTACTTGTCTGCACCCCGCCCTCTTGGTCCCCGCCCTCATGCTTTGCGTACTGTTTGAGCCAGCTTCCTGTCACGGTGAGTGGGCTCTAGGCCACCTAGAAGCCTGCGTTGGAACACAGCCTTCTTTCCTTCTCGTGCAGCTCTGTTCTCCAACACAGGTAAGGCTGATCATGGGAAAGAGCAGCTGATGTTTGAATCTGGAGAGGAGGAGGAGGAGGAGGAGGAGGAGGAAGAGGAGGAGTTCAAGCCCTCAGATGGGAGCGAGAATGAGATGGAAACAGAGATTCTGGATTACGTGTGAGGAAGCACTGCTCCCGGGTGGCCAGGTGAGACCGGCAACTGTCCTCACAAAGACGCCAGAGCAAGGTCACGGAGGAGCCTAGAGGCTCCTCTGAAGAGAGCTGCTGTCCTAACCAGAGGCCCTGGCTCTGGCTATGTCTTGCTGCTTGGTACTATCTGCTCTTCTGTCCTGGGTGGAAGACTGCCATACAGATGACCCAAGGCTAAGACCAGCAAAAGCCCGAGGTAGATGTGGTAAACCTAGGGCACCCATCCTGGCCCTAGGGGTCTTGTGAATATAGTGACAGGGGCCTGAGGAGCCTGCTTGGCTAAACTGCCTTTTTGTTTGAGCACCATCTGTTTGGGGTGGCCTTGGTATAAGCCAAGACCAGCCCTAATTGTCCTGTTAATCAGTTTTCCTGGGTGTCTCAACATGGGGGGAGGTAAAGTTGGGAGTGCTTCTTTTGCTTGAGGCTTTAGCACCTCATTTCTTCCTTCCCTCCTTCAGGACATGCTGGTATGCCATGGTGGGACAGTTGGGACAGGCTTATGTCCCATCCAGAGTGGTGAGATGAGGACACTAGGCTGTATGCAGCCTGACTTCACCAAAGGACCAGCTCTTCAATTCCCTGAAAACACCCTGTCTCACAGCTTCCTTTTGTGCAACCAGAGACTGTCAAGTCCCTGCCAAGTGGGCCTCCATGGAAGGTCCCCTGTGCGTAACCTCCCCAGGGCAGCAGCACCACTTCCTGAGGGTGCTGAGCCAAAGATGGGCCATTGCCTTGTCTCTTTGTGGTCTCAGTGCCTTGAACAGCCTGGCACGCACAGTCCAGACACAGCCATTCACAGCCAAATGCCTTGAGCCAGCCCATCCTCCTGACAAGATTGAAGACCGTTGTTTGACTTGGCTCAAGTGATTCCCCAGCTCACTGGGGATCAGCCAGCCAGACCCGAGTCCTTGCTGACCCTGCTTCCTGCTGCTTCAAAGAACACTCAGCCCAAAGGCAGGAAGGAGCTCTTCCCCAAAGGCTCGCTAGCCTTGCCTGTCCCCAGAGGACTTCTTTCATAGTGGCTGCCAGGACACTTCAGCTGGGGGCTTTCCCACTCCTAATGACTGCCCATCCTTGTCCTTGGGGAGGAGACCTAGGTTCCGATCCCATCTCCCCAGGAATACTTTGACTCTGGATCTGAGGAGGGTGCTGAGGGAGGGACCCTACGCCCTCTAGAGGCCTCACCTGCACAGAGCCCAGGGCAATGGCCGTCTTGCCTTGGGTTGGCCAGACTAGAAGGACTTCCTGAAGTCTAGCCACACTTAGTAAAGTATTGTAATTCTCCTGAATTCCCATGTAAATAAAAGTGCTTTTAGTAAAAAAATAAATAAATAAATAAAAATAAACCCCCCTCAGAAGCAAGCACTGGTTCTCCATGTCCTGGCCACTGGCGTCTGACTTCATATTACTGAGTCTGTGTATTGCACCCTATATTGATTTGTTTTCCATTTGTGTTTTTCTGGGCGTGTTTGAGAAAGGCTGCACTTGTCTCCAGCAGAGCTGTAGTACTAAGAAACAAAAAGAACTACAGTACTTTGTGGCACTTGCTAGCCAAGACTCTCAAGAAGCGGAACAGTCAGGATTTATTGTAAGCAGTTGGCTCCTAGTTAAGGACAGGTCCACAGTCTTGGGGCATGGTATGGGGTGGAGATTCAGTCAAGAGCTGCAGTCAGATGCAACCTGCTGGCTGCACAATCCCACCCCCACCTCTGCTGCCCACCTTGTCTCAGCCCTGCAACAGGCTGTGCAGGCCTGTTGGAGGCCTAAGTGGTCTTGTCAGCACCCACTGACTTAAACAGCATTTCATCAAGAGCGCCTCACAGAAACATCTAAGATACTTGACCAGATGTTTCAAAGGTTGTCCTTGGTTGGCAGGTTTGTTTGAGACAGGCTCTCCTGTGTATCTGTCCTGGAACTTGCTGTGTGGACAAGGCTAATGTTGAACTTAAAAGGATCCTCCTGTCTCTGCTTCCTGGGTGCTAGATTGAAGATGTATACCCCCATGTCCACTTTGGCCAAATAACTGGGTACCATATTAGTCAGATTAATACATGAAATTGATCACCATCCTTGACACGATTCCCAGTTATTTCTAGTCCTTTCCAGTACCCCCCTCCCCAGCCTCTCAAGGCACCTGCATTCATGTGTATATACTCTAGAGACATAAATATACACATAATTTAAAATAAACCATTGGAGTGCATATGGTTTTTTTTTTTTTTTTTTTTTTTTTTTCTTTTTTGAGCTGGGGACCGAACCCAGGGCCTTTGCGCTTCCTAGGCAAGCGCTCTACCACTGAGCTAAATCCCCAACCCCGAGTGCATATGTTTAACAGTTGGTAAAGTACATACAAAGTTAGGGTCATTTTAGCCTCCGCTCCCTGTCCCGGGTGAGTTCTGCAGGCTGGTGTCTGAAGGAACTATGCTCACAGAGGCATTCAGTGACCCATGCTGGGCCTACTGCATCCTTTATGTCTCCTGAGAACTGCACGCCTTTGCCCTGCCTGGCAGGCTGGCAGCAGGCCTGGCCTTGGCTGTGGTGGCAATTCTGCTTTATTTGTCATCAAGGTTGGTGGGGTTTGGTTTTTGGTTTTGTTTTTTTTTTTTTTCCGGAGCTGGGGACCCAACCTAGGGCCTTGCGCTTACAGGCAAGCGCTCTACCACTGAGCTAAATCCCAACCCCTTTTTTTTTTTTTTTGCTTTTAGGAAAATTTTCTCTTGAACACATTCACCTGCCACTCTCCAAACCTACTTGCCTACGTCCTGGTGTGTTTGTGAGGTGGGGTTAGTTTTCTTTGTGGTCCCTCTGTCAGTTCGCTTTGAAGGCCCAGCCTTAAGATTGTGGGTTCTGAGCATCCAGCTGTGGCCCTGGAATCAAACACATTTATCCAGTGTCTGCAACAGCCAGCACCACAGGGCTGTGTGACAGAGAAGTGTCCTTCTGGGTATGTCACTGTAGAGAGTCACTCCGGTGCTGGTGAGTGGACATGGGGGCTCCCCTTCCTGATCAAGCTGGGTACAGAGAGGCCTCTTCTGCCCTAGGCCACCCACCTTGCTCAAGCCAGCACTCCCCAGTACTGCCTTTAGCACTGGTTCTCAGAATCAGCCCCAACATGTGTTTGGGCTGCTACCCCACCTCTGCTCTGTCCCAGCTTCCTACCTGCCCCCCTCCCCCACTCATCTGCACACCTACTGTGTGCCATGGAGACCTGCACACTGGGTTGGGCAGAGCACATGGACACACTAGTGGATGTGGTTCTGTAGTTCCCCCCAAACCCCATGCTCTGGCACAAGTGGAGCTATGATCTGAGCTGGGGACTTGAGCTCCCATAGGGGAGCAGCTACTGGCCTGGGAAGACTGGCTATGCCTGACCAGCTGCTGTGCCTTCTGGGTCTATCATAAAAAGCCGTTCCAAGGCAGCTGGACACCTTAAAGGGAGCCTCTTAAGACTTGGTTTATGGGCTGGCACCAGGATAACCTTTTCCTGGTAGCTAAGGTACACATCCCTAGGATCATGGCCTTCTCTCTGATGACCTCTTACTGGCCTTTGCTTCCAGGCCCATTACTTTCCTCTCCCAACCTCACTCCCTCCCTCGCTCGTTCCGTGCCTCTCTTCCTTCTAGGATTTCTCTCTGCCTGGGTGTGCTTGGTATTCCCAGGGAGCCCCACCCACCCCTAGTGAGCACAGACATGAAACATTACCCTTTCTCTGAAGGTGCCACCAAGCCCTGGTAAGTGAACCATGCCAGGTTTTCTCGGGGAGCTCCCATCTGTGCCACCATGTCCTCCCCCTGCCAGGATTCTGCCTCCTGCACCCAACTCAGCCTGCACTACTCCATACCTTAGTGCACTACTCCGTCTCTTGGGCTCTCTGAGTTACCAAGCATCAGCCACACCACCAGTGCCCAGTAGCACGCAGCCACCTCTGGCTCAGGAGTCCTTCATGGATTCCCCACTAAGGTAAGGAGCATTCAATGTCTCAAGATGAAGCCCACCCATTTTCCTGAAGGTGACACTAACTGAACCCTGAGAGGACCATGCAGAGCACCCAGCACTCAGCCAGCCCTCCCCCCACCCTTCCCCTACACGCAGCATCCATGCCACCTGCCTCTGCTCCCAGGTGGGCAGTTACCCACACAGGTGCACTCCGGGTTCCCAGGGCCAGCCTGGCCTGGGAAAAATGGCCCATCCCACACCTGTGTGTCTGTGTATACATGCTATGCACACACATGACCTTGGTTCCAGCTCCATAAATACTGGAGAAGAGGCGAGAAGGCTGCCTAGAGGCAGACACTCACTATGGGGCGCCTGGAGGTTCTGTTTCTTGGCCTCACCTGCTGCTTGGCAGCTGCTTGTGCTGCAAAGGTAAGCAAGTCAGAGACCTCCAGGGGACAACGGCTCTCTCTCTCTCATTCATTAAGATCTGAAAACTGGGACAGAGCCTGGAGGATGGGGACAGAGAGCACAGAAAGGGACTGAGTAAGAGGTCAGGGAACCCAATAGCACTCCGAGCTCTGGTCCTGCCCGAGATACCCCGTTTATCTTGTTCACATGAAGTCCAGTGCATCATGCAAAACTGCACCGGAATCAGACTCCAGCAGTGTGTTTATATAAGGACGTCCCATGCACTGTTTGAAAATTATACTAAGAAGCCCACTATTGCTCTGTGGTTTCAGGTGTGTCTAAGTCTGGCAAACCTCTCCACAGACCCTGACTTTTCCTTTTTCAGAGCCCCCCACCCTCCCAACAGAGAAGCAGCTTGCCTGACATTACACAGCAACCACATCCTGTTCTTGAACAGGAATCTGAAATGTCTGTTCCAAATCAGGGCCCTGGCTCCCAAGTAACTTCCATTTCCTGCTCCTCCTGAGAAGGGCCGAGACCTACCTGCTGTGTGCAAGGCTCTCCTCCAAGAGGAGGCTGCAGCAGCTCTTCTGGGGTGCCTGTAATGCCTGCCCTTTAACCGTCCTTCTCGGGGGTGTGAGGATGAGGACAAGTCACAGAAAGCTCAACAGGTGCAGGAAGATGGCACAGGTCTCTGCACAGGGACCCCAGCAATTCACACAGCTCTCCAGCTGTTGATTCTTCAGCCCTTGTCTTGCTCTCTTGGGCCCTGGAGCCCATCCTCCCTCTCCTGGAGCCTGGAAGTTGGGGTTCTGGTCTGGGGCTCCTGCCATGGGAAGGAAGTTTTCTTTCTTGGAAGAGATTTTTTTAGGGTGTTTGAAGAACCTAAACTGTCCCCCTACTACTCCACTACCAGCACGCCCATCCTGCCACTGGTCCAAACTCAGGCACTTAAGTCTACCACTACCACACAGACTCACTTCTGAGAGGTGACCTCTCTCTCTCTCTCTCTCTCTCTCTCTCTCTCTCTCTCTCTCTCTCTCTCGCGTGCACACACATGCGTGCGTGTGCGCACACACACACACACACACCTAAGCTGGCTTTCTGACTCCTACCTGCTGTGTGCAAGGAACACACAGTAATCAGGAGCCTTAGATGCCCCAATGCTCTGTGTAGTCTCCCTGGTTCCTCTCTTTCTCCAGTTTTCTTACCCAGTTAGGTCCATCAACCTGGACTTAAAGGGCTGCTGGGATCCCAGCTTGGGCCACCTACTTCCCCCTACCTGAATGCTCGCACAGGGGGGAAGCAGGTACCATCACTGCTGCCAAGTGAGCAGAACCTCCTGCATGTGCCCTGGACCGATGCAGGCAGGGTAGGAGGGGACATGCACTGCACAGAGGTTAGGCAGCCTCGTCAACAGAACTTCCGGTGGCAAAGCCTCTGCACGTCAGTTTGCAGGGACAGTGGGCAGATGAGAACCTGACTCCAGGCCTCTGGTTGAGGCTGGACACCAAGAAGCAATGCCGATTGGCCCTGTGAAGACTTGAACATGGGGCCACCAGCTCCATGCCCATCTTGCTAGGCAGATGGGAGGGGTGAGGGAAGGAGAGTGGGACCTCAGAAACCCGTGGCTATGTTAGAAACATCCTGGAAGCATTGAGCATCCACCACTGTCTGTAGATAAACAGGCCTTCCCTCTGACAGCCATCAAGCCTTAGGGGAAGGTGCTGTGGCCCATCTTACCTACCAGGAAACTGAGGCCCCAGGTTTTAGCCCAGATCTAGACCGTCACTCCAGTTGAGCAGACGTGTGCTGAAGTGGCCTCAGATAGCTAAGGAAGGATGTACCAGAGTCTGAGAGGAAAGGGAAACAGCCCCTCCAGCACTTGGCAGGGGATCTGCTGGCACCCTTGAGCTCCCTCAGTCAGCCACTCAGGATTCAGGCTGGCCCATCTGACGCTGTCCTGTCTCACCTACAGTTGGGTGCTGTGTACACAGAAGGCGGTTTTGTGGAGGGCGTCAACAAGAAGCTCAGTCTCTTGGGTGGTGACTCTGTTGACATCTTCAAGGGCATCCCCTTTGCTACCGCCAAGACCTTGGAGAATCCTCAGCGTCACCCTGGCTGGCAAGGTGGGTGCTGGGTGCTGGGTACTGGGTGCTAGGCTGACCTTGGCTGGTTCTCTTCACACCTTGTCCTTCTCTCACTGTAGGGACACTGAAGGCTACAGACTTCAAGAAACGATGTCTACAAGCCACCATCACTCAGGACGATACCTATGGGCAAGAAGACTGCCTCTATCTCAACATCTGGGTCCCTCAGGGCAGGAAGCAAGGTCTGGATCCCAGTTTCCCAGAAGATCCGCCCCACCCCCAACCCAGAGCTCCAACCCTGTTCTGGATTCAATTCAGTGCTGCCAAGCTGAACAGCCCTGAAATCAACATTGAGGGGAGGAGGGGGGCGCTCACTGTTGATCCTCACAGCCCAGGCTGAGCACCTGCTCCAATAGGGTTAGCCAGCTGGCTGGGGAGAGGGCCTGCTGGTGTCTTAAGTCCCCGTCTGCCCCTTTCAGTGTCTCATAACCTGCCTGTGATGGTCTGGATCTATGGAGGTGCCTTCCTCATGGGGTCTGGCCAGGGAGCCAATTTTCTCAAGAATTACCTGTATGACGGGGAAGAGATCGCCACTCGAGGCAATGTCATTGTGGTCACCTTCAACTACCGTGTCGGACCCTTGGGTTTCCTTAGCACCGGAGATGCTAACCTTCCAGGTATGTGGGAGCCTCTGACCATGAGAGCAAGAATAATAAATATGCAGGACCCTGTGAACTCTGACCCTAGCAGATGGATGCACTTCAGAAGCTTCCAACTTGACAGCTGTGGAAAGGCCCAGAACCTTCTACACAGAGTTGGGATACTGGAGCTAAACTGTGAGACGTAGGAGCCTGAGGCAGCTATCAGGAAATGAGAGGGGACAGACAGAATGACAGAGAGGCAAGTTGAGTCCCAGAGACCGATAGGAAAGCCAAAGTAGACACAGATGCCAAGGAAAGACAGATAGGAGGAAGAAACGTGTGCAGAATGGAGTCCGGCCAAGCCACTGGTGGTTGTACCTCCCATGCCTCCCACCCATCCCACCTTTCTGACCCCTCCACCCGTCCCTCCCCTCCCTCCCCTGGTATTCCCCTTTAAGCTCAGCCTCCTGGAGATCCACCATTTGCCCTCCTGGGCACTGGTTGCTTCCTGTTCACACTGACTCTGTGTAATGTGAACTCATCTCTAGGCTCCTTCAGCTGTAGTGGAGGGCCCTCCTGATGAAGGCTCTCCCCTCACCCTCAGGTAACTTTGGACTTCGAGATCAGCACATGGCTATTGCCTGGGTGAAGAGGAACATTGCAGCCTTTGGAGGAGACCCCGATAACATCACCATCTTTGGGGAATCTGCTGGAGCTGCCAGTGTCTCTCTGCAGGTCTGAGGCCCTCTGGTGTGGAGGGTCTGACCCCAAGGTTAAGAGGTTAAGGGAGGGAACCAAGGGGGCCTAGGATAATGGTCAGAGCAGGGTGTAGCTGGGAGCCCTGGACCCAGGTACAGCCTGCTGATAGAACTTCTGGGTGTTGCAGACCCTCTCTCCATACAACAAGGGCCTCATCCGGCGAGCCATCAGTCAGAGTGGTGTGGCACTGAGCCCCTGGGCCATCCAGAAGAATCCACTTTTCTGGGCCAAAAAGGTGAGCACACAGGGGCAGGAGTAGGCAGCGTGGGGACCTGTTTCATTTCCATGCCACCCAGACCTCCATGCTGTCCCAGACCTTCTACTTGCCCTTAGTCATTCCAAGCCTCACCACCGGCCTTCTCTAACCTCCTGCCTCTGCCTTTCCCTAGATCGCTAAGAAGGTGGGATGCCCCACAGAGGATACCGCCAAGATGGCTGGGTGTCTGAAGATCACAGATCCCCGGGCCTTGACACTGGCCTACAGGTTGCCCTTGAAAAGCCAGGAGTGTGAGTGGCGCTCCTGGGCGGGAGGCATGTAGGGTGGAGGAGGAAGGCCCTTGTAAGACAAGGCTGAGCTCCTGGACAAGACAGAAAGGTGCCACACTGGGCCTGCCTCTTCCCTCTAGCAGGCCCCAATGGTAAAGAGGTGTCCCCCAGTACTCCAGGGACTTTTAAGAAGCCATATATGGCCAGGCACACACCCGTAATCGCAGCAGAAAGGAGGCAGAAGCAGGCAGATCTCCGTGGGTTCAAAGCTGGTCTGTTCTACACAGTGAGAGGACAGCCAGAGCTACACAGTGGGACTATCTTAAAAAAAAAACAAAAGAGGAAGTTAGGGAGGGAGGGATAGAAGGAATGAGGAAAGGACAGAGGGAGGGAGAAGAGGAGAGGAGTCAAACATTAGGTCAAACAGCAGAAACCCATACGCAGTTTCTGGGAGATATGTGGACCCAGACCCAGGGCCACTATGCTGGATGGCTCTGAAGCTTCCTTGTAAATGTGGCAATCATTTGTAAATTTCCGAACACCTCCTGTGGCATTTGGTCCTTCCAGCTGGGGCATGAAGAACCAGCCTGCTGGCCTAGGACACGGGACTTGTTCTCTGCTTACCCTTCCGAAGCAAACCAGGCAGTCTGAGCATCCACACCTTCCACCTTTCTTTTTTCTTTCCATGCCATAGACCAAGCCCAGAGTCTGTGCTCTGCCTCCGAGCACCTCTGCCACCCAAATGGGCGATTTTATTTGGAGAGCCACTGAAGAAAACCTGGCTGTGCTGGCCCCAAGGGAAGCCAGGGTGTCTGCAAGTCTAGAGGGCAGGCAGGCCACACACAGCGGCCAGCAGGCCACCGTATCCCTGGTGTAGGTTCAATAAGGAAAGGGCGAGCAGCCGTGGGTGCTCAAGCAGGAGGACAGACAGCCGTGGTCCTCAGAGCAGTGGGCTCTCCACGTGGTCGTGAGACAAAGTCTGGGAATGCACCCGGAAGTGTGCCAGTGACATCTAGCAGGTTACACTAGGGACACTGCTTAGCACCCCACACGGAGACAGTCACCCCTGTCACTAGCTGACTGTGGCCAAAGGTCCCTGGGGCTGGGGTTGAGGAACCTTGGTCTGGTAAGAAAAGAAAAAGGTCGGGGCTGGGATTTAGCTCAGCGGTAGAGCGCTTTACCTAGGGCATAGGCCCTGGGTTCGATCCCCAGCTCCGAAAAAAAAAAAAAAAAAAAAAAAAAAAAAAAGAGGTCAAGTCTAGTACAAAAGGCCAAGAGGAGGAAGAGGCAGGCACTTGAAGGTGTTGGCTCTCCCACCCAGACCCCATTGTGCACTACCTGGCCTTCATCCCGGTCGTCGATGGTGACTTCATTCCTGATGATCCCATCAACCTGTACGACAACGCTGCTGACATTGACTACTTAGCGGGTATTAATGACATGGATGGCCACCTGTTTGCTACCGTTGACATGCCCGCCGTCGACAAGGCCAAGCAGGATATCACAGAGTGAGCGGGGTGTAGCGGGGGCAGGATGAGAGGGAGGGAGGAGGGTGCTGTGTTGGGGAGAGCAGGGGCAGACGTGCTCCGGTCCACACCAGGGCAGTCCTCCATGTTTGATCATTCCCATGCAGGGAGGACTTCTACAGGCTAGTCAGTGGACACACTGTCGCCAAGGGGCTTAAAGGCACGCAAGCCACCTTTGACATCTACACTGAGTCCTGGGCCCAGGACCCGTCCCAGGAGAACATGAAGAAGACAGTGGTGGCCTTTGAGACTGACATACTCTTCCTGATCCCCACAGAGATGGCTCTGGCCCAGCACAGAGCCCATGCCAAGTGAGGTTCTGGGAAGGGGTTGGCTGCAGAGGCTCTTGAGAGGGCTGCCTAGGCTTCTTGGCTAACTAAACAATGACCATAGCTCTGGGCTTCCTATCAGTCAAGGTTAAAAGTGTAATAGGAATGGGGTTGGGGATTTAGCTCAGCGGTAGAGCGCTTGCCTAGGAAGCGCAAGGCCCTGGGTTCGGTACCCAGCTCCGAAAAAAAAAAAAAAAAAGTGTAATAGGAGTATATACTTTGTCTAATCATGTGAGAAATGTGAGTTTAGGTGGAAAATGAATGACCCTTGACCCTGGATTATGGGAAGAAGGAGGCTTCTGAATATTGTAGGGTGGAGACACGAACATTGAATGTGGGCTATGGTGTTTCTTTCCCTTACTATCAAGAACTTCAGTTCAGAGCTGGGGGTGGTGCCACATACTTTTAATCCCAGCACTCACAAGGCTGATCTCTGTGAGTTCAAGACCAGTCTGGTCTATATAGTAAGTTCAAGGCCGGCCAAGGCTACATAAAAAGACCCTGTCTTAAACAAACGAACAAACAAACAAACAAGCCCTAGTTTTTTGGTGAGTCTCACGGGTCCCCTCAGGCCCTGCTCTGTTCCTCCTGACTTCTCTCCAGGGCCCACCTCCCAAGGGAGGCCCCTACCACCCAGCTGCCTCTGCTTCCCACAGGAGTGCCAAGACCTACTCTTACCTGTTTTCCCACCCTTCACGGATGCCTATCTACCCAAAATGGATGGGGGCAGACCACGCTGATGACCTCCAGTACGTCTTTGGAAAGCCCTTTGCCACCCCACTGGGCTACCGGGCCCAAGACAGGACTGTCTCCAAGGCCATGATTGCCTACTGGACCAACTTTGCCAAGAGTGGGTAAGATGTGTGGTGGAGTCCAGGACCAAGGGCAGCAGGCTTGAGGGCTCCTGCATCGCTTTGGCCCTGTAGGCCTGTTCTCTCACTTGGGCAAACTTCTTATCCTCAAGCCTCAGTAGCTTGCACATGAGCAGAAGAGCTTCAGCCCTAGGCCCAGCCCCAGGGCCGAGCACATGCTCTCCACGACAGCCTCGAGAGGTTGGCTAGGATGGCCAAGCTGTCTGTGCAGAGCTGTCTGGGAGCACAGGCCTCCAGTCTCATTGCAGGCCCCTGCTCATTCTCTTCTTACTCTGCAGGGACCCCAACATGGGCAACTCACCCGTGCCCACACACTGGTACCCTTATACCACGGAGAATGGTAACTACCTGGACATCAATAAGAAAATAACCAGCACCTCCATGAAGGAGCACCTGAGGGAAAATTTCCTCAAGTACTGGGCTGTGACATTCGAGATGCTGCCCACTGTGGTTGGTGACCACACTCCCCCTGAGGATGACTCAGAGGCTGCCCCCGTCCCACCTACAGACGACTCCCAGGTTGTTCCTGTCCCACCTACAGATGACGCTCAGACAACACCGGTGCCCCCAACAGACAACTCTCAGGCTGGTGGCTCTGTGGAGGCTCAGATGCCTGTCGCCATTGGCTTCTAAAGTCCTATAAACCGGGGCTAGAGAGATGGCTCAGGAGCTAAGAGCACCCACTGTTCTTCTGAAGGTCCTGTGTTCAATTCCCAGCACCCACATTGCTGCTTACAGCTGTCTGATTCCGTCTACTGGTGTGCAGATGTACACGCAGACAAAGTGCCCATATATAGAAAATTCGTACATAAATAAAGTCTTATAAGCCTTGGTCCCAGGGTTCTCCTCTTATTAGCTCTCCCTCAAGAAAGCCTCAGCCATCACCATCTGGTATCTGGTTTGCTCCTAAAACAGCCTGGAGGAAGGAGGGACACCCTGTGAATGGTGACAGGCACTTGGCCCATTCCCTCCGAGCCCAAGGCTGCACGAGTCAAAGGACTCTCTTTGGGGATGGGTCAGTAGCAGTGTAGTGGGGAGCGAGGGGAGGCTTTTTCAGGCCACGAGCAACACCCTGGGATTCTGGAGGATCCCATCTATGAAGGGCATCCTGCAGCCCTGGCCAGCATGTGTGGCAGAGAGGCGGGGCCATCTGAGGCACAGGCAGCTATAGAAAGCTGGAACCTGCTTCATAGGCCACAGGGATGCTAACGGGAAGAGGCACCCTATGGCCTTAAGCACTGCACTCTGGCTTTCCCAAGCATGGTGCAGCAGGAGACGGACCCCTAAGGTTATCTGAGGGATTCCCACATGTCTGCAGGTAATCCTCCTCCTTAGACTTTTACAAAGGACTTTGAAGTTTACTTGTCCCTAAACTGTGACCAAATTCTCCACAGGTGTGGGGCGGCTTTCTCTTGGTCAGGAAACCATCCTCTCAAGAGGCTTTTGTCTGGAACCCAGGTCTTACAGTATTGCCCACGCTGGTCTCAAACGCTGGGCTCTTGGGCTCCTCTGCCAACAGCTTTCTGAGAAGCTGGGCCTAGGAACTATAGCTTAGAATAATTACGTACATTAAATGAGATAATTATGTTTCAAGCCAGAGTTTTGCCCTCTCTCTCACTCAGGTTAGCTTCCAACTCATGATCCTCCTGCCTCTGCCCCCACATGCTGCCATCTCAGGGATGCGACGTTGTGTTCAGCCTGCATGTGTCAAATTCCTAAAACCGTGCTAAACAGGTCAGCACGGCGGCTGAGTGGGGAAGGTGCCTTGTGGAAGCCTGACATTTAGTGTTCCAGCCCCAGAATCCACACAAAGGTGGAAAGAGAGAACCCGCTCCATCAAGTTGTCCTCTGACGTCCACACAGGTACACTCCCCAGTGAGAAATGCTCATTGGCAAGGTGTGACAGCACACGTGTCTCAGGCTAATTGGACCGTTTTCAGAAGAATTACACATGTGTCACTGTTGTAAAAACATAAAAAAATAAAAAGGGTATCTTTTATCCCCACTAGATCCGGCACCACAGTGCCTCAAGATATCTGCTGGATATCTTAAGCCTCAGTCAGCAAAGCCTCTCATCGCTTTGGTCCATCCCATATCACACTGCCGAAGGCCTCTCTCTAAGCCTGGCAGCCATCTCTCTACCTCTCTAGTTCCCAAGGCAGGTGTCCATGCCAGAACCACACATCCCAATTCTGTGGTGGCCCAGACCAGCCGCCCCACACTCCATTACACTTAAATTGCTACATGAAAGAACACGCAACACAATAGCCTCTGATCCAATTGGTAAGATATAATTGCCCACCTAGACACACAAAGCCCTGCACACATCCATCCCTTAAGAACATTCATAACAACCTGTAAAGGTACAGCGGGGAATCTTTTTTTTTTTTTTTTTGGTTCTTTTTTTCGGAGCTGGGGACCGAACCCAGGGCCTTGCTTCCAAGGCAAGCGCTCTGCCACTGAGCTAAATCCCCAACCCCTACAGCGGGGAATCTTAACGCCAGCCTCCATATTCTCTCTTGGCGGCTTCTCCTAGTCTCCTCCTCTCTTCCGTTCCTTTCTCCTCTTCCTTAAAACTTTCTCCCGCCCATCTTTTCTTCTAGTCCAACGACAGGCCTCATTCTATCTTGTACCTGCCTCACTGTGACATCATCCCACATGTCATCAATGCCACTACCTGCTTCTAAAACCCAGATAGGCGCTGGACCCTCTGAACAGCAAGCTTCCGCCTCCCTTCCCCAGCCCCTTGTGACCCGCTGTTTCGGCATCGTTTCAGATGCTTGTGTAGGGTGATGGGGGAAGCACTCGAGACCTGTCCACGGTCTCCAGCCCTGCTCCTGGCTGAGCACACCCCTGGTCTCTGGCTGGTGTCTGAGGATGCTGGGTACTCCTTTTGACTGATGCATAGTTGACAACGATGCTCTTGCTTCCAAATCGGAGCGACTCAGGTCCTCTACTTTTCTTTGCTGATCTAACTAAAGGCTTGTTAGTTTTGTTCATCTTTCCAAAGAACAGATGGTTCTCTATTCCATCCCTCTCTGGCGTGTATTTTCCCCATGTTCGTGCATGTGGTGTGTGCATTTGCATAGGTGTGGTGCATTCATACAGAGGCCAAAGGTTGATGTCAGTAACCTTCCTAGATTTTCTTCTGTGGTCCAGATCGAACCCAGGGCCCTTCCCCATGAATACAGGACATGTCTCCGGCACCCAGATCCTGCTTGTTTTTAAAGATTGATTTATTTTTATGTGGACGAGGTTTTACTTACATGTGTTCATGTGCCACATGTGTACCTGGAGGCCAGAACAGGGCACCAGATTTTCTAGAAGATACATGTGGTGGTGAGCCGCCATGTGGAATCCAATTCTGTCCTCTGCAAGACCAACGCACAAAAGCTCCTTCCAGACCCTCTTTCTAAAAATTATAAACACGTATTAACTCGTTTAAGAACACGCGCACACATGTTCTGACTTTTCACCACCATGCTGGTCCTAGGAAGCAGACTTGGGTTGTCAGGCTTAGTAATGAGGGCTTTCACCTGCTGAGCGTCTTACTGGCTTATGACCTGCCATTCCCTTCCCTTTAAAGTTCTATTAAGTTCGTTCTATCATCTATCTATCTATCTATCTATCTATCTATCTATCTATCTATCACCTATCATTTACCCATCCATCCGTCTATTGTCTGTCTGTCTATCTGTCTATCTCCTATCATCTACCCATCCATCCGTCCGTCCGTCTATCTTTTTTTTTTTTTTTTTCCCCCGGGGCTGGGGACTGAACCCAGGACCTTGTGCTTCCTAGGTAAGCACTCTACCACTGAGCCAAATCCCCAACCCCCGTCTATCTTCTATCTATCTGTCTGTCTATCTAATGTGCACGAGTGTTGGCTGCATGTGTTCCAGTGCCTGAAGAGTCAGATCCCCTGGAGCTGGGATTACAGGTGGTTGAGAGCTGTCGAATGCGGGTGCTGGGAACCAAACCCAGGTCCTCCCCAAGAACAGAAGCCTGCCTCTGGGCTCTGTCCTTCACACACGTCCCTGCCCCCTCCCCATATGTGTGTGGTCTTAGCTGTAGAGCCATCTCTCGGCCCCATCTCACTCCCCAATCTCCCATCTCTATAGAAACCATTGTCTGACGCCAGCCGTTCAGGAGCCACGGGGGATGTAGCTCAGTGGTAGAGCGCTTGCCTAGCAAGCGCAAGGCCCTGGGTTCGGTCCCCAGCTCCGAAAAAAAGAAAAGAAAAAACAAAACAAAACAAGAACAACAAAACCAGTGACCAGGCCATAGTAGAAACGGGATTTTAATATAATATTCAAGTCTAGCATTTTCTATTTACAACAAATAAATATTGCCCCACCCCAATCAGTAAACTTTTTACGTTTTATACAAATATCCAGTCGTCTTCCCCTCCCCACAAACCTCCCATTGCATGTAGTCTTGTACACCCGGGACGCAGCGGTGGTGAATGGCACTTTCAGTGGTATGGGGTTCAATGCCAACCAGGCGGTCCATGAGAGGGCTTCTCTCTCTGATCCATGGGAGGGCTTGGGCTCAGGGTGGGCGAGACTCCTTCACTCTATAGGCCCTGAAGGTGGAATCTTTGGTGCAGCCTAAGAAAGGCTAGGACCTCCATGAAGGTCCCAGGCCAGTGCCTATGGGCACAAGGAGAGAACGCAGTTGGCAGCCCCGCTGGGTGTGTGGGTGTCCTGGAGCATCTGGGAGCATGGGTGGCAGTGATCTGCACCTGGGGAGGTGACAGGAAAGTGTGGTGGACATTGTCCAGGGCAGGCGAGGCTCCATGCCCAGCTGGCAGCACCCCTTGGCAAAGTCAGCTAGTCCTCTGGTTGCAGAGAGCAGAAGGCACCTAAGGCGGTGAGCGGTCCCCGGAGGCCAGGTCAGCCTGTCAGTGGCAGGTGTCAATCCCGGCAGCAGGACAGGTTCGGGGTGAAAGTGGAGTCTGGGAGTAGCCTGGGCTGGCAGGAGGGCAGAGGTACCTGTGTGGCCTGGGCCACTCTAGTCTGTAAGTGCTTAGTCCCCAGCCAGCCAGCCAGCCCCTGGGAGACGTCCTTAGAAGATGCCTCTGGCAATCCTGAGTCCCTTCTGCTTCATTCGAGGGAGAGTGGAGCTGGCTCCATGCTTGACTTTAGCCCCCTTAGTGAAGGCCCGCTTCTTT
This sequence comes from Rattus rattus, assembly GCF_011064425.1. Classification (NCBI taxonomy): domain Eukaryota; kingdom Metazoa; phylum Chordata; class Mammalia; order Rodentia; family Muridae; genus Rattus; species Rattus rattus. The sequence goes on from NC_046158.1 coordinate 8,125,110, forward strand.
AGGATGAAGTCATAGTTGGCGGCAGAGTTCATGGCATAGAACACATTGGCGTTCTCTGGAATTTTCAGCTCTGGTGAGAGAAGGACAGGGAGGGGTGCTTATGTGGCTGGGATGCCCCCACCACTGGAGAGCCTCCTCCCAGCAAGTCCTGAGGGTCCTCCAATCCAGCTCCAACAAGGACTGTGACTCCATTAGAGACTGATGACAGCCTAAGGAAGTCTCCCCACACCACCCTGTGGCTGTCGCTCCTGACTGGGACCTCCAGCCAGAGCAGGCTTCCTGGAATCCACACTGCCTTCCTTGGTGCTCCACTGCTACTCAGAAAGGCTTCAAGGACCAGCAGAGGGCAGAACCTTCCTCTGGGTTCCATTCCCACTAGTCACCTCTGACACAGAATCTGTCCATCCTTGCCAAGCTGGACTTGCTGCTCCTGCCGACCCTGTGTCTGTCTAGCTCCTTAGCCTCTGAGGCCTGCTTTCTGGGTGGGTGGTCTCCTCACCCTGAGCATATAACTGAAACAGTGTAAGAAGCTGAGAGAAGGTTTACACTATAACATCTAGATGTCCTGGAAGTTACTGCAGATGGGCAAATAGTGGGGGTGTTCAGCTTACATCAGCAGTGTCTGCAGCGACAACATGCGTGGGTGGCCTCTGTGGTGATGTCTCTCTCTAGCATTAACCTGCTGGGCATAGACACAGAGCCCCTGAAATTCTCCAAGATCCTTGAGAACGGCCTGGTTCTTTGATTTATCTTTTTAATTACGGACATGCGTCTATGGAGGTCCACAGGAGGTTGTCAGCCAGCTGGTGTGTGCTGGGATCTTCTGCAAGAACATTACACACTGATGGCATTATAAGTGGTTGCAAGTCTCCGTGTGGGTGCTTAGGAACTGAACTCAGGTCCTCTGGAAGAGCAGCAAGTTCTAACCGCTGAACCATCTCTCCAGCACACGGTCTATGCTCTCTAACCACCGAGCCAGCACCTTAGCCCAGGCTTATTTTTGACTCTATCTTTCTCCTGTCTAGAAGACTGACTTGTCTGTGTGCTTTTTGCATCTTATGTGTGGATTTTTTAAAAAAAGATTTATTTATTACATATAAGTACACTGTCACTATCTTCAGACAACCAGAAGAGGGCATCAGATCCCATTACAGATGATTGTGAGCCACCGTGTGGTTGCTGGGATTTGAACTCAGGACCTCTAGAAGAGTGCTCTTAACCACTGAGCCATCTCTCCAGACTGCGTGTGTGGATTTTTTTTATAAAAGACTTACTTATTTTTATTTTATGTGCGTCAGTGTTTTGCCTGCATGTATGACTGCGAAGATGACAGATCTCTACAAACTGAAGCTAGACAGTGATGAGCTGCAATGTGGGTGTTGGGAATTGAACCTGGGTTCCCTGAAAGAGCAGCCAGTGCTCTTAACTGCTAAGCTATCTCTCCAGTCTCTCGTGTTTGGATTTTAACACGTGAATATTATTCCTGATGTGCCTGATTTCTTATTGACAATGTCCCCTCAGGCAGACCCATGCATGAGCCTCTCTCAACTCTTGCCTCCTGTGGGGAGGCCCAGCAGCAGATGCTGGGTCAGGGAGGAGACCCTGGGTGCCAAGGGCTGCCAATAGTTTGCGGTGAGCACCATGGCCACACTTGGCTGCTACTGTGCGTTCTAGGGTCCTGGCCTTGGAGCTGGGGCAGGTGCTGGTGCTGACCTGCCCCTCGGGCACTGGCCTGCAGTTTGACGGACTTACTGTGGTCCTCTGAGATGATCTGCAGCAGCTCATAGTCCTCGGGCTCGTCCTCATCTAGGTTGTGTTTGTCCATGGCTTTCCGGATGACGGTTGGAGCCTTATCCTGGCTGGTCACCTGAATTAGAATGGGGAGCAGGCTATCAGGACAGGGTACAGTGGCCTAAAACAGCCTGCCACCAACTCCCACACAGCCTTGGGGAGCTGTGTGCCCTTGAAAGCGAGAGGATCTGTTGATCCGGGAGAAGCAATAGTTTCCACTCCATGGTAAGGAGGAAGCAACCAATGCTCACCAATGCTTACTGCCTCCTATGTCTTGCCCTGCCCTGAGGCTGTGATGGTGGTAGCACAGGCTAGCTCATGGGGCTCGGTCATGGCCTCTCCCAGGTGAATGAGACTTAGCACCCTCCCAGCTCCTGGCACAGGGGGGCCAAGGCTCCATTGGGGTGGAGTACGGTAGGGCACCTGACCCAGTGCAGCAGCCGTCTGCAGTCCAAGCCCTGGCAGGTGGGAAAGGTCCTCCCTGTGTGCCCATCCATAATCTTAGTGGATCCACTGGTTCCATGTTCAAATAACATCCACACCTTGACGCCTGTGACTCTGCCCATGGCCATCAGCCTGCTTTGGCCCCTGCGTTCCTGAGCCTGGACTGCAACGGCCTCCTTTTTTTTTTTTTTTTTTTTTTTTTCGGAGCTGGGGGCCGAACCCAGGGCCTTGCCCTTGCTAGGCAAGCGCTCTACCACTGAGCTAAATCCCCAACCCCTCCTTTTTTTTTTTAAAAAAAAAAAATTTATTCATTTATTATATATAAGTACACTGTAGCTGTCTTCAGACACACCAGAAGAGGGCATCGGATCTCTTTACAGATGGTTGTGAGCCACCATGTGGTTGCTGGGATTTAAATTCAGGACCTCTGGAAGAGTAGTCGGTGCTCTTAACCGCTGAGCCATCTCTCCAGCCCTGCAACCGCCTCCTAAGCAGTCGGCCTCTGCCTTGGTCACCACCAGCCTCTGTTTCAGCCTCCAACAGAAAGTCAAGGGCCTTACAGGTCAGTGGGGTCCTGACTGACTCTGACTCCCTGCCCTACTGCCTCGGCCCTGGTGCGCTGTGGGCCATAGTTCCCTGGGGGCCTGGGTATCTGTGCATGTCAGCCGCTCAGCCAAGCCGGGCCCCATACGGACAGGGGCTGCCACTCACCAGGATGCTCTTGTACATGTTGCCGTTGTCCACGTCCAGGCTGACCCTGATGATGCAGCAGTCGCCCACCTGCTGGTTGTAGAGTGGCAGTGAGGAGCTGTAGCTGCAGACCCCTGAGACAGAGCGCTTGTGGGTGCGTGTGGTAGACACCGGCGTGGTAGAGGCTGACGAAGAGGAGGTGCTGCTGAGGCCGAGCTGATGCCAGAGGTCTCTGGGGACGACTGGGAGGCTGACTCCCAGAACTGTGGGCGACAGCAGTGTCAACAGCAGCCTGAATCATGAAGGGCCCCGAAGGCCAGCAGCCAGCTTTGGGGAGGAGGGGCCGGAGGAGGAGGGAGCATGGGTGGTCACCTTCTTTTCCTGGCCATCAGGAGACTCTGGGACAAAGCTCATGTTGATCTCCTCCACATCAGAGCTGGATGAACCAGCTGAGTGCACACTGAGTGCGTCCGTGATGTCCCCGCTGCTGAGGTAGGGGCTGCACCGGAGCTGGTCACATGACTTGGAGTGTGCACTGCTACTGGTGCTGAGCTCCGTGCTGGGAGCCTGGCGGCTGCAGGAAGAAGCTGGCTTACTCTAGGGGTCTTCCCAGGGATGCCGACTCTCACTGCTCTCAGTTCCAGCCCACCAGTCCTGCCTTCCCTGGATATCTGAGGGATCACCCCATCTCACAGAGGTGAAAACCAAGGCCCAGACTGCTGATTCAGCTCCCACCATGGCTGGCTGGTGGGTGCTAGGGTGGGGCCCAACACATACTCGCTCCAGCGCTTGACGATGGCTGTGCTTTTCTTGCTCCTCAGGGTGTTGCTGGCCGACTCAGACGGGGGCTCCAGCTCACACGACAGGTTGTAGCTAAGGTAGAGGTGGCTGTGAGGCTACCAGGGGCCAAGCTGGGGCTCCCATCGGGGCTAGCAGCTATCAGCAGGCACCAGTGAAGACACCATGACACCCCCCACCAGCCAGCGCCCTCACCTCTCAGCCTCGCTGAGCCGTCCCATGGCTCGGAACCAGGCTCCAAAGTGCTCCTCGGGAACAATGCTGTAGTTGTTGCAGGCCGACTGGAGCAACTTGATCTGGGCGATGACTTCGAACTCCTGGATCAACAGTCAACAGCGTGGTGATGGGCCTATGAGGGTCTTTATCTACTCCCCCACTTACACCCACTCAGGCCCCTCCCTGTTTTCACAGTCCAAACAGCCAGTGTCTGGACTTGCACGCAGGAGGCTATCCTGGATGTTATCACCCCAGCTCCCTTCCTATGGAATAGCCTCTGAAGAGTGTCCCAAATATCACCATAAATCAACACGTGCCTTGCCCAGTCCATGTCCCCCTCCCCATCCCCTGAGGGCGGCAGCTCCTCACCTTCCTCCTCTTTTCAAAGTTGATCAGTCTCCCCTAGAAGACAGACAGCCAATGTCCGTAAGAAAACAGCCACCTTCCACCACTCAAGTCCTGCCTACCTTCTGCACTACCACAGACACCCACTAGGGGGCAGGAAGCATCCACACCTGGTTCTAGGCACTAGCACAGGGGAAACCTGAGGGCGGAGGGTAGACATTTCTGTCCAACCCACTCTGTTAGAAGCCCCTGCTTGGCCCACATGCTGTCTGACCTTGGAGTGCCAAGCTTCACTCTCTTGCCCAGAGCCATCATCTGAGGGTCATACACAACTACTCTGGCCAACCCTCTCCTCAGTTCTGCTGTCAGAACTCTGGAAAGTCCCCAAAGGGGCAGCTTTCAAGCTCTCAAGAGAACCAGGGCTCAGGGGTCAGTAGGGGGCTCTGTTCTCCCAGGCCTCAGGCCCTGCCCCTCAGACCCCACCTCGGTCCCGGGTTCACTCACATATAGATAGTCCTTCATGGCTGTGTCCAGCATCACCAGGTCAGTGAGGAATGTGCCCAGGTAGGGGACAGTGCCCTGGATGACACCCTGGGGCATCAGGTGGGAAAGAAGCAAGCCTCAGGGCCCTCTCCACTACTCACCTGACCCCAGCCCCACCAGGGCTTTCCACGTAGAACAACCCAAGAACCTTTGCTGCTTCCTTCCCAGGGTTCCCTGCTGCCCCCATCCCAGGCTAGCAACATCTATGACCCCTGCTCATTCATACCCTCCCCAAAGAGCTCTGCCAAGCCCCATCTCTGATAGAGCAACTGGTTCTCGTCCCCAAAGACATAGCTGGTCACCTTGCCACGGGAGCTAAGGGCCAAGGGAACCCCTTCCTCTCCCAACCAACAGGTCACTCACTGTCTCCTTCTGCCGCCTCTGGGTTCTTCTAGGGTTCATCTCCAGCGTGGCAAACTTGGAGGTTCCTTCCTGCCAGAGTCGAATACGAAGTCAATGAGAATTTCTTCCTCTCCTGAGCCAACCTGTGCTCCAATCCTGGGCCTGGCTGGGCCAATGTGTCTGGCTGCCACATTGGTATTTCTAAATCAGTGTCCTATTCTAACACACACGGGGTAGGGGAGGGAGACCTGGGTCTGGCCTTGGTGCACCTCACCTTCGAAGTTCTTGGGGACAGAAGGGCTCAATTCCTGGTCCCTAGTGCCATTTTGACTGGCTTCCTGCAGCCTGGTGACCTCCTGCACACCCCTCATTTCCCTCAGACCTCATCGCCTCCTGTGGGCTCAGACCCTCCATTGGCAGCATCTTGCATGGAATCCCACGAGGACCCAAAGGAGTGCAGCCTACTGACTGGCAGGATGGTCTCTAACTGAGCTCTGTCATAACAGGAGACGGATAAGGTGTCTCTAGCTCCTTGCTCCTTAGCAGGTGCTTTGTTCTCTAAGGACCCTGGGCCCTGCAGGGCCACCTTAGCCTGACCTGTTCAGCAAAAGCAGGACCCACTGATAATACTGTTTTTGTTTTTATGTGGAAGCTTCTAGGGTGAGAGAGAAAAGTGACTTCATTAGTCCCTGATATGTCTGAGCTGCCTGGGCACCTGTGGCCTCAAGGGACACAGCAAGTCCACCACCGTTCCTCATGCTGGCTAGCAGTTGCTGCCTCAGGCCAGAGGGAGAGCCACCTATGCAAGCACAGCTGCACCTTGGGACCAGATGTTTGGATGGAGGATGACCCCCATCCCAGGTAGCCTCTCCCCTGGGACAAGCCTGGCACCACAGAGACAGAACGGGCTGGCTCAGGGAAGTTGCCCCCTCTTCCATTGGCCATCGGTCTGCCAGTGGCTAAGGCCCAGCAGGAAGCTGCAGACCTGCTAATCCGGCTGCTTCATCTTCCCGCAGCAGCCTGGCTGGCTGTCCCCACTACATCAGATCACCAGAGGCCTACCGTTCCACCAAATGCCTGCCACCTGTCCAAGGAACAAAGCCATCCTCCCCTCCTGTCCAGTCCTGACAGGACTGGAAGTCGGCCAAAAGCTTGCAGTGAGGAACTGAAACCCTGCCATCTCCTGCCTGCCCCCCCTTCCCCGACACTGTGGCTGCCACCTCACCTTGATGAGCAGCTCTCTGCTCAAGGAGTAGTTGTTCTCATCAGAGAAGATTTCTGACAGTTTCTGGAACACTCGAAAGCTGCCCCTGGAGGAGGCACAGAGTGAAGGCAATGGTTGGGAAGAGCGCGCACCAGGGCAAAAGGGTGGGGAGCCCGTTTTCCCGTACAGCAAAGATTCTGAGCTGCTGGAGAAGAATCCTAAACGTGGTTCCACTGAAGACCACCTGAGTATGCAAAGCTGTGTTTTGCTTCTAGCTGGACAGCTCTGTGGCTGTGTGCAAGCACGAGACACTTGCCTGGCTCTAATCAGGGTGTGCACCCATCAGTGGACCCCTCCCTCCATCTTTGCTGCTGGGCCTCGCTGAAGGCAGAGACAGCCTGGGGTACAGTAGGGGTTGGGGACAGGGAGGCCTACCTGGAGACCTCTTCCCATGTCTTCTTTAGGCGGTGGATGGCGTTGCTCTGTAGGGCAGAGAGGATGGCGTAGAGGGAGGAGAAGTTCTTGAGCACCCTGCACTCCTGGGGACAAGGAGTCTGTGAGTGGAGCCCATGGACGAGCTTCCTTAATGGCAGGAAGCTCCCATAGGGCATGTCAGGGACACACGCTCACACAGCACCCAAGTGTACAGTTCCAGGAGTGAGTGCGTGCAGGCTGTGCGGCCCTGAGGTCCCCAGGACCCCCCTGTAGCCTACCCTGGCCACCTCGATCCAGTGTTCCACCACCCGGGCCCTGTCCGAAGCCTTCATACTCTGGTCCCCGAGGCAGGTGGTGATGACACAGTTGGCCACGTTGTTGAACTGGGCGACAGTGGCGCGGATGGTGGGCGCGAGGTGCTCCTTGCCCTTCTTGTCCCGCTGGGACCAGATGGAGCCCAGGCAGTGGTAGGGCACAACTTTCTTGAATAGCTCCTAGGGAGGGGATCAGTGTCACTGGGCCCTGCACAGCCCAAGGCAAAGGCTGCAGCACTTAAGAGTGAGGATGCGTCTGAGCCTGTGTGACTCTCGCCCCTCCATCTGACTTCTGAGGGCACCCAGCGCAAGGCAAAGTAGGAAAATGAAGGGGAGAAGAAACATACACACAGCAGTGGCTCCTGCCTCTCATCTCAGAGAGCATCTGCTGCCCCTCCCCAGTGGGCACGTCACAGCCTGCCCTGTGTCCCAGTCTCCCGTGCACGGCGAGCACTTCACAACGCTGAGGTTAGGGGTGGAATGGAGGAGGGTGGCCCAGGCGCACCTCAGCAAGCACTCCTCCATCCCTAAGAGGTCAGCACGCAACACGCACTCACACACGCATTCACGCGCGCGCGCACACACACACACACACACACACACACACACACACACACACACACACACACACACACTCCATGACCACCATGGGGGTGGGAAATCAATGCTTTGGGTTAAGTAGAATGCCCTAATCACATGTTTGTTAAGAGTGGAGCTAGGACTTGCCCTGGGACAGAGGCTCTGAACCAGAAAACAGGTCTAGACAGCAGAGGACAAAAGGAGGCCTGCCCCGCCCCGCCCCCGTGAGCCACTCACTGCGTCCATCAGCGTAAACTGTTCAGCCACCAAGTCTGGAGGGAACAGCAGGAGGTGAGGCTTTGCACACAGTCCATTCTCCGTGGTTTCAGGCAGAGGCCAGGAAGGCTCTAATGCAGGAGCGGCGGGAGTGGGCTCGAGGTGGAGGCTCTGTGAGACAGTGGGGTCCAGCTCTGGAGCAGGTGCGAGGGTTGGCTCAGGGTCTAGAGGCGGCTCCGGAGCTGGTTCTAGCTCAGAGGCTGGTGCCACCACCGGGCTGGATGCCAGTACTGGCACCGGGGCTGGCTCTCGTACTGGAGTGGATGCCACCGCTCGGCTGGGCGTCAGAAGCAGGGCGGGAGCTGGTTCTAGCTGTGAAGCTGGTTTCAGAGACAGCACTGGAGCTGGGGACAGGGCTGCAGGAGAGAAGATGTCCACTATGGCAGCCTTGTCCAGAGCATTTTCAAGACAGAGAATCACCAACTACCAGAGAACAAAGCCCTGTTCCCACGACAAGAGGCTACCCCAGACTATGGTATACTACCCACTGGGTGGGTCCCGGGCTGGCTCTTGCTCCTGGCCCAGTGGTTGGAGCCTCTTTGTGGTAGAAACAATTACTGACCCCTCCTAGCAGGTTCTGTGTAGCTACCCCTGGCTCCTCACCCTCAGGCTCAACCTCACTGGGCTCCAGGTCCTCCAGCTGGGCCAGGAGAAGGTGAGCACGGCGCTCCAGGTCTGAGCCAGGCATGTTGAGCTGCACGTAAGCCACCAGCTGCTTGAGGCAGGGAAAGTCCGGGGGCTGACAGAAGTCCTCGGAGTATTGGTCCAGCCAGGTGCCCAGGATGGAGGAGATGGCACTGGGGACGGGCAACAGAGTCAGAGGCATGGTTTCTCCTCCCATCCTCCCACAGCACCTGATGTGCCCCCACCCACGTAACTAGACAGAGGCTACAGAGGATCCTACAGGAGAGAGCGAAGGCTCATCAATGGAATGGGGGGCTCTCCTGGTTCTTTAGGGAACCGTCCCCACTCCTGCTGGAACACAGATGCCTCAAGGGCCTGTCCTCGAGTCTGCCATTCACCCAGCGGCGAGGGTTACCTCAGCACCTATTTTTTTTTGAGCTGGGTGTGGGTTGCATTTTCCTGAGGGACACGGGGACCAGCTAAACGCCCATTCCTAAGGAGTGAGGCTGCATGTCTATTGAGATAGGCTATACAAGGGAAGGATTTTCACAGTGACTGCTTCTCTCTCTGTCTCATCTGTCTGTCTGTCTGTCTGTCTGTCTGTCTCTCTCTCTCTCTCTACACACACACACACACACACACACACACACACACACACACACACACACCCCTCCACTCAGCTCCTTGAAAGTGCAGTATCATCCTGAACTCTATCTTCCTTTGGATACAGGAAGAGCCTTAGACCTCAGCCCAGCAGCAGGAACCAGATGTGTGTGGGGCCTATAGTTTGCTCGGCCCTTGTTCCCCAAACCTCCCCTCCGGACTAAAAGCCTACTTACTTTTTGAGTTGGTCCTGTGGTCCGCCGTCCTCACTGGAGTAGGGAAGGATGCAGCCATATCTAGAGGAGGCCGTGAGGGCGTCACATCTACCGTACCTGCTTACGATGTCTAGTGTTACTGGTCAACTCCCTGATGGGAATGGAGCCCAGGGAGGCAGGGGCTGACTCTCTGCTCTCGTCACAGAGTTAAGTGCCTGGCAGCATGGCTAAGCACAGCAGATGTTCTAGAAGCTCAGGCATTTCAGCAGACCTGGGGCCTCTCAGTCGACTACCACAGGGCCATCCTTGCTCTGTGTATATCTAGGTTGAGGCCTCCTTCCTTTCTAGGTAGGGAACCCACTTAGCCTGAGGCTGAGGAGAGAAAGCTTCTCCACAGAGGAAGGGAAAGTCATATAAATCCCATAGGCCTGGACAGCCCAGGCTGGGGCCGTCCTGGCAGGGCCCATCTAGCTATGAGGATGCTTACCATCAAACTGGGGCTCAGAGAGACACAAGGCATCCCCAAGATGTAGCCAGGAGGAAGGGTGTCCCTGGGTCTGGAGGGGGTGCTCACCTTTTGAACAGCAGGTCCAGCACCTGCTGAGTGGTTGTGAAGGCTCTGTAGGTGCACAGGAATACGGTGACGTAGGAAAGGTCACTGCCCTGGAAGGCAGGCACCAGGTGCTCCACCAGCTTCTCCAGAGTACCGGCCTTCACCGTGCGCACCTTGCAGGTCTCGTAGAGGTTCAGAGCTGACTCGTTCTCGCACTGGGGGAGCAAGAGAAAGGCACGGTCAGTGGCAGGGTCATATTCTCAGGGAAGCTCTGGAGGCTGGAGCTCGGATCGTTTCCTGTAAACCCTCCGTAGAATGTGGCCAAAGCCGGGACAAGAGGGTCTCTGGTTTTAAAAAGCCTTGTATTTTCAAGCAGAATTTGAAGTGTTGAACCCTTCAGGGTAGTTTCTTAGGTGACGACATTCTCTAACACACGCTTGGGGAGGGGAGGGTGGGATGTTCCAGCCTATCCTAGAGGTGGAAAGACTGGCTTACTCCAGGGTCAGGGGGTTGGTCTATCCTATCAAGACCCAGAACATTCCCTGGATGGGTTCAGTGCCACAGGGAAGAATCACGCTGGGAGTAACAGCAGTGATGCACGGCAGCTGTGGTGACAGGGCTGTCTTCTGGAATATCATGTGGCTGGGTCAGGCTCAGCTTCTTAGCTCAAGGGGTCCAAAGACGACCTCTGAGTCAGAAAGGTGCAGAGCACTGTATGTTGAAGAATTTTGTCAACTTGATGTATCTGACAAAACTAGAGTCATCTGAGAGAAGGGAACCCCAACAGAGAGATTTATGCCGCCATTAGACTGCTGTGTACAAGGCAGGGAGGCATTTCTTAATTAGTGATTGATGTGGGAGGGCCCAGCCATTGTGGGTAGGGCCATCCCTGGGCTGGTGGCCCTGGGTTCTATAAGACAGCAGGCTGAGCAAACCAGCAAGCAGCACCCTTCATGGCTCTTGCGTCAGGCCCTGCCTCCAGGTTCCAGCTCTGTATGAGCTCCTGTCCCGACTTCCTTCAGTGATGGACTGTGATGTAGAAATGTGAACCCATGAAACCTTTTCTCCCCAGCCTGCTTTTGGCCATGGTGTTTCTTTAGAGCAACAGTAACCCTAAGACAGGAGGAAGTTTACGAAACCTAAACTTCCATTCACTGGGGGTAAAGGGTAGCCTTACAATGTGAGAGGATTTCGGACTAGGAGGAAAGAGGGGAAGAGTGACATGTGAGGACAGGCATTAAACCCAGCAAAATATTTGAATATGCACTGCCTTATGGGAAATGAGAAGCAAAGTCAATGGTGTCTCCTCTCCCCTGTAGGTAGGTATGTTCACAGAACCTTTGAGTATGGGCTGGGGAAGGGAGGGAGGGTCAGCCCAGAGGGACTGAGACCCTCAAACAGAAAACCCTGGAAAGGAGTTGCCAGGGCCACCCTCCTGGTGTCCGCTCCATACTTACCCCTAGCCAGCGCTGGCCCTTGGTGGCTCCTGGGTGTAGCTGAACCTTGCGCAGGGAGATGGAGTAGATGACCCCGTTGATCAGCTCCTCCCCAATCTCCTGCGTAGAGCTCTGGAAAGACAAGGTCCGGGAGTCAGGCCAGGACATCAGGGGTCTGCTGCAGGGAGACGGCACAGACGGGGCTCCTGGACTTCCAGGGTAAAGAAAATGGAGAGCCCAGGGCTTTCCTCCCCACCTGGCTCCTCATGATCATAAGGCCAACACCTCAGGAACCTGCTCCTGCCTCGTCCTGGACAGCCCTACCCCAGTGTACCTGAACAGGTACTGTTATTCACCCATTTCAGAGAAGGGTAAGTGGAGGCCGAGGTAGTCAAACTGTCTTGTGTATATGACAGATCCCCTATCCCAAGGCCTTAGTATGGTCACAGGTGGCACTGACCCTCAGAAGGACCTAGTCCCCAGAGCCCAGGGCTCGGGTCACCCGCACTCTCATCTCTGTGCAGTCTGAGGTTCCAGGCTGACCAAGCACCATCAGGCAGCTCTTTCCAGCCCAGCGCTCGAGTCAGCATAATGGGTCTAGGCAAGGTGCGGATGCTGACCACATCTGAGGCCACTTCCTTCCCCTTCTGCTCATTCATGCTTCTGACACTTGTTGAGCAACAAGGGGGTTCCCAGCTGGCTGTTCTTGCTCACGTGAGTAGGGAACAGCAACAGTGCTGGGGATCCACAGAACCCCAAATCACAAGGCCTATTTGGGGAAGGAGGGAGTCATGTGGCTGCCTAGAGCTTAGAGCAGAAAGGAAACACTCGCTTCCCCTAAACCCCAGGCTTTCTCCTATTCCTGCCACCTGGGGAAGGGTTATAACTAAGATGGAGGGGCTCTGATTCCTGGAAGCCAGTGGCTAACAAGAAGGCTCACGACCCTAAGCAATCCTGGCCCACAGCCCAGGGAACTTCCCTTCAGAGGCCAGTGGCACTGTCATCAGCTAACCTCTGACCCACATGTAGAAAGTCTTTCAGCAGAGAAAAAGGAGACACCGGCTCAGGCTGGAAGAGCCCTCCTTTCCCAAGGAGACTGGCTATACCTGGCATCAACCGCAGAGTCGAGTCACACGTGAAGCTCCTACCACGAGACGCTGGATTTCAGCCCAGCGAACCCCAGAACAAGGCTAGTTTGCAACAGGTTTTTATTGATGCCCACAGGACAGAACTCTGCCCTAGCCAGGCACACTGCAGGAGTAGCTGGATGCAAGCAGAAGCCGCCATCCCTGAGCAGGGATCAAGGCAAGGCTTTGCTCAGCCCCAGCTTCTGCTGATAGCCCAGCAGCTGGCCTGGGCCCTGTGGGAGTGTCATGTGATCCCTGCACCCTTCCCCCACCTGAGGGGGGCCATTCTGCCAGCTGGATGGGGGTGGGGGTGCAGACAGACGCTGGGCGCCATGCATGCCTTCCTCTGGGGAGTTGACACCCTGTTGCACAGATGGGAACTGTTCCGGCCTGAGGAGCTAACCCCATGCACTCCGTTTCCTTCAAACAACCACAGCAGGAATGAACCAGGCCACCTCACCATACAGAGTGTAGGCCCCTTTTGCCTACACCCAGAGAAGGCAGAGATGCTCAGGTCTGGTTAGAAAGCAACAGAGAAGAGCTTCTCCCCCAAGTCCAAGGTCCCTCTGAGGTTGGAAGGGCAGGGACCACGTAACCTAAGGCCACCTTGGGCTACTTTTGTAGCAGGCAGCCTATGTAGGAAGCATCCCAGGAATACTCAAGCAGTCCAGGGAGAAGAGGGGGGAAGCTGGCCTGGCAAACAGCTGAAACAGCAAAAATGTCTGCCTGTCTGTCTGCCTGCCTGGGGCAGGCATCCAAGGAGCCTTTGAGCTCCAAGGGAGGAATGCCACATGGTTGGCTGTGTCCTTAGAGAGAATCATCCCCTCCCACCCCCCAACCTCCCAAATGTGCAAGGCCCCCAGGGACCTGGGATGAAGCTGGTGGCTGTGTCTAACACACTTGGGGGTGAAAGTGTCCCCAGGAGTCCTGGGAGCAAGCTGCCCCCACAACCACAGTCTCTTGAGCATAGCCTAGAGCTCTCAGAATGGGGTGTGTCACCTGATCAGAGTTCTCAGGGTGGCAAGCTAATAGGATATATGTGACCAGCTAAAAGCGAGGGCATTGCAGGCCAAGCCCAGGACAGCAAGTAGCAAGGGGCTCAATAAGAATGGGATGCTAGGCCTGTGTCATCTGTCCAGTCAGACACAGGAAGCCTTAGCAGATACGTTGAAGCACAAGATCACAACTTCTCTCTCCATGTGCAGAGGCTCAGGAGATCACAACTTGTCTCTCCATGTGCAGAGGCTCAGCCTACTTGGTGAGCCGAGGCGATTGCAACCTCACCATATCTACCTGGACCATCGAGTCACTCGGGTACCCCAGCGCTCCAGCAGGTACTGCAGACCTCCTACAGCTCTGGACACACAGGGGCCCCAGGAGCAGCCCCATGCCCTGTATCTCAGGAGGAGTCTCACTCCCTAGCTTGGCTTAGTAAGCTGGCCTTGGGCTGAGAGAGAACAGAGCAGCTAGCAGGTGACACAGCGGGGGTTGCAGCTGACCAAGGATGGCAGACAACACCTGGTACAGCACAGGAACTGGTGATGTATGAGTGCTGCACCTTTCAGAGGACCACTGACCACCCGGGACTACCGGACCCAGATGGCAGCTCACTCAGAGTCCTGGCTCTTGCTTGGAATGGACCTTCCGGAACAGAGAGGGGGCAGTCCAGATGCCAGCGAGCAATCTCAGGCTCTTATCACGGTGGGAGAGCACCTTTCCCGTTTTACAGGTGGAAACCAAGGTTCAGGGGAGGGGCCAAATAGACAGTGTCCAGGGAGAGGTGAGAACCCAAGACTTCTCAAGCTCAAGCCATGAGCTCTGACAGAGGGATGAGATGAAAACATGAAGCATTAGAGCCCTCCATGCCAGCTCCAGCACTGGGTGGACAGCCTGGATGCTGAGCCCTCATGGCAACCCTCGGCCACCAGGGGAAGCCTCAGCTAGGGAGTGTACAAGGTGCCTGGTTGCCATGGCGGCAGGGGAGCACCAAGCCCTCAGAAAGAAGTGTCTTGGGCCTGTGCAGAACTACCAGAGAGTCAGATTCAGGTCCCAGGAACCCTCCCTGTCAGCCTGAGTTCTGCTATTGGCCAAGTTAGCATTTCAGGAAAGAAAACTAGGCTCGAATGGGAGAGGGGAGACCCACCCCTTCAGTAATCTAAAGCCTTGTACCCCCCACCCCGCTGTCCATTTGCAATGGCCACCATCAGGCCAGGCCTGAAAGGGGGCATGCCCCAGTCCTCACAAGGTATAAAACAGACCCAGCTGAAGTCAGACTCACACCATACCATCCCGTTAACACGGGCACTTCCTGTCCCAGGTCCTCTGTACACTTAGTGCATGTAGCTCGCCCAGTATGGTGCCTGGTAGATGAAGGAACACCCAGGTAGGGACAGGCAGAAGCCAGCTCAAGTAGAGCTAGGAAACAGCAGTCAGGACCAGGATTTATCCCTGGCCTGTGAGGACACACCCAGAGCTGGCTGCTGCTTCTGTCAGGGCAGGGTCCAGCCACGGTACACAGATGCAGGGGAGAGGCTGAAGACAGAAATGACTTCCTTGGGCTAGAAAGCAGGTGGAAGGTGGCCAGGCCGGTGGTGTCACACCCGTGCCTCTGAGCAGAAGCTTAAGGACATGCCCAGGGGAATGGCTCTGCCGCCGAGGCTAGCTTCACTACCGGCTGTTAGTCTCACGTGGTCCACTCCGGAACTCCTTTTTTTGTTTTTGTTTTTGTTTTGTTTTGTTTTGTTTTTTAGACAGGGTTTCTCTGCGCAGCCCTGGCTGTCCCAGAACTCATTCTATAGATCAGGCTGGTCTCAAACTCATGATCTGCCTGCCTCTGCTTCCTGGGATTAAAGATGTTGCACCACCACTGCCTGGCAACATGTCCGTTCTACAGGTGAAGAAACTCTGGGGCTCAGAGGGGCTAGGCTGGCATTCCAGCACAGAGGCCTTCCATAGAGCTCAGAGCTCAAGCTCTGTGCCTCTTGGGTTCCACAGGACAGACTGCCTGCAGGTGTGACCCATAGGACAACGGCTGCCGGCAAAGGCATCAGAAGGAGGGGAGCGTGCCAACAGAACAGCCACAGCCAGCAGTTCTGGTCCCTGTGCCCTGCTCGGGTGAGCAGCCCTCAGGTTGTCCTTTCTCTGGAGAACTGAGTTTGCTTGGAGCCTTAGCTCCAGCGTTAGGAAGCAATTCATGTCGATCTCTGTCAGTCTCACTGTGCTGAGGTGGCTCCCTCCCTTGGGGTACACGCCTGAGAACATAGCATTTGTGAGCGCATCAGAAGTCCGACTCAGGGTAGGTTCCAAAGTATGAGCTCTTCAGAGCGCTGTTGAAGCCCCTCCAGAAGCTTCCTCAGAGCTGAGGGTCAGTGAGAGGTCTACCTACAATCCTGAAAACTGTCCGACCACCTCCTGGACAGTCAGTCCCTGCTAGCAATCCGGTTCCTCCTGCTTCCAGAGCTGCCCGGAGGCTCCCAGGAAATAGGCCAGCATGTCACTCTCAGTGTCCCAGACTGGAGACAGAGGACCAGTACCAGCCATCTGGGCCTCCTCATCCTTGTCTACTGTGCCTCTGAGGAACGCAATCATAGGAGAAGGAGATCCTGGGGGCATAGCTTTGATGGCAAGTCTCCTCATGAACATAACAGACTCTGAAGTTCCTGAAGGCTGCCCTTTTAGAGTCAGCCAGAAAGTACCTCTGGAGGATTATCTTGTGTACACACACATACACACACACACACACACACACACACACATAGGCACATACACGCACACACATACACATACATACATACACACACATACACACGCACACACATGCACACACACATACACACACATACGCACACACATGCACACACACATGCACACACACACACACCCTATGTACCTATATCTCTGAGTTTTCAGTGTCCAGGGGAACAAAAGAACCCTGGGGTAAACTAAGAGCTGCACACAGTATGATCAAGAAACCAGACAGCCCAGAGGAAGAATCCCTGGCCTCACTGTGTCCAACCCACACAGCCTTCAGGCATCACAGGCAAGTTGCCAGGGTAAGAAGCCCGCCTGGCCTCCCTCTGCAGTTGACCAGTTTGCTGAGCGCAATCTAATTAGTTGTTTCATTGGTTAAATGGGCTATTAATAGCCCTGACCCCCCCAAAGGACAACATGCATGCAAATTATTTAGCCTAGGCTCTGCTACCAAGCCCTAGCGGCTGTTAGCCATTATGTTAGGCCCCTGGTTCCACTGGTCCCAAGGGCTCAAAATCTGGGGTACTTTCACCTTCTCCTGGACTCTAAATAAACCTCTCCGTATCTCACTTGACCAAAGCCTTTTTTGCAGTGCCTGGGTCAAGCTCTATCCATAGCCTTTGCTGGCTTCTACCGCTCACGAGCCATCTCTGCTGTGTCCTGCTCACAGCTCTTACATGGAGCAGGCACCCCAACCCGATCCCAGGGAACACAACAGTTCGTGCTCAAGTCCCGTCTGCGACCCTTGCTGACGATGTATTCATCTAGGTCAGGGACTTCACCTCTCTGCCTCCAGCCTCTTGGCAGATGGCGCTGGCATCTAAACTGGAGGTCTGTGTGAGCCGGGGAACATGGTACCGGTGCCTGCTCCCTGTAAATGCTCCAGATCCACAGATCCTTGCCAGGATGAAGCTGAAGTAAGCCTGTAGCGGAAGCATGAACCTTATGACCTTCCTAAAGCAGGCTGGAGCAGGTCAAGCTAGGTCAGTGGTGGCTTGACTTAGAATTGAGAGGGCAGGCAGATGCCCAGATGTGTGAAGACATCTGGCAACCCCAGGCTTAAGGGGACAAATGACGGAAGAAGAAGGCAGAGACAGAGAGTGAGGGGACTTCAGGCCGTAGACCGGGTCTGCTACCAGGAAATCAGCCTCAGGATGGGGATGGGAGGAAATTATTGGCAAAATACAGGGATTTCCCTGCCCCTCCCCCAGGCGAATGCTAAATGGTCATTGTGTTCAGTTTCCGGCTGTGGCCTCCTCTCCTGCCAGGACCCTGGCTTTCCTGCCCCAGCCAGAAGCTTCCCCTCTGATTTCTAAACAGTGAGCAGGTTGCATGACAACACAGAGGCCTGGAGAGAGGGGTGGCGGAGGAGGCACGGACAGCAGCTACCTGTGCAGGGACAGAACCTTTCGTTAGCCCTGCCACAAAGGGTCCTCAGGCATGAGGTCAGACAGAGCCAGAGAGAAGCCTGACACCCCCTCCAGGAGTGATCAGGCCAGGCCCTTCCAGCACACAAAGCCGGAGACTCTGCCAGACATAATGAAAGCCAGATGAGTGCAGGGCTGGTGGCGGGCCGCCCACTACCAAGCTCCCCGGAGTCCCTCCCCAGCCGCAATGAAGATGAGGCCATTGGGTGAATGAGAAGCCTGGCTTGGGACACCTGCCAAGCACAGGAGGCCTCCCAGGCCTGGGGCTCCATGACCAAAAGCTCCCAAGCATGCTTTGTCCAGACCCTCTCTAGGCAGAGCAGGATAGAGGGCTGCCTTAGGGTTCCACTACCTCTGGAGCATGGTGGGTGGTGCACACTAAGTGGAAGGAAGAGGGCACTGCTCCTACCCACATTGATTACTCCCACCTCCCACATGTAACGGCATGGTCTCCCTTCTCTGAATCCTCCCAAACTCTTACAAAGTCCCGGTATCAGCACATTTTCTAATCGGGCAGAAATGAATCAAAGGTTACCGTGATTGAACACCTTACACCCTCTTACTGACTGAACACTTGGTTCCACGCATTGGAGATCAGCCCGTTCCACCCCCTTTCTTTCACTGCCTCCTCTGAGTAGCCTTCATGTTCCTGGGTTGTTAGACCTATGTCTGACTCAGTGATGGGTATTCAAAGGCCCCGAGGTTCCACTCACCTCTGGGGAGTCTAGGACTGTGTTACTACAACCATTTCCTGGTCCACTATATTGTGTGGCTTTCTTGTGTCACATGCCCCATTGACAAGAGTCTGAAATAAGGACAGGCCCTCGTGGTTGGAGCATTCATGCACCACAGAATTTGTAAATAGTGATAGCATGGATGGGCTTAAAGGTCTGATTGATTGCAGGGATTGGTTGGCGTTGTCACCCCTGTGATGGGTGGGCGCTGTACTGGGATAAATCGACGGGGTATGGAAATTCAGCTGTGATCCCAAACTATTGCTGAGCGTGTGCTTAAAGCTGTAATGCCCAACTGACTGTCCCGGGACTGGTGCAGCAGGGGGGATTTCTAAGGAAGAAATCCCCCACCCCCACACAATGCTGCAAAGGACGTTAGACCTCGGCTCACCCACCTCCAGGCGCGGCAGATCGGGGTCGAGCTGCGTGAAGCTGTGCAGCACCACCGGACAGCTGTCAGGGACGCCCACCTCCAGACGCACGGCGTCCCACACGCTGCGGCTGCGCCGGGAGCCGGGAAACAACGGCTCGGCGCCCCCTATGGGCCCGGACGCCTCGGCCCACATGCGCTGCACCATGGACGACTCCCGGTGGCGCGGGTGGCCGGCGGGCCGCGAGACCCGGGGCGGCGTGGGCGCAGGGCCGGCCGGCGCGGCTCCGCGCTGCCTGCGCTCTGCGCCCAGGGCCGGACTCGCTGATGTCAGCTGAGGGTGGGGACTGACTGATGGGGGCGTGGTTTCCGAGGGCCGTAAGCCTCCTCTAGTTGTTAGGCCTGGTGGATACCGCTGGCACTAGGCAGTCTGCGTTGTGTGGGCGGGCCCGTGATGCTGTTTTGCTGAAATCAGATCCACTTCCTGGGAATTCCAGTTACCACACCCCCTAGCTCTGTAGCCTCAGTTTCTTCAACTGGAAAGTATGGGTAATGAAAATGACTTCCTCCAAGAGTGACTAGGAGGGAGGATGTCATGAGGTCACTGGCTATGTGCTCATATACATATGGGGAAGGGTGACCCTGAGTATTTGGGCTGAGTGTCCAGAGGGCATTGGCATCCAGTCCAAGCTCCACTGGGAGAGGGGCGCCCAGCTGTGCACAAACTAGGCAGACCTACTGTGCAAAAGCAATGCTAGTTACCTCTAGGTGAGGCTGTATACTTTTAAAAGGTTTGTTCATTTTACTGAACGTGTACAGTTATTTGCTATGCAAGTGTGTACACCGCATATGTGCCTGGTGTCTGAGGGGAACGAACTGCCAGCGCCCATATGGGTGCTGGAAACGAAACCCAGGTCCTCTGAAGAACAGCAAGTACTCTTCAGTGCTAAGCCATCTCTCTGGCCCCAGGGCCTAATTTTCTCTGAAATGCTTAACTGTCAGAAAGTATTTTTAAGAGAAGGCTCCACTGATAAATATGATTTAAGAAAAAAAAAATAGGCAGATCTGGCTTGGGGCAGAGATCCCATCCCCTAAGGTTGCTGCTGGGGAAAGTCCAGGTGTGTGTGTGTTTGGGGGCGGAGGGGATATCACAGGAAGGCAGTGGCTTCCACACATTCTGTAGGTTTTCCTCAGCCCTATTCCTGGGCCAAGGACCCAGCTGGAAAGTCTGTTCGTGGCTATCTCGTGCACAGGTACAGAAACACACACATGTGTGGGCAGATGCACAGAGGGAGAAACAGACAAAGAAACTCCCTCCCACAGTCCAACAGTTCAAGCCTTTTTACTCTGACCCCCTTTCAGCAATGTAAGTGTCCTATGTCCCTGCGTGCTTCCTGAGACCCCACAGAGCTTACACCCTTAGCATCCTCAGCACCAGCTGTGACTTTCTAGATACTTCCAGAAAGCAAGCCCTCCCCAAGGCCTCCTAAGCTTCCCCTCATGATTACCCCAACCTTCGGGGCATGTCCTTTATGAAGAGCAGGTTGACCCTAAGAGAGGGGATAAGGACAATGTCCTGCAACCCACACCTAAATCCAACCATCACTCGGGGGAACGACAAGAGTCGGAAGGAGGACATCCTCCACACACCAGCAGCCTATAACCTACAGAAATCCAGCCTGTAAGACCAACAGGGGGTGGGGAGGTACACAGAAAGAGGAGATACCAGCCAGCGTGTGGTTTTGTGAACCTGAAATGCACAAACTGACTGCTGGGTAGCAAGGCCCCTCATACCAGAGAGTGATGCACTCTTAAGATACCCAGCAGGATATTGAAATAAGGGGAACAGTGAACTGTGCTAGGTCTCATAATGGTCACAGCAATGACCCAGGCAGCCAAGTGGCTCACTAGCAAGCAGAGTGTTTGGGTATAGTGGGCAAAGGGATGATTTCACGTCGGGGTCAGGGCGTGGGGAGGGAAGGCTTGATTTCATTAGGCTCCTCAGAACAGCAAGAGATTTGATTCTAGAAATTTCCAGTTACTATTGTTGGAGCAGGCTCAACCTTAGGTAGCTTAAGACTGCATATTGATGGCATTGAATAGGTAGCAATACTGCATATTGATGGCATTGGATATTGCTGCTGCTGCTGCTGCTGCTGCTGCTGCTCCTCCTCCTCCTCCTCCTCCGTTTTTCATTTTTGAGGCAGGGTTTCTCTGCATAGCCCTGGCTGTCCTGGAACTCAGAGATCTGCCTGCCTCTGCCTCCGAGTGCTGGGATTAAGGGCGTGTGCCCCATGCCTGGCTGGACATCTGGACTTGGCCGTTGTTTCTTAGCTGACACAATGGTACGGTTATTGTTAGGAGTTACATGGCGGCTGTGCCTGGGATTTGCGGAGGAACTTATTATCTTATTAAGCTGTATGCTGCCATATTCTCTACCTTGAGTCTATCTGGGATTGCTCCATGATAAAAGTTAAAAGAACAAAGGGGGCTTGGCTGAAGACTTCCCCACTAAGGCCCCTGGGGCTCCCAGCAGTCGCTAAGGGAGGGTTATAAGCTTTAGACCCTGGGCTAGATTTAAGCCATTTCCTATGTGCTTCACTCTGCCCAGTCACTGACAGGATCCTGAGAACAAAGCAGCCCCAGGCAGTGGGTCCCTGGGGAAACTGAGTCCTGATGCTCAGGGAGGCACGGGGGGGGGGGCAACCCTGGTGATCGAGGGAGGGTGAGTCTGAAACTCGAGGCTCACCTTAACCCTGATGCCTGGGCTGTCACACAGCACTGCTTTCCTCTGCAGGAGAAGGTTACAAGGAAGGAGCCTCTCTCCCCTTCCTCATCCCAGCCCTCCTGGGAGTGCAGCTGGCCCTCACTGGGAGGCACAACAAACCCCTCAAGAACAATGCTGACTTACACAGTCGGGTGATGTCCCTCAAAGAGCGAGGCTTTGAGCTGACAGTCGGAGACTAGAAGCAAGCCAAGAGCGCCTCACACATGTATTTTGTTTGGACTGCAAAGTGTTTTTAAATGTTTGAGCCAACAGTAAAAGGTCAGGTGATTTCACATAAAAATCCGAAATTCAGGCGTCTCCTGTAACTCTGGGTGACCCGACCACACCATCTGTGTTCCCGCACATGATTAGAGGCTGCGTGGGGGCTGAGCGGCACCTGTGGGCTTTACCCCTGGACACCATCCCTGATTCCCAAATGAGCCCCCAACTGCCTCGGTCCCTGGAGTCTGGCTTCCTGTCTTCTGAACCTCCCCTGAGTAGGATGAAAGTCCACCCTCACCCCACTTTGGTGAGCACTCACTAGCCCTTCAGGCTGCCAAAGCTGCCCTGTGATGGCTCCCAGGGTCCAGTTCCATGCTGCTGGGTATCAGACTGCCAGACCTGGACACCAGGCAATGTCAGAACAACCACAGAAATGAGTCAACACTTCTTCATACCCAAGCTAGGCCACAGCCAGTGAGGACAGCAGCCGGGTGAGCCCTGATAGAAATCCTTTTGTCTCTTGTCTAGGCACAGTGGCCAACACCTGCAACCCCAGCACTGGGGAGGCTGAAACAGGAAGATTATGAACTTGGAACCAGCCTAGGCCACAGAGCAAGGCCCTGCTTCACAACAGAAGACTTTTCACCTCCGGCTGGCAGGTGAAGGCCTGCCCGCTCATCTGTCTGTTGTTCTACATTTCCAGCTCATGGCGTTAGGTCACAGCTAGGGTGTGGCCCAGCTCATCTCCTCTGTCATTTCCCGACTAGGGCATCATCATTCCTGGCCTGCCTGGGTTCTGGGGTGGCCCTGCGTGGGCGTGTGAGCACACACCTTGGCGGGAGGTGACGCACCTGGGCCTGAGTGGCCCAGCTCTACCCTGTGCCCTGCAGTCGCCAGGAGCCTCCGTGGAGGAGGGAACTGAAGTAGCAACTCCCCCAGGAGGTCATACTGGGTGGAGGGATGTGACATGATTACCCCAAATCTCTGACCTCACATAGAGTTACTGCCCAAGGAAAACTGGAACAAACGCAGCCTGAAGCTCAGCGGATGCAGGCTCACTGCCAGATAGTGCAAGCCTGACTGTCTGAACCCAGCTCCGTTCCAGGGAAGCTGTCTCCTGTCCACCACACATGCACGGTGGCACACATGCCCACATACATCCCATGTATATGCATACACATAATAAATAAGAGGGGCTGGGGAGATAGCTCAACTGTTAAAAGCACTTACTGCCCTGGAGGAGGACCTAAGTTCAGCTCCCTGCATCCACTGCTAGCTCAAACTCCAGCGAGAGGGGACCTGATGCCCCTGACATCCCTGATATCGAATAGCTATACCCACACGCAGATGCACACATCTAAATATAATTAAAAATATTAAAAATGTCTGTATACAGGAACATGCTAAATGACTGTTACACACACACACCAAGAAACCTGGGGCAATGTTGATGGCCCATGTAAGGACACACATGATTCTGGATCAGCCTCTCTGGGTTCAGCTTCAAGGAATCCACACTCTGGATTTGCTCTCTGTCCCACCAGTGCAGTTCCACACTGGGAGCGCTCACGGTGGTGAAGCCCAGTCTAACTGGCACCATGAGAAGTGTTATTCATGGAGCAAGAACCAATGTCACCCTTATGGCTGCTCCCCCTAGTCACAAAATACCCACTGTGGTTGTTGACAACCCTGGGGATCAATAATGCTTCAGGTACCATGTGAGGTACATGGAGGCAGAGGAGAAAGCCAGTGGGGACACAAACACATAGAAATAGAGACTGAGACTCAGACCTGAGCCCCAGACAGAAAACTGAAGAGAGTAGGAGGCCCGAGGGGCAAACTCGGGCCTGTGTGGGCTGATCAGAGCAGTCAAGGGAACCACTGAGCACATGCAGAAGCTCCACATGTCCCACAGTCTCATCAGTCCCCCAGGACCCCAGAAGGCCCTGGCATCAGGCACCCATTCTCTCCCTTCCCTGAAGAGTGGTCAATAGGCTGCCAGCCCTGCCCTCCTCTTACTCTCAGCCAAGTGCCAGGCGGGAAGCATCCCGGGGATCTGGAACCCAGCTTTGAGCCCTACTCCCTGCTCCACATCCTCAGAGCCCCAGGCGCACCTCAGAGCTCAATGTCTCTGCCAGGAAGATAGAGGCACTAAGAAAACAATGAGGACAACATACCAGCTCTCCTCGGAGTCAAGCGTCAAGACACAAAAGCTGTGTAATCCAAGAAGCACCAGCCAATGTGAGCTGCTGAGACAGGCCCACAGGCACGCTGCCCTGGCTGGGGACAGGTGGCCAGCCAGAGCTCACACACAGCACCCCAGTCTCTGAGCTGACACTGGGTACAGGAGACTGAGTCTCCTGGTCCTTCTAACCAAACTCCTTCAACCAGTTCTGACAAGGAGAGTAAGGAGCCCTAAGGTGCCAACTCCCATGGCCCAGGCCAGGTCTTAGATGTGACCTGACAGCTTTTCCCAGCAACACTCACCTCAGCGGAGGGTACCAGCAGGGGTGCCAGACAAGGTGTCGGAGGCGTGGGAGGAGTGGGAGAGCAGGCAGTGGTGTGGCGGGCAATGGCCCACCGCCTGGCAGTCACCACTGAGACACAGGCAAAGAACACTGACCTCTTCCTTCCCCTGGGTCCAGGAGGCCTAGCATGGACCCGGTCTGCTTCCCGGGCCATAGTAGGGTGAGAACCCAGTGGGGGAGTGGGCTCTTTGGCCGGCTGTTGGATAGTGTGTCTGTGGTCCTCCTGCCCCAGTGGAGTTGAGCCCCAAGAGTGCCTAGGCCTGCTGTCACCTGCATGGCTGTCATACCTGCTGCTGTGACAGGCAGGGCCAGGAATTCCCGCTTGTACCAGCCACAGGGCAAGCAAGGATGAGTGGCCAGGACTCTGTTCTGGGCTGGCCCAGTAATCTAGCTCTAACTTACACCCCTTAGATGGCTCTCCTCCAAGCCTCTTTCCCCAAGACCTCATCCCACTGATCTCCCTTGGGGGCTGGAGGTCTCTACACTGGGATCAAAGCAGCCTTTGATAGGGCAGAGTCACCAAGTGGGCATAAGCCAGGTCTTGGAAGCCCTGCTTCCCCACTCTAAAAGCCTTTCCTGACCACCAAACTCAGAGCTCCTGTCCCGGGTATCTGGCATGGGCTTTTATTTTTTCTTTGAGATGGTGTCTTGTAGCCCAGGCTGACCTCTAACTTTCTATGAACAAGGATGACCTTGAACTCCTAATGCTGGGATTACAGGTGCTGCCAGCCAAGACCAAGTAGGGTGGTAAAAACTGAGTACCGGGGTTGGGGATTTAGCTCAGTGGTAGAGCGCTTGCCTGGCCAAGCGCAAGGCCCTGGGTTCGGTCCTCAGCTCCGAAAACAAAACAAAACACCAAAAACAAAAGAAAAACAACTGAGTACCACCATTGCCAGGATTTCGGAAAAGAGACCTCAGAAAAACTAGGTAGGGTGTCTGTCCAGTCAGAAGGGCAGCGGCAAAGCTGGTGTTAGACTTTAGAGCAACCCACCATCCTTTCCCTAATGTTACTGCAAAACAATCCCTGGAAGCCACTAAACGTGCTCAACACATCCATCGGACACACAGAATCAGGGTCAGGGGAGGAGGACTTGGCCAAGGTCTCACTGATCCTAAGGCAAAGCCCACCGATCCGATCCCCGATGAAGTCGGCAGAGGCCAGGCTGCATCTTTACCTCCTGGGACTCTGGCAAGGCAGGCATCCAGACAGGAGACAGGAAGCAAGGTGGGGGCCGCCAAATCTACAGCTCCCCCAGAGGCACTTCCATCCCCGGTGGGGGTGGTGGAGACCCAGCATACAGACTGGGCCCCACCAGCACCCTAGCTCTATCCTCTGAGCAATCTACAATCTTCCAGAGGTCTTCCTGTGCAGAGTGACAGACTGACAGCTGGCTCAAAGCCTTGAGGAGGGAAGATTGCAAGCACACCCCACACCACACTCCTCCATGTTGGTCCCTCTCTCTCCCGCACTGCCCACCTAGCCATTGGCATTAGCTGGTACAGGTTTACCAGTGAGAAAAGGGTCTCCCACAGAGGCCTGTGGAGGAAGTGGGAAGGGACCAGGAGGCGTTGTGTTAGTGCCTTTGAGGACAAGCATTTATATGGACTTTCTGACCACCAGGCCTGTGCAAGACACAATGCCCACCTCTGATGCACACTCCTTATTGCCTGACACTCCCTCATCCCTCCCAGCATTCCCCTGGCCTAGTACCCTCATTTCCCCATCAAGCCCCAACCTTTAGCTTAGGCTGCAGGGCTTGATCCTGGGGCTATTCTTATTCTCTGCCTGGGGCAGCAATACTGAGCAGGCTGAGAGGCCTGGAGGGCCTGAGTCACAGCCAGGTCAAAGAACAGCACCAGAAGGACCAGCTGCCACTCCAGAAGCTGGGGTTCCAGGAGGAGGGACCAAAGGGAGGGAGGAGCCAGTTGTCCTCCTGCCCCTCCTCCCGTCTAAACGCTCCCGGGCCCCACCCTGCCACAGGCTGGCCCGGGAGAGCAGGCCCTTTGTTCCAGGCCCTCAGGAGCCACGTGACACCTGTCACTGTCACTGCCTAGAACCGAGGATGGCCACAGGAGTTCCCAGAGCCACAAGAGTCGGTTCTAGGGGCCTGGGGCCGAGTACAGCCCCTGACACAGGGACAAAGCAGCACCCCTGCCTGCACACCAGCGTGTATGCTCCCACCCACTCTCTCAGGACACCCGTGTCATCTGCTCTGTTCTACACACCAGTGGCCCTGGGAGAAGGTACCTGGCCACTCACAGAAGTCTGTGTGGCGTCCCTTGGCCCAGGTGCTAGCATCTGTGGGGGTACTACAGCTGGGGGAGCGTCTTCCTGCCTTTCACAGGTGGGGGGCAGGCTCTGAAGGGTGAGAGCCCATTGTTTATAAACAACTGGTGGCTGTCGCTAGGAGCTGTGACTCAGCTGAGCGGTGACTTCCAGAGCTGTTTACTCCGTATAACATCCTGTCCAGGAGGCTGACTAGAGCCAAGTCTCTGTTCTTCTTTCCTGATGCCTGTTGACCTGATGCTTAGGGTCCTACAGGGAAGGGAGGGGTCAGTTCCTCTACCCCTTCCCCCCCACACCAGGAACTGGCTGTCATCGAGTCACCCCACACATGTTCTTGTGGTCCAGGCTTCAGGGGTTTGTCTGGGGCCAGTGGAGAGCGCAGGCCTCGGGTTAGGGGAGTATGCCTTAGCTCTCTGACCAAAAGGCCCTACCATCGGCTACCATTGTCTGTACTCCTCAGTCCCAAAACAAAATTTACCCATAGAGGGAATAGATACGGAAGCCCTGGTCCCCAGTCAGGCTGGGCTTTTAACTCTTCTTAGTGAACACAAAACATTTCCTATCCAGCCTGGGCCAGAATGCTGAAGCTGGCGTCATTATCTTCATAGTAAAGCTGGGAACATGGAAGCCCAGAGAGGGTAATCTTCCTGAGGTCACAAGGCCATGGAGATGCGCAGATCCTTTCAGTTCCCAGGGCTGCCTGCTTTCTTCTACTCTGAATCAAGTTAAAGGTCAGAAAATATTCCTTGTAGCACTGACAGGTAAATGGCTGCAGGGTTCATGTCCCTGAGAACGGTGGTCTGTCATGTGCATGAAGCCTGGGTTGGGATACTGATCTGTTTCCCCTGACCACTATCCCTAACCTGGTGGGTGCCTGCTGTCCCAACTATTAGGTCAGAAGGACAGGTCTTTTCCAACCATGCCGCAGTTCAGATTCATGATTTCAGGGAGCCCTCACTTAACAAAACACACCCCGTGTAGACATCACTGAATCACCACAAAGAGCCAGGCAAAAAGGCTCCCTCGGGGTTGAGCAGCAGAGCCAGTCTATCCAATGCTGCTGACTGTAGCTGTTGCTTCTAGCTGCTCCTTCCCAAAATCCCTTGCCTTTCTTAAAAAGACCAGGATGCCTTTGTCCTCACAGCGCCACCTATGGTCAGGGTGTCAGGGGAGTATTTCGGGAACTCCTGGGGTTTGAAAGAGCCAGAGCCTCCAAGTGACTTATGGGAAGCTTCATAGAGCCATGGGGTGTTTGTTGCCTTCTCCTGCTCTGGACTGGGGAGGCCAGGAGCACAGCAAGCACATGCCACACCTGCCCCAGCATGGACTAAGCCTAGGGGGACCAGGTTGGCAGCTGAGGCCCGCCCCAAGCACCTCACAAGAGACTGGCTCACCACAGGGCTTCCCTGTGCTGCTGGCTGCCTGGCTGCCAGGCCTTCTACCAGACCACTGAGTCATGCGGTTGCCAAGAGCGGGAGGACCTGAGAATAACTGCCTGCCCCAGCCACTCCCACTGGCGTTGGGCCCAGCAGGATCCAGCACTGCCAAGAGCTTGAAGCTCCTCTTGGGGGCAGCTGCAGTTAGCTCTGCCTCCTGCAGCCTGGGCCTAACCCCCATGATGTCCTGCAAGTAGCCTGCCTCCAACTGGAAAGATCCAAGTGGCAGCAGGGAGCTAGGACATGGACAAAATTCTAAGCCACCTGATGGCTGGGTAGGTCTTTTTCCTTTGTTGGTCCTAGCCCACAAAGAGCGAATTAATCTCTGCCTCACACAGGCTGCACATTTAAAATAAATATTCAGTGGAAACACGACAGGGCCTGGCGTGGGCCACTTGTTCAGAAGAAGGGCACCCCAAAACTGCTCAGCTGGTCCTTGGAAGAACCAGGCCAGGCGTTTTTTTGTTAATTAAGAGCCATGACACCTTTGCAAAATGTAACCAACATGGCTTTGGTGACAAATGCTACAGTTTCTAAACCTGGTCCGTGTCTATACTTAACTAGGAAGGTCACAGGATCTGACCATCTAAGACCACAGACCCCCACCCGCACCCCCACCCCCGGCCACACAGCAGCTTGCATTAACATCAGTCTGGTGACACTGTTCAAAAGCCGGTGATACACTAGCGAGCAGAGCAGACGCGAACCCACCTGTTCTAAGCTGGGGGACACTGCTCTGTTGATAGAGCCCAGTGTGCATGAGGCCCTGGATCGAGCCCCACAAATGCACAAACTGGACATGGTGGTGCACGCCTATCATCCTCCCACTTGGGAGTTTGGGACAAGGGAGTGGGGAATTCAAGGGCGTCTGTGGCTACATAGAGAGTTGGAGGCCAGTCAGGGTTACGTGAGACCCTATCTCAAAACAGACATGTCCCAACTCCCCTCAAAGATCCACCTCTGCTCCTAGGGCTTCACAAGTAAACTACATGTTTGAAATTGAGAATGGCGTAGCGGGGCGGGGGAAGAGCAGGGTGGGCACAGAGGAGGCCACGGCAACTGTCCACAAGCCAAGGGGCCCTAAGCTTTTTTTTTTTTTTTTTTTTTCTTTTTTTTTTTTTTTTTTTTTTCCGGAGCTGGGGACCGAACCCAGGGCCTTGCGCTTCCTAGGCAAGCGCTCTACCACTGAGCTAAATCCCCAACCCCCTGGGGCCCTAAGCTTTATGGGCACAGCAGCTGTGGTGTCCTGCGTCTCACCTATGTCCACGGCTAAAGTGTGCTTGAAGGCAGGGACTTCTCACAAGTATTGACAACTAAGGGGATGCACACACGTGTAACAGCACACACACCAGCACGGCTGGGTCAACCTGCAGGCTTCCTTCCTTCGACGCTGGAAGGGATGGGAGCTGGGTACCTGCCCCTGGAGGACCAGGACTCTGCTCCCGGTATGGTAGGTGCCTGACTCGGCACTGGTGAGTACCTGCATAGACAGGTGGACCTGAATGTCCTTGTGGCTCCTGTGGCTTCCAAATTCTTGGACTCTAGTCACAATTCCTCAGGACCATGAGAGCGAGCTTCACGGAGGAGGAAGGGTGCATTGTCTGCCCACCTGCTCCAGCAGACGCATTGTCTCGCCCCAGAGGAGAGTGAAGCAAAACACCAAAGCACGGGAAGGTAGGGGAGGTGGCAGCCAGGCTCTCTGGGAAACAGCCGCCCTTTTCCCTAGAACAAGAGCCAGGTTCTTCCCAGAAATCATCTTGCTCTGAGATGCCAAGTCAGCTCTGGTTCAGCACAAGGATCTTCCTTCTTTCCTGGCTGGCCAGAAGCAATTTTAGGCAGTGGCTCTCTGGCCATCGGCTAACTACAGGTTGTTCTGGTGCAGCTTGGCCCGAGCAGAGAAGCCCACACGAAGGGTCAGCGGAGAGCTGGGAGAGGCTGTGGGTGAGCAGAGCCCACAGCCAGGCTCTTGTGCCCAGCAGGGCATGGTCATCCAGGGTTCGGGAACCACAGGAGTCGGGACAAATGGGCCCTTGTGGTGCGGGGGGACTGTTTGCTGTGCCAGGGACACTGCGTGCCCAGAGCTGTCACCAGTCTGCAGCCCAGGGCTGGGAAGTAGACTACCCTTTCAGAAGGACCTCCTGAGTTGCCCTGACCTAAGAGGGCTCGGGACTGCAGCTGGATGCCAGGAGATGGCAGAGCTGGTGCCTGCTGCCCTCTTTCCCACAGAACTTTTCCAGCAAGGAAGTTCCCCAGCCTGGGGGCTGGTACTGCTTGGCTCCCCACCCCCAGCCCCAGCCCCCAGCTACCTGCTGGCTCTCTACCAACCCTAGAATTTTGTTCCTCCATTGGTGTCTTTCCAGAAGGCAAGACTCTCAGATGCTCATATCTGGGAACCTAACAGAAGAGCAAATTGCCAGGTCTCCTCTCCGGTTGGGGCCTGCCAGAGGCTGCCTGGTCTCCATGTCCCCATCTGGGATGAGCATGCACACCAGGCACTATGTAGAGCCCTTCCCAGCCATTGAAATGCCAGGTGAGCTGTGAATGGTTATCAACATAGGAACAGACCAGGAAACGGACACTGAGGCAGCTGAGGGCAAGGCTCACCTCCTCACCCCACAGCCAAGATGTGACAGGCCCTGCACACAGCTACTTGTCCCTTCACGTATATACACATTGGCTCAGTCACCTGTAGGTCTGTCCTGTCTGGGGACACACACACTAGTGGACCACAGTGACAAGGTCCTGGATTTGCTCAAACATGGGACGGGGAGATATTCCCGAGCCACTGGCATGCACACAGAGCACACACTGATCTGCATCCCGCACAAGGCAGCAAACGACACAGCTGCTCCATCTTGGAGCTGAGGCCGGGAAGGCACAGCATCTTTCGCACACACCTACCCAACAAGGACGGAGTGTGACCCGGTGGCTCGCTCTCCAGCGCCTACATCCAGCACCTGTTCCTGGCAGGGCTGCTGGGAGCAGTGCAGGAAGCGAGGGCTCCGAGAAGGGATTTCCCAGCCCTGGCTGCCAGGAAGGAAACACTCTTAGAAAGAATCCCAAGGCGTTTTGAGGCTATGAATCTTAACCCCTTCCTACTGGACTCTACCTGCCTGCATGCTCCCTCCAGCCTCCGGGTGTCACACCTCGCTCTTAAAGACCAATTCTGAGCATGGATGTTCAGTTCAGAGGCCAGTAATGGGCCCTTGGGAGGCAGTGGATGACGGCAAGGCCGCCTCAAATGCCTCAGATAATATACTCAACTTTTCAGGGTCTGTCTGGAAATATTTATGGATTCAATTCAAAGTCTGCAAGTATTCCTGCCTGTTGCCTGTTCCAAGGGCAGTCACTCCTGCATCTGTCAGGCCTGTAGAATCCTGTAGCGATCTGCCGTCAGACACTCCCTGTTCCTTTGGTGTCTGAGCACCTTCACGCATACTCCATGTCTTTAAGTCTGCAGGGGAGATCCTGGAGGCTCGGTGTTAAAGAGCCTGTCCAGGTCCAAGCCAGGATTCCCACCAGCCTGGATTCTTCCTCCCTTCTGACTTCCAGACCTGCTAGCACCTACCCCTCCTTGTGACAGGGGATAGAAGATGAGGCTGACAACCAGGGCTGGGCCTCAGCCAGGCATGGGTAGATTCCTTTAGAATGGATTCCTTTCAGGTGGGGAGAGCCCCAAGGCCTGAAAACCCTTTCTTCTCCGCCCTCCCAGTTTGAACTTTACGGGATATCTCACCACCGGCAGTCTCTTGGGACATGTTACCTAGGCTCAGGATGGAATTGTAGAAGAGATGGAAGGGGAGGTAGGTTAGACAGGCTCACTTCTCCTCATCTCCTTCGGTAGTAAAGGCACTACTCAAGAGAAATGGCTCAGCTCTTTGCAGGAGAGAAGACTCTGGGTTCCGACTCAGGTAGAGGAGAGCAGAGAGGACTCACTCCTCTCACCTAGCTCCAGAAGAACAAGAAGCCTCGGTTCCTTTAATTATGCACCCAGTCTAAAGGGCATGGCTACAAGGCCAGGGGGCACAGCTGTGCAGAGGGTAGGGTGCCCAAGCAGCGGTGGGCTGGGGCTCTAATTTCATTCCCTCCATGCTGGGATGGCATGAGCAGGGACAATCTTGGTCACTGTTTACCCCACTCTTCCCCTTGTTGAAGCCCCTACCACGGGCTTGCCCAAATTGTGCCTCTGTCCCTCCCAGAACAAGCAAGCTTTGCTCAGGTCAGAGGCCAGCCCATAGCCCAAGGTTATCCAGTAAGAGACTGAGCGACTGTGGCTCCTCCTGGGTCAAGGAGTAACCAACAGCTCACTCCCCGCTGCCACACCCAGATAGACTGTCTGGAGGTTGTATCCTCACATCTGCCCCTCCAAAAAGTCCACCAGCTCCTTTCTGCCCTCTCCTCTACGCTGCAAGGCCAGTCCAGGTGGTCAGAGGCCGCCTCTTGCTCGACTCTGTCCCCGGGCAGCCTTCTTCCAGCACGGGGTTGGGCTCCACAAATGAACTTAGCACCTAAGGGAACCTACAGTTACACAGTCCCTTGCAGGGAAGCCAGCGGTAGGAAATTCCTTGGAGAAGGGGGAAGAAGGAGAGAGAACAGTTAGGTTCTGAAGGATGGTGGCACTCATCTCTATCCCAGCATGTAGGAGGTAGACGCAGGTAGATCTCTGTATATTCAAGGCCAGCCTGATCTACATGGTGATGTCGTTCTCAAAAAAATATACAAATGAAAAACACGGACTAGCTTAGCAATCATCTCAGGATATTTAGTACTAAAGCCCTGAGCCTGGTGCCCAGCTGCACAGACAGTGTGCCGGAAGCCGGTTGCCTCAAGTTGAAGCCCTGGAATCTACTGGCTGAGGCAGACTCAGGCAAGTGCAGGCCCTGGGCCCGATTTCTCACATCCCATGCAAGTCCCCAAAAGTGACATTAACTTTCAGGGTAGCATTTATGTTTAAAGTGTTGAGCACACAGGAAGAGAGGCAAATGAGTCACAGGTGGAGAAACAGGCTAATAAGAATTATTATGCTGGGGTCACCTGGCCAGTTAGTCTCAAAGCTGGTTTAGGACAACAGCCTTGTACTCTAGGCGGTCCAGGGGACTCTCGGTCTTTGCCATATCCGAGATGCCATCTTGCCCCAGGACTAGGGAATCTGGGACTACAGGTGTTTGTGTATGGGCTGGGGTGTTGTTAAAACATCACACCTGTCCCTCTAGTATGGCTGGCACCAGGTTACAACTGACTGTAGCTCTGATTCTGAATTTTCTGCCATTCTCACACTGTCCACAGTCACGCAGACATTCAGAAAACGGCATTGGTTGCTAGGGGACTGGCCTGACGGTAGGCAGCTGCAGCCTGGGGTGACAGGAAGAGGGAGTAGACTGGGGTTTCTCTCAGAAACGATTCAGGGGGTGAAGGCTGCTAGGTCCTGTGTGGAGGTGTGGGTGAATCAACCTTAAGAGGTACCCAAGCAAACTCAGAGCTAAGAGCCACACACAGGCGGTGGGAAAACCCCTAGCTGGGAGCCTTCCTGCAGGTATTTTGGGGGACTGAGGTTGCTAAGCAACTGTACTAGGTTGCCATGGGAACTCTCCCTTCTTCTGGGACTTGTCATTTTTAAGGGGATGTCACGTTCCTTCCCATCTCTACCTCCTCAGGCTGTCTCAGCTACCTGTAAGGGGACCTGGAGGCTCCCCAAACCTACCTTGCCCACAAGGAAGCCACCTAGCCATACCTCTAAGAAAAGACTCTTGGATTTTTTGGGGGGGGAGGGGGAAACAGGTCCCACAATGTACCTCAGGATGACCTTGAACCCATAATTCTCCTGCCTCAGCTGCGATTAGAGGCGTGGGCCACCGTGACCCTCTAAGAGAGCCTCTTGAGGCCCCGGACCCAACACAGCACAGAAAGCAGAGCTAAGGCCCTCATTAAAATTAGGGGATGAGAAAACCGTCTCGGTTGGTTTGC
Source organism: Rattus rattus (assembly GCF_011064425.1). Lineage (NCBI taxonomy): Eukaryota > Metazoa > Chordata > Mammalia > Rodentia > Muridae > Rattus > Rattus rattus. The sequence continues at coordinate 8,159,130 of NC_046158.1, forward strand.
ATCTCCACTCCCGCTAACCACCACCTCAGGGCCTTCCCACCCTGCCAGGGCTCTGACTACCGGAAGCCCAGTATAACTAGAAAGCATTCCTGACACTAGCCCTGGTGCCTGGCCCCTCCCTGGCTTGTCTGTAAAGGAGTGTCACCTGGGGCTTGTCATTACCCAGCTAAGGGTTGTCCCCATGCCCAGCCAACCAGTGTCCCCACCCAGAAGTAAAGTGCCAGCCTGGAGGGAGAAGCGAACCTCACAGAGCTCTTGGCAGATGATTAGAGGCTAAAGTGCAGTCAAGGGCTGCCAGGACTCTCACCGCTCCCTGGCATGGGATCCTCACCCACCAGACTTCAGACGGCGGAGCTGAAGCTGAGCTCAGGTCCCGAGGCCTCCGTCATACCCTCTCCCATCAGACCAGCTCCTGGCCCCATATTCCTGCCCTGTGTTCCTCTTTATGACTTGTTTGGTGACAGGCTGAGGTGCTCTCCATGGGAGAACTGTTTGGAAACTGCAGTAGGCCAGGACAACTTACTGGTGAAGATCCAGAGGGAAGCGAAGTCCAGGCCCCAAGGTGTGTTTGTGTTGGAGAGAGGGGTGGGGGACGAGCTTAGGTCTCCTCCTCAACGGCTACCAGCAACACCCTGCGGCTCACCCACTTTGATTCTGATTTCCTTCAGTGTGTGTCACCAGTGACGACTCCTGACCTGTTTACAGTTTGCTTGGTCTCCTGGTAACCAGGTGAGCCTTTGTGGAAACTCAGTACCGGGCAGTGCAGTTCTGGACCTACACACCAGAAGTCACAGCGCCACCTACTGGTGCTACCCTTGGTAGCCTCCAAGCCTTCCTACAGGGGTGAAATTCCTGCCACATCCTCAAATGTCCCCTAAGACCTCAAGGAACCTGGCCTTCTCCATACCCTCACCCCAGGCTCAGTTGTGTCCTTCCAAAAGACCTTGGGTCCTGCAGATATAGTCAACACAAGGCTAGACTGGGATGGGTTAAATCAGGCAGAGTTCATACACACACACACACACACACACACACACACACACACACACACACACACAGAGGGAGAGGGAGAGGGAGAGGGGGAGGGGCAGTCCTGTGAAGGCAGAAGACTTGGAGTGACGTGTTTGGGCGGGGGGGATTTAAAAAGCTAAGGACTACATCCATGCCAGAGGCTGAATGGTTTCCTGGAGCCTGAGGACAGGACTCAGTCCTGCTTTTTAGGCCTCTAGAACCATGAGAGCAGGTTTCTGTTGCACAGGGTCATCCTGTAAATGGCATCTTGGCTAGAGCAGCCACGGGACACTAACACAATGTACCAGGTCTGTCACCTATTCATCACTGTCATGCTTACCTACTTGACTCCTGTCTCACTCCCTGACAGCTTTCTTCACTGCTCTTCCTGCCTTCTCTGGTGTGGCCAGCCTATGAGGTACGCAAAGCAAATGGATGAAGGGGTCTCTGTCTCTGCTCCATGTCCACTACTTCACCAAGTTCAGACGACCAGAAGAGTCAGAAGCTAGGGAGGTGGCCCAGGGGTTACAGGGCCGGGACTGACCCAGTCAAATGCCTGATGGGTGCAGCTATCCAGCTATAACTCTAGCCTCAAAGGGTAGAGACAGGGATCTCCAGAGCAGGCTGGACAGCAAGACTGGCTATATTAGTTGAGACCCTGCCTCAATGAATACAGCACCTACCATATTCGTGGCCCACACATGCGTCTAAGCCCGGCGTGATGGAGTTCCTGAGCACCCGGGGGAAGATCTCTGTGAGTTCTGGGGTCTAGAGAGTGAGGTGCAGGACAGCTAGTGCTATATAGAAACCCTGTCTCAAAACGAACAGACTAAAACTACGAAAAGCAAATGATCGAAACACATAACATGCATAACATACATGCACATATGCACACATACATGTGTAACACACATACATGAAAACGGAAAAAGAGTCAAGAGACAGCAGCATGCATGGAGCCCGGGATGACAGCAACGAACGCAACAGCAGGTGAGGAGGTGGCAGCTTCGTGCCGCTCATGGTCACCCTGGTGCGAGGACAACCGGTCTCTGTGTCCACATCCCTAGCCCTTCAATCTCAGGAGGTGAAAGGCCATATGGGTCACCCATCTCGGCCCTCTGTTTTCCTGGGGTAGCCATGGTGCCTCTCAGGGCCTGCCTGGTCTCCCATGAGCACAGTGGAGCGGGGGTGTTCATTCTGGCTGTGTGTGTATAAGATGACACCGTAACACTTGGGGGTTGCTGTCAGCTGTGACTAAAACACAACCTTAAGAATCATGGACGGGGATGGAAAGTGGCGGGGATATAACCCACAGCAATCCTGGCTCTGGGCAGGGTGCAGGGACAGTCATGCCCTTTTTGGTCCCGTCCCCTTGTCTACACACTGGAGGGTTGACAAAGTCAGGCAGTGCCACTCTGGCACATACCTCCCCGTGGCCTGCGTGCACGCTAAGTCTTCCAAAGCTCAGCCCATACCTCAACCCAGAATGCCTCCCGCATTCCCATCCCCTGAAGCGTGCTGGATCTGACCAGCTTCCAACCAGCAAGTACTGTGACCACAAGGTCACCACCAATATTCGGTTTAGAAGTGGAAGTATCTTGTGTCTTACTGGCTTTCTCTTGTTTCTTCCTGGCCCTCCATCTTCCCTGCCGGGTTCTGAGGAAGCAGGTTCTGAGGTTATGAGCTGTCCTACAGAAAGGCAGGTCCACGTGGCAAAGAACCCACAGAGGTATCATACCCATGGTCAACATGGATCTGAGGTCCAAGGCCCTACTGGATCCTACCAGTCACATCAGAATGAGCTTCAGGGTGGTTCTTCCCAGCTGAACCAGCGAGGGTCTTGTAACACGAAATGGATTATTTTCAAGGTCTGGGGGTCATTAGCTGTGAGTTAGGGGCAGACTCTCACACCCTGGAGGATAAGCAGAACTTCTGCTTGTCCTCTTGAATTCTTAGGAATTCTCAAAGAACCTATCTACAGCCATCATTTTAAGAGCCACACCCAGGAGCAAGGCAGCCACTGGTTAGAGTTCAGGCACGCAAGCTACATTACATGAAAGGACAAGAGGAAGCTGGGGTCCTTATACCCAGCTCACTCTGAGGACAGGGGTGCTAGTTGGGAGAGGCCTGGGAGAGTGGAACACACAACACCCAAAGAATGACTCTTGGAACTCTGCTCCCCCTCAAGTTGCTCCATTGAGTACAAGGACACTGCTGCCCCCCAGTGGCCAGTACCGACACTACAGCCCCCAGGCAAGGAACCCTGAAAACAAAACACAACCTTTTGTTTGCGTGTTGTCAAGGTAGCAAGTCTCCCAGGCCCCAGCTGGGCAAAAGAACAAGACCTGTAGGTTTCAGGGGTTACCACAAAGACCTCAGAAGCCTCATTTCTCCCCTCTTTCCTTCTGATGCCTCTGGGGCTCTGGCTCACTCAGGAGGCCTCCTCCTTCAGTCTAGGAAATGACTCGGACCCCATTTCCAAATAAGAACCACACATTCTAACGAGGGTGGTGGTCTTGTCCCTGGACTCTGGAGGAATGGTCTAGAGTTTTGCCTCCCTCTGAGTTACCCTGGCCTTTAAGTCACTCAAACCCTAAGGCCACTCGCTCTCTGCTCACCAAGTCCACCAGGGGGAAGGCATTTTCCTAGAATTCTTATGGGTCATTGAAGGACCAAAGCCAAAAGACATTCCACAAGCCCCTGGAACGCCCCCGGGGAGGGGGCGGTCCCAAAGGCTAAGCATCCTAACGTGCAAAGGAGGAAACTGAGGTCTCCTCCGCAGCCTCCTTCACACTAAAGACCTCCGCCCTGCCCTCCAGGCTAGTCTGAGGATGGCCCCTGACAAGCAGACCCTGGGAATCTTAGCATCTCTCTGTCCATCAGCGCCTGCCGTACAATAGGCACCCCCAATGTTGCTAGGAGACTGGACGCCTCAGCCCCAAGACAGAGCTGCCTCCTGCCTCTTCTTCCACCTCACCACACCACCTCCACTGTCCCACCCTCCTCGGAAACCTAAAAAGTCTGTAGAATCTATCGAGAGTGAGTAGGGGTGTGCGCTCGTGCCCGGGTGGGCTCCACGAGGAGGGGTTAGCCAGTGTTACCCAGGACCTCAGGAGACTCTCATTCCTCTCCCCGAGGTTAGAGCCCTGATGACCCCAGGAGCCGGAAGCCTTTCCTTCTCCGCTCGTCTCCGCCCACCTGGCGTGTTTCTTTCCAGACCTCAGTTTCTCGATTGTACTAAGACTGGTTGGAACAGCGTTAAGTGCACGCTCTGCGTGGATGCGGTCACTCTCGCTCTCCAAGTGGGTACGGGCCTTGTCCACGCCCACGGCTACAGGGCCCCACGCCAACTCACCTGGCAATCTACCATCATCCTCAGCCTCGGCAGCTCATCGCCAGCCCCAGGGCGCGGCCCGGGACTCGCAGAGGCCGCTCGCCTCGGCCCGCGCGCGGCGCAGCGGGGCGTCCGGCTGCGGGGCTCATGGCGCGGCCTCCGGTCCTCGCCAGGCCCGGAGCTCCGCGGCTCTCGCCAATGCCGCTCCCATTGTCTGCACCGCGCCTCGCCTCGCCGCGCTCACGGCCTTTGGGGCCTCGCTGCTCGGTTCCGCCGGAGCTCCCGGGGCTCGGGACGAGTGGGCGGAGACAGTGCAGCCCCGCCCCGGCCCCGCCCAGCTCGCCCGCAGGTGCGAGGGGCGGGCCCCGGTGAGCGAGCTCGGGGACGCGCTCGACCTCCTTCCTTGCCGGACGCTGAGGACTAGACCGGGGACGTCGGCCTGGTGTCCACGGTCCGGCGCGCGCACGTGACCCCGCCTAGCCGCGCGCACGCGCCGCGCACCGATCGCTTCACTGGGCTGGTCTCCCCTGTCTCTCAGGCTAGCTGCCTGCGTTGTACTCCAACCCGGGCAGAGTTTAGAATCACCATCACCGGTGCGGAGTCTGGGTGGACATGGAGATCCTAGACACTTTGTTACCCAGGTACCTTGTCGCCACCTGCAGGACTCAGCTTGGTGGCAGTAGACTCTGAGCCTGGCAGGAAAGTCAAGTCGCTCCTTCCAGTCCCTGGACCTCCATCTCTTCTATCCCTTTTTTTCCATGTCACTACAGACAATCAGGTTGCCTCTGGCTAGTATGAGGGTTAGGAGAGAACCTAAAAGGAGGTTCTTGTACCTGGGTATGTGCAGGTGTTGGGGTATGGAAAGTTTCTTCTACCAAGAAGTCCTTGACCACTCGGGATTAAGCCTCCTTTGAGGAGTTGGAGAGATGGTTCAGCTAGTAAGAATGATTGCTGCCTTTCCGGAGAGCCCAGGTTCAGTCAGCATCCATCCTGAAGCTCCAACACTGTCTTCTTGCTTCCATAGACACTAGCATACATTCACACATACACACATACACCTAAATAAAAATAATTCTTGCTGGGTGTGGTGATGCACACCTTAAATTCCTACTCTGGGGAGGCAGAGGCAGGCAGATCTCTGAGTATGAGGCCATCCTGGTCTACATAGTAAGTTTCATGCTAGCCAGGGCTACAGAGTGAGACCTTGTCTCCAGATAGATAAATTGCTTAAACAAAAAGCCTCACTTGTAATGAGCAGTGGCACCAATGTTCACGACTAACCAGCTGTGACCACCTCCGGCTTTGCCTGGGAGACTTAAATGCGGTCGGTATTCGGTATTCCTCCTCTGTCCTGGGTTGGGCCTTCCCCAGCCAGTTTATCTCCTGTCTCAGCCTTTGGAGGCTCTCCACTTCCCCGTTTTACTTTGAAGCAAGCTTACAGGGGTAGTCACTAACCCACTTTCTTTTCTGTTCTCTTTTTCAATTTGTTTTACTACTTATGTGTATGACACATTTCTGTAGGACTTCCGTGCAGTGTCCAAGGAATCCAGAAGAGGGTATCTGGTCCCTTGGATCTACCTTGTGGTTGCTGAGAATTGAACCACAATTCCTCTGGGTCCTCTGGAAGAGCAGCCAGTGCTCTCAACCCCTGAGCCATGTCTCCAGCCACTAACCCATTTTTCAACGTAAGAAACAGGCTTTCAGAAGTCACTGAGACCCTACCTGTCTCTGGTTATGATGAGGCCCAACTATGGCTTTGAAACAAGGTCAACAGGCCCCAAAGCTGTGTGTGTATGGGAACCCAGGAGGTGTGATGGGGGCTCTGAGGAACTAGGGCTTGGAGTGCCCAGTGATACCAGGCAAGGAGTTGAGGGCTACTGCAGGCTAGGGGTCCTGAACCCTGTTTAAGAACTCTCCTCAGAGCCAAGGCATGTTAGAGAGGATGGCTGGAGGTGTTGGGTGGGTATTGGTACCCTGACATGGACCCTAAGCATCTGTTTCATTGCCTTTCTGTGCCTCATGGAGCTATGAGCAGTTGAGTTTCCTCAAAGGTGCAGTCTACTGCCTGGATGGCCAAGGGCTGGAGTAGTCAAAATAGCTGTCCAGGAAGTGCACATGTCAAAAGGTCTAGCCATCATCACATATGACTGGGTTCTGACAGGTGGGCAACCTGCCCAACATTGCATAGATTCTAAAACAAACTCCTTTTTTTTTTCCTTCCGGAGCTGAGGACCGAACCCAGGGCCTTGTGCTTGCTAGGCAAGCACTCTATCACTGAGCTAAATCCCCAGCCCCCTAAAACAAACTCCTAAACTGATGTTCATCCTTCTGCATCTCAGAGAGCCACTCAGACTGTGGAGCGCTCCCTGGATGCCAGCTCAGCGGCTGTCCTGGAGCCCACTGCCCACAAGGACACTGCTTGGGATGGGGAATCAGCAGTGCAAATGATGCTTAGTGAGAATTTATGGGGAAGCAGGGAAGCGCCCACTCTAGAGAATAGCAGAAATCAAGGCAGGCTTCCAGGAAGATGTGTCAGTAGAAACAATAGCCAGTTGGTTCCAGGGTGCTGACCCACTCCAGCTCCCCTGCGCTAGGATAACAAGTGTGTACCACCACATCTGGCCTTTTCTAACTCTTCGGGATACCATCTGAGCACCGCGTTTACATCATCTTCTTACTCCAGTTCCTCCCATGTCTGTCCCACTCCTAAAACTCATGGCTTATTCGTTCAGTGGTTATCCTCAGACACACACAGTTTATCAGTACGGACTGCTGGGCTGGAGAGATGGCTCAGGGGTTAAGAGCACCAACTGCTCTTCCAGAGGTCCTGAGTTCAACTCCCAGCAACCACATGGTGGCTCACAACTGTCTATAATGGGATCTGATGCCCACTTTGGGCACAAAGGTATATATGTAGAGAGGGCTCTCGTATACATAAAATAAATAAATACATCTTTAAAAAACTAAATATATTCAACTGAGTTCATTTAATGTTGCTCATATGTGTTTAGAGCTAATCTTTTGGGATTGGCTACCTTATCAGGGAGTTTGTCCCCAAAGAAGACTGATTTGCCCTCTCCCAGCAAACATCAGTTACCTATAGTTCTCTCTCTAGGGGAGATGCCTGTGAGAATTTCCCTATTGTCTTAGGGTTTCATTGCTGTGAAAAGACAGCATGACCATGACAACCTTATAAAGGTCAACATTTAATCATGGCCGGCTCACAGTTTCAGAGGTTCAGTCCATTATCACCATGGTGGTAACCATGGCAGCATCCAGGCAGACATGGTGCTGGAGGAGCCTAGATCTGAGGGCAGTAGAATGGGACAGTCGCCCTCAGGCATCCAGGATGAGACTGTCTTCCACACTGGACAGAGCCTTAGCATAGGAAGCCTCAAAACCCACCTACACAGGGACACGCTTCCTCTAACAAGACCACACGTCCTCCAATAAGGCCACACCTCCTAATACTGGCAATCCCTGTGGCCTAGCATTCAAACATGAATCTATGGGGGTCAAACCTATTAAAACCATGACACTTCGTGTCTCTAACCCCCATAGGCTTGTAACTATAATATAATGCAAAATGTATTTAGGCCAACTTCAAAATTTCCATAGTCTATCATAGCCTCAACAGTGCTTAAAAGTTCAAAGTCTCTCGATGTGGTAATATTTTGAACCCGCTTTCAACTTCTTGACAGATGTTCATGTGGTTCCTCGCCACCCACTTCGACGTTTTGGATCCTAGATGGAAAGACACACAAGCTGGCGTGTGTGAGTGTGAGTGTGAGTGTGAGTGTGTATGTACGTGTGTGTTTTCATTTGTGAATCCAAAACACTTGGGCAGGTGTAGAGAAGGCGTGTGCACCCACCAGAAATCTAGAGCGGAATAACAATTTACCGCTTTAGTCTCTCCTAAATGCAACTTCTTAACTGTAATCCCCTATAAAACCAAAATAAAAACGCAGATCACAGATTTCCAACATCACAGGACATACATCACCATTTCAAAACATCATAGTGAGGAAATACTAGACCAAAATAAGACCAAAAACCAGGTGGGCAAACTCCAAACTCTGCCTCTCCATGTCTGATGTCCACCTTCTTTCAGCTTTGTTGAGGCCAACACAATTCCTTCTGTTGAGCTGGTTCCCTCCCTGTTAGCAGCTTTCCTCAGTAGGTGTCCCATGGCTCTGTCATCTCTAACATCTTGGAGTACCCAAGTCAACTTCGGCTTCACAGCTTCTTGTTCTGAAGGACCCTAGGGGCTTTTGCTAGCCTTACACTCACCCGCCTTAGGGCAAGGCTAGGCCAGGTTCAGCTTCCCGCCTCAGGTTGAGGCTAGGCCAAGTTCCATTCTCCACCCAAGGAACATTCTTGAGTAGAGAATTCTCAGAATGTACTGACTGATGCTTGCTAGCCAATACATTTAAAGGTCAATATGCTTAGCCAATAAGTTTGAACTGTAACCTTGCTAAGGTAAGCTGTGCCCCTAAAAAGTATAAAAACTGCTTGTAAAAGCCATTTAGGGGTCACCTTCTAGTCACTTGCCTTGAGGAACTAATTGAAAGTTGACCCTGATGTACCGGAAAATAAACCTCTTGCTTTTACATCGATCTGTGTCTCGGGGTGCACTCGAGGGCATCTCGAAGTAAGCACCACCGGCTGAGGGTCAGGTTTTACAGTTCCAATATCTGGGATCCACACGTGATCTTCTGGGCTCCTCCAAAGGGCTGGTGTCACTTCTCCAGCTCTGCCCTCTGTAGCACTCTGACTGTCTCCACTGAGGCTGCACCTTCACCAATGGCCTTTCCTGGCATTTCAGAGAGCCAAACCTTAGCTGCTCTCCCTGACCACTTCATGCCTTCAAGACCAGTCTACCTGGGTGACTCTTACACATTACCAAGTCGGACTAGCAGCATGATGTCTATCTCTGGAGCACAGCTTCTTTGTGCTCTCAGAGAACACTTTCCAGATGATTTTGTTTCAGAGATGCTGTCGTTTTCTTCACTCCAGCTAACAAGCACCAATTGTCCCACTAACCCCTTTTACTCTTGACTCTAAAGCCAGAGCCATGTGGCTGAAGCTGCCAGGTTCTGTGGAACATGGCCCCCTTGTCCTGTTACATCTTCACCAGTGTTCTGGTTTTGATTGTGGTTCCAGGTTCCACCTCTCCTCTCAGGATATGAGGACACTGCCAGTACACCAGCTCAGAGAGGACAAGGTGAAGTCTGGAACTAGTGGGGTCCACAGTCCACCCTTCCCTCCAGGGTATCAGACACTCTTGTCCTCCTCCAAGCTGGAAGTGGGAAGAGGATTCTAGAACAAGCCAGATACCAGTCAGTTAGGAGTGAGTGCCAGGAGGGTGGGGAGAAAGAGGGGCTTCTCCGAGAATCTCAGTGTTAATGGCTCTTTTAGGCGAGAGACTTCTCTGATGATCTTTAATGAAGCAGCTCTCTCAGATGATCTTAGGTTGCTTGTATTTTTTATTGGGAATGGGTTTGGCCATAGATACCTTATTTGGGGTGAACCAAGGGTTATATAATTTTGGGGAAGGGCATGAGAATATCCAGGGAAGGAAGGTCATTGGTACATAAGGCTTAGCATGGAGAAGAGGTGTTCCAGGTGTTGGGTATGTGACTGACTGCCTATGACAAGGAAGGGGCTGGTTCTACTCCTGCCAGTCTCAAGTTTTGGGATTTCTGGGGTTTGAACTTGCTCTACCTCACCAGCCCCATGCTGGTTCCTCTTGTGGCATGATTCATGAGCACCACATGCTCAGGAATGCTTGGCTGTTCTGGAACTTGCTCTATAGACTGATGTGTATAGACTTGCTGCTAAGGTTGAAGTCTGACATTACCAGAAGGCCCCGAGCTCAGTGCAAAATAGCAGACTTCCTTTACCTTTTCCTTCTCTGATGTTGCCCGACCTTGAAACCCCCACATCCTCTGTCTGGGGAATGCCACCTTGTAGCTTTGGTTAGATTGCAGCTTCAGCTTCCTCTCTCCTGATAAGGAACCTGTTAAGCAAGCATCCGAGATTCCTGGAATGCCTCCCTATGCTAATGAAGCATCTCAGTACCTTTGCCCACCCTGGATATTCCTACCCCCTTCCCTGAAACTATATAACCCTTGGTTCACCCTAAATAAAGTTGATCTGTCTCCCCAAGCTGATCCTGAGATGTGATCCTGAAATGTCACCACGTCATTTGTACTCATGAGCTGTCTAAAAGCCTTTTCGTAGACTCTGCTCTCTTTGTCCCCATGGGCCAGTGGCCAGTGACCCCAGGGGTGGGTCAGTGAGAGGACCACAGACTGGCCTTGAACTCAGAGATCTACAAGTTCTTGTTTCTTGAGTGCTGGGCTCAAAAGCATATACCACCAACACCTGGACCTAAGTTTTTCTTTACCTGGAACTTGCTCTGAACCAGGCTGGTTTTGAACTGAGAGATCTACTTGCCTTTCTCTCCTGGAGTTAAATGTGAGTAACAACTTTTCTGGACCTAAGCTTTTCTTCAATTCCTTTTCACAATATCTTTATAAGCATGACCATTATGCTTCAAGATCTGGGTCAAAAGCCCGTGTCTTTCGGCCTCAAGATCTGGATCAGAGGTGTGCCCTCCATTTGTGGATTGTAGTTCATTCCAAATATAGTCAAGTTGACAATTGAGACTAGCCATTGAAAGACCCCTGAAGTGGGGAGAGCCTCACTCAAGTCTCGGGAAGATGCGACCCCCCAAGAACTCACGAGAGACCATCCTTGCTGTATCACCTGTAGGTCTTTTAGCCTGGCATACAAATCATTATTACTATGACATGTTGGTTTAATAAAATCATCTAATATAGTCAAAGGAGCTGGGGTCCCATATAAGATCTCAAAGTGGGTATGGCTGAATCTGGAAGGGGTATTTCTTGCTCTGAAGAGAGCAAGAGGGAAGGAGTGCCACCCAGTCTGTGCCAGTTTGGTCAATTTGGTCAGAGTCTCTTTTTTTTTTTTTTTTTTCGGAGCTGGGGATTGAACCCAGGGCCTTGCGTTTGCTAGGCAAGCGCTCTACCACTGAGCTAAATCCCCAACCCCGGTCAGAGTCTCTTTTAGAGTTTTATTTATTCACTCTACCTGTCCTGAACTTTGAGGTCTGTAGATACAATGTAATTTCCAATCGACTTCTAAATATCTGGCCACACCCTGGTTTATCTTGGCATCGAAAGCAGGGCGGGTGTCTGACCCAATTACCTTGGGCACTCCAAACTGGGGAAGATTTCTTCCAGTATCTTCCTTTTTTTTTTTTTTAAAACCAAGGTGAAAGCCATCCTGTGTACTTCAACAAGGAGTCAACGCTTTTTTTTTTTTTTAAGGTGTATTTATTTTATTAATAGATGGCTGTGAGCCACCATGTGGTTGCTGGGATTTGAACTCAGGACCTCTGGAAGAGCAGTCAGTGCTCTTACCACTGAGCCATCTCTCCAGCCCTCCAGTATCTTCTTGATGACTACCGAGGCCATCTTTTGCTTGGTGGGGAAAGCTTCTATCTATTCCTGAAAAGGAATCTACAAGCACTAGGAGATACTTGTAACCATATTTTCCTGGTTTTATCTCAGTGAAGTTCACTTTGACTTCTCACTAAACTCCCTAGGTCTCTTTTCCCTGTTTGTTTGCTAAGTCTCGACCCCAGTGCACTGGTTCCTATCAATAAACCTCATGTGATTACAGCAAAGATGGTCTCTCATGAGTTCTTGGGGGGGTCACGTCACCCCGAGACTTGAGTGAGGGTATCCCCTCTCCAGGGATCTTTCACCATCACAATCTATCCTTGTCAATTTGACATACAATTATATCTCCTTATGTCCAAATTAAAATAATAACCAGGTCATAATAATGCCTGACATAATTCTCCCTTGTTGGACTGCAAACGAATAAATGTGCTTCCTAAAATAACAATACCAACGTCCAGACAGTACTCAGCTTTCTGCTGATACAGAAATCAACATTTGCATAATACAAACCATTATTGCCCTGAGGTCACCACTCCCTTAATTCCATTTAACATCCTTGAACACAGGGTTTAGCTCTATTCCACTTCCTGGTCCCCCTTTTATACTTGACCCATACATTTTGTATGTTTCCTTTCTAAGCTTGCTACATTTGGTCAAAACTCTCTTCAGAAGAGTGACCCACAGGGCAGAGTCTATGCTAGGCTGTTTTGAGGTTTCCTTCCTCAATACAGTTAATCTAAAACTCTTCAGTTTAGCACCAGACAGTGCTGGGATAATCTTCTTGTAAACTGTGTAAAGGTTGTTTTTGTATTATTCTTCTCCTCTGAAACCTCTTGAGCCAGGCCCCCACAGTTCAAATTATCTTGAGGTCAACAACTATCTTCCATGTTTCTACTAAGATAGCCCATTAAGCCCCACTTAAAGTATTCCACATTCCTCCAAATACATGGTCGAGCTCATCACACCAATACCCCAGTCTCTGGTACCAACTTCTGTCTTAGGGTTTCATTGTTGTGAGGGGACACCATGACTAAGGCGACTGTTCTAAAGGACAACATTTAATTGGCACTGACTTACAGTTTAGTCCATTGTCCATTGTCATCATGGCAGGAAGCATGGCAGCAGGCAGGCACACATGGTACTGAAGAAGCCCAAAGGCAGCAGAAGGGGATAATCATAGGAAGTCTCAAAACCCACCTATACAATGACACACTTCCTCCAACAAGGCCACTTGTACTCTAATAAGGCCACATCTCCTAACAGTGCCACTCCATACCGTCAAGCATTTAAGCAGATGAACCTGTGGGGTTCAAACCTAATGAGATCACCACATCCATCCTTGTGGCATAGCAACAGGTGGTGTTATTTTCTTTGTCTTATTAAGGCAAGAATATTGCTGTGATACTTCTGGGTGATGCTCCACTGGTAAACGTAAGACACTATCTCGAAGCAGGCAAACACCCATGTCCTGCCCTGGTCTTTTGGCTCTTCCAGTCTTTCCACACCCTCTTCTGTTTTTGTTTTTTTGTTTTTTTGTTTTTTCGGAGCTGGGGACCGAACTCAGGGCCTTGCGCATGCTAGGCAAGCGCTCTACCACTGAGCTAAATCCCCAACCCTCCACACCCTCTTCTGACATGGTCCCTGAGCCTTAGGTGTCAGGGTAGTATTTTAGATTTATCAACTGGGGTCTGGGCACCCCATGGTCAATTCTCTACAATTTGACCAGGTGTGGCTTTCCACAATGCTGCAAAAAGAAGCTTCTTTGGTGAGGGGTAAGAGCCACATTTATCTTTGGGTATGGCTAAGTATTTAGAATTCTGTTAGAAATTTTTATTGGTTTTGAAATGACCTCACCAGCCACAAGTAGTGGGTTACCTTTTTTTTTTTTTGTTTTTTTTTTTGTTTTTGAGACAGGGTTTCTCTGCGTAGCCTTGGCTGCTCTGGGACTCACTCTGTAGACCAGGCTGGCCTCAAACTCAGAGATCCACCTGCCTCTGCCTCCCAAGTGGTTAAAGACGTGAGCCACAATGCCTGGTACTGGTTTTTGGTTTTTGTTTTAAACAGCAAAACACAGTGTGCTGGATAGAGGCTACAGTCTGTTCCAGCTCCTCTGTTAGGAAGGCCCAGAGGCTCTCCTGCCAGGCTGTGCCCCTGCACCTGAGGCTTTGCCTGGCTACTCTCATAACCACCACTGCTTGGCAGATGAACTACAAGGTATAGAAAAACGGGCTCGGGGTAAGTCTCCAGTTTTGCCAGGGATGGGTGGGTTATGGGGCACCATCATGACTTCAGAGTATAGCCCCAATCCACACACTGCTTCCTTCCACAGAAAAGATGCTGCAGCCCAGGGAAGGCAGGCAGGCTCTTGATCAATATCCAATTCTGTCTTTGCCTGGACCTCAAGGGCCCTTGAGATTCTGGACCCAGACTGTTACACCCTCTGATCCTGTCCTATCTGTCCTACTGCCCTAGAACTGAGGGGTACAATGAGGCAGTTGAGCTTGCTACCCTCTAGGTGTGGCACATCTGTCCACAGGACCCCACCTTACCCAGGCTCCCAGAGCTGGAATGAGCAGTCCGTGGCAGCAGCCAGCTTTAGCTCTATCTCCTGGAATAACCATTGACCAATCTTCTCCCGATATGGATTGTTTGAAATCCATTCTGCTTGGATAGTTCCCCAGAACTATCTAGACTGGCAAAACAGTCCACCGTAAGGGTAAGAGCCTGGTCAGGATCTACTATACACCATCTTCATTGAAAGCTGCCTCAAACTGTGTAACAAAGTGGACATCTGGTCCCTGAGAGTATCGCTCGCTCACCATGGGATGCAGGGGACAGGGGGAAGCTAAGCCTGGTCTGCTTCAGAGGTAGCTCAGGAATCCAGAGTAAAGAGCAGCTGCCTGTGTGGGGTGCAGCACTGTACTTGGGAAGAGGTCTTTAACATGTGGGGCTGAGGATGGCTCAAAGGCAGGGCATTTCCCTTCCACGTGCCTGCCGCAGGTTTGATCCCCACTGTCGCAGATTAAAACGAAACTAAAAATCAGTACTTAACTAACAAGGGAAGGTAACAGCCCCCAGGTACCTTGATCAGAGCTGGATTCCCCAGCCTGCCGAGAGAAGGCACATCCATCCCTTGGGTAGGTGTGGGGAGGCCTGACAGGCCCTGTGTTTCGTGATGCCTTCCTCTTGTCCAACCAATCACGTGCTGGACTGCTGTGGGTACACACCCCTCACAGTTCACACCGTCTCTATATCCATTTTCCTGGTTGGACTCTCCTGGTGTACCGAGGTATGCAAGGGGTAGACTGGGCTTGGCATGGGGTGGGATCCGACAGGGCTCTGGGCGGGTCTTAGGTTGGTTGTTAGTTCCTCAGCCAGTTGGTGTCCTTCCCCACTGAGGAGAATCGGATAGTCTTCAGGTTTGGTGGCTGAGTCTTCCTGTCATCCCAGAGGTACTCATACACCCTGGCCACTTGTCTCCCAAAGACTGCCCCACCATAATAGAAGTCCCCCTCGCTGTCTGCCACAAAGGCAGAGGGAACTTGCCTGCATTCATAAGGGAGTTGCTGGTGAGGTACAGAAAAATACCTTGGGCGAATGGCAGCCACCAGATCCCTCAAGGTCTCAGGGCCCCATGGGTTACGGAAGACCATATCCACATCGACACAGAAGAGGTAATCCACTTGTGGGTCCTCTTGTCAATGTGTTTGTTGATGGTCTCCATTCAGCGCATAGAAATCTCCTCCCACTGGGAGGGACCCTGGATGGGGATGATGCTGAGGAGCCAACTGGGCCCAGGGGAACTCTGGGAACAGCTGCAGGATCATGGGTAAAGAGGTAATAGTGCACTTGGTACCCACGCATAAAGAACTCTTCAGCTGACTCCGGGAAGGACCTGAAGCAGGTGTACCTGGGAATGACAGTTCTGTTAACCACTGCTGTCCACCACTGTCCGGGTCCCCAGTATGCACTGAAGTCTACACACTAGTTCTCCACCTCAGGAAGTCATTGAGGTCTAACCTTGGGGTCCTTATCTGTCAGACTCCCACAGTCCTTATCAAAGTTGGACACCCCCATCTGAAAGCCCTGCTTCAGAGTTTTGGATTAAGATGTATTATTGTTGAAGTCTACACAAATTCTAAAGTCCGTACCGTGAGACACTTCCGGTCTAAATGTTTCTAATTAGGGATATCAGGGAGACTCAATGTGTAACAACCATTTGAGCCTGATCCTTAGTCACGTGTGCACACATGTCCCGGAGCTTGGTGCTGGGCATCGTCCTTGCTCGTGCTCTGGTTTTTGGTTTGTGTTTTTATTTTTGTGAGACAGGGATTTCCTGTGTAGCCCTGGCTGTCCTGGAACTAGCTCTGTAGACCAGGCTGGCCTCAAACTCACAGAGATCTTCCTGCCTCTGCCTCCCGAGTGCTGGGATTAAAGGCCTGCACCACCACCACCTTGGCAAGGCTCAGTGATGTTCCTATCTCTGCATCCCTGGTGTTGGGATTATAGGTGTGTGCTGTCTTTTTTTTTTTTAACATGGGTGCTGGGGATGGAACACAGGTCTTCATGTATGCATGAAAGCACCTTACTGACTGGTTGTCTTCCCCAGCGTGTAGTATGCGTCCTTAAATTAAAAATAGACATTTATTTATGTGTATGTGTGCACACAGAGGATAGCTGTGAGGAGTTATATCTTTCTTTCCACCCTGGGGATCGAACTGAGATCACTGGGCTTAGAGGCAAGCTCCTTTACCTACAGAGCCATCGATTTTGATTGATCATTTACTAATAGGAGTCCCATGATCTCTATTAGAGTATTAATGCTCTGCTCAGAAACGTGGCCATTTTATAGGAACACATATTGAACACCAGGAGGGTGAAGGCAGTTGAGAAGCTACCAGGGGTGGGAATCGAGGGAAGATGAACGCTAGACACTGGGGACATGAACGCTAGACACTGGGGACATACAGCAGAGTAGACGGCATGGATCCAGCCCTAAGACCAGGGGTCACCTGACGTGTGTGGTCCGTTTTTCATCTGGCCAGTATTTTAAGTCCCAGGGTCCAAACACAGTCCCAGATGGACTCAAAGGAGAAGGCTGGGTAGGGCCGAGGAGAGGCAGGGAGGACAAACCTCTCCCCAGACTTTGCTGATCCTTGCCCAGGCCTCTCGAATCTCCTTTTCCATGGCCTTACATCAGAAAGCTCTCCCACATCACTCTACAGCACTTGACCAGGCTGGCCTCTCTCTAGACCAGACACCCGTGTGTCTCAAGGAGACCGAGCCCCACCCCTGCCTTATCCATTACTCACTTCCCTATGGCAAACATGGTGACTCTGGTCAGGTTCAGTGGTTGATACATGTTCTTCAGAAGCTCTGGGTCGAAGGTTTCCGTGGAGACGATGGGTGCCAACCAGGGGGTAAATGTCAGCAGCTCTGTGGGTCTAGCACAGGGGAGGCTCAGGCCATGGAAGCCTCCCTGTTCAGAAGGCTGGGCAGCATCTTGGCGCTGTTTGCTGGGCCTCGGTTTCCCCATGTGGAAATGGGGATAATAACAGCTATCTCTAGCTAGGCTGGGAAGCCTGGGAGTTGGGGTGGACACACAGAGTGTCTAGGACAGTGGTTTTTAACCTGTGGGTCACAACCTCCACATGAGTGACATATCAGATATTTACACTTATGAATCATAACAGTAGCCAAATTACAGTCATGGAGTAGCAACAAAATATTTTTATGGTGTGTGTGTATGGGGGTCACCTCGACATGAGGAACTGCATGGGATCACAGCGTTAGGAAGGTTGAGAACCACTGCTCTGAAGGGTCCTAGCACTCCTATTGCAGATCAAGGGATGCCCATGAGATGACAGACTGTACCATGGTGACATGCCCCTTCTAAGTAAGGCATGTCCCACAGAGCCACCGTTTACCGTTCCAGCCTTCCACAAAGTAGGTAACGTATGATCTCACGAGGTAAAGCTCAGAGCAGATGGCCAACTGCTTAAGGTCACACAGCCAGTGATGGGTGGAGCTCGGCTCCCTGACTCTCTGGGGCTCAGGGTCCCTTCGCTATTGGTCCCTCCACCATCCTCACCTTCCTCTAGCTGGGTCTCTCTGGTCTCCCTCCCTGCCACTACCAAGTCACTCCCTGACACTTACCTTAGGCTGAGGGTACTGTAACCTGTAATCAAGAAGAACCAGTGCGAGGGAGGCAGCACCCACTCCTGGGGCCAGAACACAGGAAGAAAGGGTCTACTTACTGGGCCGCAGGCTGGAACAGTCCCTACCGCCTGAAGGGCAGCTTCATGTTGCGGGCGATAAAGAGAGAGGGGGACTTGGTAAGGACACCTCACTGTAAGCTTAAACACAAGCGCTGAGAGACAGAGAAGCATGGGAGAGGGGTCAAGGTGGAGGTGGGTTATAAGACACACCGGAGAGGATGGGAGAGGATGCATGTGTGCTCAAGGGAGAGTTGCCTCACCTTTCCTTCGAGAAAAGAAAAGTCTCTCGCTGGTTTGGAACTTTCCCAGTACGTTAGTTGGCTAGCAGCAAGCCCCAGAGAGCTACCTGTCTACTGTAAGGGAATCCACACCGCCATACCTGTGGCTTTCACAGCTTCTGGCGATCGAGCGCAAGGAAAGAACGTTACTGACTGAGCCCCCTTGATGGCTCTGCTTCACTTACGTTGCAGTGCAAAGCTCACTGGTGTGGCGGGGCAGCTGTCGCCATTACCTGTGTCAGGAATGTGTTCTTGGCAGAGCCACGGTGGCACACAACTTTAATCCCAGCATTCTGGAGCAGAGGCAGAGGGATTTCTGTGAGTTCAGTGCCAGCCTGGTAGAGAGGAGGAAGGAGAAGGGAGAGGGGAGAGGGGATAGGGAGAGGGAGAGGGAGAGGGAGAGGGAGAGGGAGAGGGAGAGGGAGGGAGGGAGGGAGGGAGGGGAAGAGGGAGAGGGAGAGGGAGAGGGAGAGGGAGAGGGAGAGAGAGAGAGAGAGAGAGAGAGAGAGAGAGAGAGAGAGAGAGAGAGATATTTTTTGTCATTCTAAAGACTGGTCTACTGATTTGTTTAGTGATATACTTAAAGCACTGCTCGAATTGCCTATTTGCCGAGCATGACTTCACTTGCTACCTAAAAAGCTACCAAAACAGGATGAGCCGGAGAAATAGCCAAACCAGTGCAGACTGGGACACTCGCTTACCGATGGGCTGTTGCTCTCAACCACCTGCAGACTGTGACATTCACATCTGCAAAATCTTGCTTGCTTGCCCACCTTGCCTTGTGGTGTTAGCGCATAAAATACAAACTGGGCCTCTTTCAGGAGACATCTCTCTTCCGGTCTCTGTGGTGTTGGAGTGCTTCTTCCAGGAAGGTATTCGACAATACTCTGAGTGCAAAGTCCCAGTAAAGTCAGGGACCAGACAAGGCTGCCCACTCTCTCCCTACCTATTCAATATAGTTCTCAAAGTCCTAGCCAGAGCAATCAGACAACAAAAGAAGGTCAAAGGGATACAAATTGGAAAGAGTGATTGGGGATTTAGCTCAGTGGTAGAGCGCTTGCCTAGGAAGCGCAAGGCCCTGGGTTCGGTCCCCAGCTCCGGAAAAAAAAAAAAAAATTGGAAAGAAAGAAGTCAAAATATAACCATTTGTAGCAGATGATATGATAATATATGTAAATGACCCCAAAATTCCAACAGAGAACTCCTGCAGTGGATAAAAAACTTCAGGAAAGTGGCTAGATATAAAATTAACTCAAACAAATCAGTAGCCTTCCCCTACTCAAAGGATGTATAGGCTGAGAAAGAAATTAGGGAAATGACACCCTTCACAATAGTCACAAACAATATAAAATACCTTGGTGTGACTCTAACCAAGCAAATGAAAGATTTGTATGACAAGAACTTCAAGTCTCTGTAGAAAGAAATTGAAGAAGATCTCAGAAGAGGTTAAGATCTCCCATGCTCATGGATTGGCAGGGTTAATGTAGTAAAAATGCCATCTTGCTGAAAGCAATCTACAGATTTAATACAGTCCCCATCAAAATTCCAGCTCAATTCTTCATAGATTTAGAAAGAGAAATTTGCAAATTCAATTGGAGTAACAAAAAAACCCAGATAGTGAAAACTATTCTCAACAATAAAAGAACTTCTGGGGGAACCACCATCCCTGACCTTAAGCAGTGTTACAGAGCAATAGTGATAAAAACTGTGTGGTATTGGTACAGAGACAGGCAGGTAGATCAATGGAATAGAATTGAAGACCCAGAAATGAATCTACACACCTATGGTCACTTGATCTTTGACAAAAAAGCTAAAAGCATCCAGTGGAAAAAAGACAGCATGTTTAACAAATGGTGCTGGTTCAACTGGTGGTCAGCATGGAGAAGAAAGCAAATCGATCCATGCTTATCACCTTGTACAGAGCTCAAGGCCAAGTGGATCAAACCAGATACACTGAAATTAATAGAAGAGAAAGTGGGGAAGAGCCTTGATCACATTGGAGAATTTCCTGAACAAAACACCAATGGCTTATGCTCTAAGATCAACAATAGACAAATGGGACCTCATAAAATTGCAAAGCTTCTGCAAGGCAAAGGAGACTGTCAATAGGACAAAATGGCAACCAACAGAGTGGGAAAAGATCTTTACCAATCCTACATCTGATAGAAGGCTAATATTCAATATATACAAAGAACTCAAGAAGTTAGACTCCAGAGACTCAAATAACCCTGTTAAAAATGGGGTACAGCTAAACAAAGAATTCTTAACTGAGGAATATAGAATGCCCATGAAGCACCTAAAGAGATGTTCAACATCCTTAGTCATCAGGGAAATGCCAATCAAAACAACCCTGAGATTCCACCTCACACCAGTCAGAATGGCTAAGATCAAAAACTCAGGTGAAAGCAGATGCTGGCGAGGATGTGGAGAAAGAGGAACACTCCTCCATTGTTGGTGCGATTGCAAGCTGGTACAACTACTCTGGAAATCAGTCTGGCGGTTCCTCAGAAAACTGGACATAGCACTACCTGAAGACCCAGCTATACCATGTCTGGGCATATACCCAAAAGATGCTCTAACATACAACAAGGACACATGTTCCACCATGTTCATAGCAGCCTTATTTATAATAGCCAGAAGCTGGAGAGAACTCAGATGTTCTCCAACAGAGGAATAGATACAGAAAATGTGGTACATCTATACAATGGAGTACACTCAGCTATCAAAAACAGCAACTTCATGAAATTCTTAGGAAAATGGATGGAACTAGAAAATATCATCCTGAGTGAGATAACCCAATCACAAAAGAACAGATATGATATGCAATCACTGATAAGTGGATATTAGCCCAAAAGCTAGGAATACCCAAGATACAATTCATAGACCACATGAAGTTAAGAAAAAGAAAGACCAAAGTATGGATGCTTCAGTCCTTCTTAGAAGGGGGGGGGACAAACATACTCACAGGAGGAAATACAGGGACAAAGAGTGGAGCAGAGACTGAAGGAAACATCATCCAGAGACTGCCACACATGGGGATCCATCCCCCATGGAGCCACCACACCCCAGACCAGTAGGCAACTATATGGGGCATTTCCCTGTTTAATAGTTGATGTGGGAAGGCCCAGCCAGTGTGGGCAGTGCCACCACTGGGCAGATGGTCCTGGATGGTATAAGAAAGCAGGCTGAGCTAGCCAGGGGAAGCAAGCCTGTAAGCGGCACTCCTCCATGGCCTCTGCGCCCAACTTCCTGCCTGACTTCCCTTTGGGCTGTGATGGACACATGTAAGCCAAGAAACTCTTTTCTCCCACACTGCTTTTGGTCATGCCATCATATTATAGTAAGTAGGACAGTGTGTGGTTTGAATAAGAATGGTCCCCACCGGGTCATAGAGGTGTGGACTTGATGGAGGTTTCAAAGTCCCATGCCAGCTCCAGTCTCTCTCTGCTGCCTGCAGACCATGATGTCGCTCTTAGCATCATATCTGCCTGTGTGCTGTCAAGCTCCCCGTCATGATAATGGATTAACTTCTGAAGCTGCAAGTAGGCCTCCAATTAAATGCTTTCCTTTGTAAGAGTTGCCTTGGTCACGGTGTCTCTTTAAAGCCGCAGGACAGTGACTAAGACACACAGCCTGAGCTGCATAAGATCCCGAATAGGAACTGAAGAGATGGCTCAGTGGTTAAGAGAACTGGCTGCTCTTCAGAGGAATTGTGTTTAACTCCCAATACCTACATGGTGGCTCACAATCACCTATATTTCAGTCCCAGGGCATCTGACACCCTCTTCTGGCCACTGGTGGCACCAGGCACATGGTACATAGACATGTAGACACTTAGACACATTAAAAAATAATAATAGCCAGGTGGCGCCATATGCCTTTAATCCCAGCACTTAGAAGGCAAAGGCAGATGGATCTCTGTGAGTTCAAGACCAGCTTCTTCTAAGACAGCCTCAGGGACTACTCAGAGAAATTCTGCTTCAAAATAATAAAAATAATAATAGCCAGGTGTGGTAATACAAACTACCTTTAAACCCAGGGAATAATAAATGAAGAATAAATTCAAATAATAATAAATTCAAGGTCAGCTTGGTTGATGTAGAGAGGAGCTCCAGGACAGGTAGACCCTGTCTCAAAAAGCAAAACAAAAACAACAAAAAAACCAAAGTAAAACAAAATTATCTTCAAAAAAAAAAAAAAAGGAGTCTAAAAAATACACACAAACCTCCATTTCTTAGCATACAATGAGAACTGTGGCGTCCTGTTATAAACACCTGGGCAAGGATTAAAACTGTGCTGTGTTCTGTTTTTAATAAAAGATGTGTCATACCAGGCAGTGGTGTGCACACCTTTAATCCCAGCACCCGGAAGGCAGAGGCAGGTGGATCTCTGAATTTGAGGCCAGCCTGGTCTACAGAGTAAGTTCCAACAGGCTATATCATATCCCCCATCCCCAATCACAAACTGTCGGATGCATTTTTCTCTGATAAAGACACACTGAATGAGAGATCATCGGGATCTGGTGAGGTATGATGGAAATCCATCTCTTCTAATTCCGGAGGTAAATCTGACAGCAGTGCCCACTGCTTTTCTTCATCATCAACTTTCATAGTGAGGATCAGGTTTCTACCGAAAGTCTGGAGCTTAAAATATTTTTGCTTTTGAATCTCTAGCTCATTTTCAATGAACCTGACTTCTTCGTTCCAAACTGTTTCACAGTCCACATTTAATGCAGTTGCAACAGCTTCAATCCTCTGTCTATATACAGAACCCCGGCTGGTCATACCATTGTCACAGTACTTCTCAAGAGCAGCCAAGTCTCGGTTGCTGGATTGAGTGCTGTCCCCTGGCTTGCTAATGCTCGTGCTGCCGCTGCCGCACACCTCCGTTTCTTGGTCCCAGGGGTCCTCCGCAATCCCAAACATTTTTGCTTTGTCAGAGGCTCCTCTGGGCTTGGATTTCTTCTGCATGTTGTCTCCGTCGAGCTGTTCTGTTTCTACTTTGTGCTACAGCAAGCCTGCCCCAGCCGTTTAGCTCAGTGAGCCAACCAGCTCGAGGAGTGGTTGTTGGCCAAAGGTGGTTCCAGGCCGTGTGCGCCATTTGCTGGCTTCTCTACCCTGTCAAGCCCGTGCCCAGCTGCAGGCTTTCACCTGTGAGCTCTTTTCTCAGACTCTAACCTTGGATTTTCTGCCCCATGTTAGGAGCAAAGATACCCACAGGCCTCTCTAAGCCTGCCCCACATCCTGAATAATGGCACTGGGAGCTCTACTTTTTATAAATGTTTGCCCGTATAGCAGGTGTTGTTTCTCACTAGCTCAGGACTCGGTTGTCCTGTTTGTACTAATCTAAGTTCTGCCACATGGCCGGCTAATTTCCTCTTTTTCCTTCTCGCTTGTTTCTCCCTTCATTCCCAGCTGACTCTTTCCCGTAGTTCCTCTCTCTCTCCAGAAGTCCCACTTTACTATTCTGCCTTTGCTATATAGGCCATAGGCTCTTTATTTTAATCAATTAGAAGATGTCCTGTGCAGGCAAGGAAGGACAGAGACACATATTCACACAGTGTGGAAAGCATCACTCCAACATGTAAGAACTACCCTGAACAGATCTAGATAGGAAGAAGGAGGATATCAAGTTTGTTTGCGTGGTGACAGAAGTTGCCACCATTGAAAACTGAGCATGCCAGTTACGGCCACTGAACTGGACTGGGGCCAAACTGCTTGTTGTAGCAGAGTGAGGATTTGATAACATATGAGCACATGGAGGAAGAGCGGAGGGGTTGCAAAATGAATTCCACCAAAGGGAGCTTTATACACTTCAAGTAGGAGCTGACAGACAAAAAAATGAAGCCCAGGAGGGCATAGAGAATCTCTGAGACTTCCATGGTGGAGCTGAGAGACAGAAGGGCAAGGTTTCAGAGGTCAGGGAAAGCTTAAGAAAGCTTCAGGACTTAGCCAGCAGCTCCTAGGGAGAGGAGGCAAAGGAACAGGGATGGGGGAAGTGGGGTTGTTCCAATACAGGGAGAGGAGCGAGTGTCTTAGCAACTAGAGAATTACTAACATGGTGGGGCCCCCAGAGAGAGGAGGGTATAACAGGCTCCAGGAGTCAGAGAGGACACCATGTAGGTGAATTGGTGAGGAGACACACAGAGTCATTGCTGGTGGGGAAAGAAGTTGCTGAAGAGGTGGTCTCTAGAGTTTGGAGTGGCTGGAGCCAGCAGACGCGGTGTCTGTACACATCTCCGGAGAGTCTCATCGGCACTTGAGTTGGTTGGAAATGGTAAGACGTCAGGTGGTGCTGCACACCTTCAGTTCTAACACTCATGAGGCAGAGTTTGGGGCAACCTGGTCTACAGAGTGAGTTCCAGGACATCAGGGCTTCACAGATAAACCCTGTCTCAAAAAAAAAAAAAAAAAAAAAAAAAAAAAAAAAAAAAAAAAAAAAAAAAGGGCTGGAGAGATGGCTCAGCGGTTAAGAGCACCTGACTGCTCTTTCAGAGGTCATTTCAATTCCCAGCAACCACATGGCGGCTCACAACCATCTGTAAAGAGATCTGATGCCCTCTTCTGGTGTGTCTGAAGACAGCTACAGTGTACTTAATAAATAATAATAAATGAATAAATCTTAAAAAAAAAAAAAGTTGAGGTATGGGCATGGCTTAAAGATAAGTGTGGCATCCTCTACCGAGAGAGAGAAATTAGGAAGAACGTTGTGTTTGGAGTCCCTTGTACGTTAGAAGATGGGATAGATAGTGAGGAGAGAACACAGAGTGAATGAGCGGAGGGTTAACTGTTGGGGTCCAGCCTCCACACAGGATGGGAGTTCTCAACGGGAAGCAGGGCTATCTGGAAGGCGCATAATAAATATACACAGACTACTCTTTGGGTACAAACTGACAGGCAATTTTTCAAGGCTTAAAGTTCCTCTCTTCTCACTCTCTGTCCTTTTTGTCTCGCTCAGTCGCATCTTGGCTGCACACACTCTGTATTCCCTTGAGCACTCTGCTTTCCTTTTGTGTGCTTTTCTTTTCTCGAACTCCCACACGCCTACATGCCTCTATTCATTCCCCTTTCCTTCTCACACACCCTCTTCATACACACCTCACACACATCTCACACACACCACGTGCACTCTCCTTTCACTGACACACACTTCTCCACACACCTCACATTCTCTCTTCACTCACTCTTCACATGCTCTCTCTCTCTCTCTCTCTCTCTCTCCCCCCTCCCCCTTCTCTCTCTCTCACAGCTTGCACACATGCACACACTCTGCATTCTCTTGCACACTCTGCTTTTCTCCATTGTGCTTTTCTTTTCTCGAACTCCCACACTCATGCACACCTCTGGTCATTCCCCTTTCCTTCTCACACACCCTCTTCATACACACCTCACACACATCTCACACACACCACGTGCACTCTCCTTTCACTGACACACACTTCTCCACACACCTCACATTCACTCTTCACATGCTCTTCACATGCTCTTCAAATGCTCTCTCTCTCTCTCTCTCTCTCTCTCTCTCTCTCTCACACACACACATCTCATACACACTTCATTCTCTCTACTTGCTCTCCACTCACTCTTCACATGCTCACACATGCTCACAATGTTCACAATGTTCACACATGCTCACACATGCTCACAATGTTCACACATGCTCACACATGCTCTCTCACTCGATCCCTAGCCTTTCTCTTGCCCGAGTCTTTTATTGATACTCCAAAAACAAGTAGAAAAAAGGACACTGTATAATCATTGCCAAATTAAATTCAAAAGAATAACCACATCACACAAAGTATTAAGAATTACAATTGTTCCCCAAAGTTTCAAGCTTCCCCTATTTCCAGGCCTGTAGCCAAAATAATAATAATCGCAAACTTACCATTATTTAAACTTTAACTTTTGTATACTTCAGAGTTCAGAGCTCCAAGGTCAACTACTTGCATTTTCCTGCGAAGTTCTAATGATAAATGACATGGGCAAAGCTGCCAGGCAGTGGCCAGAAAGAATGAAGTTAACCCTGAACTCAGTAGTTCCACTGGCTTCTGCTTCTGCACATTGCACAGGGTGACTCTCCTAAGAATCCCAGTGCTTTGACTTAGTTTTACTGCTATAAGATTTTATGCAGTCTATACTTACTTATTCAGGAACCACTCTCAAACGTTGTGCAAAACTTATTTCATAACGTCAATAGTTTTTTTTTTTCCTTTTTTGGGGTCACAATGTTGGCTCTAATTCATTTTCTAATATTTTCTTCAAACTTTCTTTGCAAGTCAAGCATTAATCTGGAACTACCATTGTGCAGCTATTGCATTGTTTCC
Source organism: Rattus rattus (assembly GCF_011064425.1). Taxonomy (NCBI): domain Eukaryota; kingdom Metazoa; phylum Chordata; class Mammalia; order Rodentia; family Muridae; genus Rattus; species Rattus rattus. The sequence continues at coordinate 8,185,787 of NC_046158.1, forward strand.
AAGACGAGAACACATAGCATGCACCTGGGCCGTTAGGGCTGTGCTGTGCCCCTATGCCTCAATTTCCAATTGTTTAAGAATCATTACATCAAGGAACATCTAGTTTCACAGAATCACCAGAGCAGAAGGAGAAAGAAATAGGAAAGTCAGATATAATAGAGTAATTTTGCACACCAAGGCCAACTGAAAAACAGTCATGCACAAATGAAATCTATATAGGGTTGTCTAGGGCTAAGGTTAGGAGAAATGGGAATAACTATTTTTTTTTTTTACAAAGATCTGCTGCAGGCTACTGAGATGTCTTCATCCTGGCCTACTGCAGGCAGTCCCTTATTTCAGATGGCGGGTTCCCTGGAGGGATGTGTCTCCTGCTTCTCAGGGTCCCAGATACCATCTATTTTTACAAGGAACTGCTGTGGGCTTCTGAGATGTCTCCATCCTGGCCTACTGCAGGGCAGTTCCTGTCATGGTATGCTGTCCCCAGCAGTTAACCTTTTTTTTTTTTAAAAAGACTTATTTATTTAATGTATGTGAGTACACGGTCACCATCTTCAGGTACACCAGAAGAGGGCATCGGATCCCATTACAGATGGTTGTGAGCCACCATGTGGTTGCTGGGAATTGAACTCAGGATCTCTGGAAGAGCAGCCAGTGCTCTTAACCCCTGAGCCATCTCTCCAGCCTGCAGTTAACCTTTCTTATTTGAGTATAAGAGGTTCAGATGCAGGCCATTCAAGTTAGCTCAGAGGTACAGCACTTGCCTGGCATGCATAATAAGGCCCTAGGTTCTATCCCTAGCATTGTCAAAAGCAAAAAATGAAGTGTTTTTGTTTTTGTTTTTTTTTTTTATTTTAAAGAGGTTTGGATGTGGCCAGAGCACACAGGCAAGGGGGCCCAAAGATTAGTTCTAATTTTTTCAATAAGTATGCAACATAGACAAAAAGTCCTAGGCGGTGACCCAGGTCCCTGCAGGTTTCTCTCTCCTTTCCTGTGACATAGAGAGAGAGGAAGCAAGTTAAGTTTGGAAGATGTAGGGCCAGGGTCTGCTGCAGAGCCTGTTGAAGCTTATGAAAGAGTTTGGAAGTGGGAGTGACTAGATTAGGTATTTCCTACCAAGGATGAAAACCTCTCTAAGCAAAGATAGTCCTCCTCATATCATCCAACTACAGAACTCTTTCGCTCCTGGCCAGGGCAAAAGCAAGACCTTGCCTGTCCACCTGGTCCTGGTTGTTTGGAAAGTTTCGTCTGTTTGTTTTATGTGTGCAGATGTGTCTGTGTTTTCCAGTTTTGGGGCAAACATCAGAACTGAGATGTCAGTGGTTCAGTTGACTGTATGAAGGATGATGGCTACCATGTTTTGTTACTGCCTCGTCTTTGGGCGTGTGAGCCTTTTGTCATCTAAGTTTTTGGTTTTGGTTTTGCTTTCTCTGCTGCTGCCAGTCACCTGTTACCACCACTAACGGCTGTAGCTGGCCTTTGCTCCCTTGGGGTTCTTCTTTTTCCCCACCTTTTATCCCCTCCACCCCCAGTTTCATCCCCTATCATTAAATAGGGGAGAACGAATGGTAGAGGGGTGGGGGAGAGAGAGATCCCTGAATCTATTTTTTCTCCTTGTTTCTTCTTTGAGCATGACTACCAACGAACCAATGAACTACAACCAACACCACCACCCCACAATCAACAATCCCACCGCTGACGGGGGCTCTTAGCATCTATAGACACTGAAAAATGTCCAGAATTCCAAACACCAAACAATCACAGAAACTGTCAGCTGCTGGCAAAGCCACGCCTCTGCCAGAGCACGAGGCAAATCACAGTCAGCTGCTGTGAAGCAGCCCCATGTCCCCACACCTGCAGTTAAACAACGTATTCTTACAATATTTCTGTGTTGTTTTTTTTTTTTTTTAAGAAACCAAACCTCCAGAATTGTCACTACATCTCTCCCCATTCTGTTTTAAGCCATTAATTATGATGGGTGTAATGGGAAATTGTTAGCAGATATTTTCAATGATCTAAAAATGAAACAAAAGGCTCTCTGGATCCCTCTCCTACTCAATTCTAAACTCTATCAGTTTTAATGGTATAATTTCCTGTGGAAATATAAACAAATTCATGTCCCCAACACAAAACTTTCACTGGCTTCCATTCTGATGTTAACACATCCTTATAGTACATATTGTGATTTAACCCCAAAGGTTTTTTTTTTAATTTTTTTAACTATAATCCAGTGTGTCTCAGTTGTTATTCCTTTCTCATTAACATTCAGAAAAATTAAAGCACTATTTAGTCTATCTCTGGGGGTCTTCATTCACTCTTTTGGTTTTATAAGCATTTCCTTTAAGGTACAAGTAGATCTTTCTACAGCTGTTTGTCCTGTAGGATAGTGTGGTTCACCTGTAATTTGCTTTATATTCCAACATGCAAAGAATTGCTCATCTTACTGGAGACATGCGTGGGGCACTGTCAGTCTTGATTTGTACAGGTGTCCCCGTAACAGCCATAACTTCCAGGAATGTGGACTGACAGAATCCACCTCCTCAGATCTCAAAGCCCATTGGAACCCTGAATATGTATCCATGATATGGAGCGTAAACTGTAGTTTTCTAAATTCTGCAAAATGAAACACATCTGTCTGTCAGATTTCATTTCTTTTGTGACCCCCTAGGGTTACTCCCAGTGGGCAATGGAGTTTGGCTATAGGAAGAACAAGTAGGACATTTTCTTATAATTTTCTTGGCTGTTGCCAGAAGATTGAATTTTTTTTAAAGATTTATCTATTTATTATATATGAGTACATTGTAGCTGTCCTCAGACACACCAGAAGAGGGCATCAGATCCCATTACAGATGATTGTGAGCCACCATGTGGTTGCTGGGAATTGAACTCAGGACCTCTGGAAGAGCAGTCAGTGCTCCTAACCACTGAGCCACCTCTCCAGCCCGAATTTTTTTCTTTAAACATTTACTGTTAACATGGTGGTTTTACATGAAACTTTGAGGGTTTTAACACATTTCCTATTAATAATTGATCAATTTCTTCATTTCCTCGTGCAGAGGACCTGGCAATATAGTGGGTTGGCCTAACGCTGCTTGTATTCTAATGCTAATCTGGGGCCCCCAAAACTGGTTGCTCCAGAGATGAGAGAGTCCACATGTAAGCTGCTGAGTGACCCTGCCCCCAAGTTATTTCCGATTGGTAAATAAAGATGCCAACACCCAATAGTTGGGCAGAAGAGACATAGGTGGGGTTTAGGTTTCATAGGCTTGGGGCTGGAGGGGGCCACAGGGAAAGAGGAAAGGTAAGGAGGAGGAAGGAGAAGCTACCATGGGTTAGGAGTCAAGAGAACATGACCTATGGGCTGGCCAAGTTAAGTTTAGAGCAGCCCAGATGAAACAGCACAGAGTAACTCGGGGTTATTGATGGGAAAGTAGATTCTAACAGCACAGAGAGTAGTAGCTGTTCTTGTGTTGTTTAAGGCTTATTGTAAACATGAAGGATGTGTGTGTGTGTGTGTGTGTGTGTGTGTGTGTGCGCGCCTGTGCGTGTGCGCGCCTGTGCGTGTGTCTGTGGGTTTCATCCAGGAACTGAAGGGGCAAAGGCGGGGTAGAAACCTTGGGCCGAGATTGAAATAATTTCTGAAACACTGGCAAGCCTATATGAGACAGAATATGGGGAATGTACACTGGAGAGCTTCTATTTCTGACTGTGTGCAGCTGTATAAGCAACCAGGTTAATTGTGAATCACCCAGAGTAAACGCAGCAGTTTCTATACGCAGAACAACTCTTTCTGCACATTGAGAGTCAGCGACTGTTTTAAGAGATTCGGGGGCTTGGGGATTTAGCTCAGTGGTAGAGCGCTTGCCTAGGAAGCGCAAGGCCCTAGGTTCGGTCCCCAGCTCCGGAAAAAAGAACCAAAAAAAAAAAAAAAAAAAAAAAAAGAGATTCGGGAAACCTAATGAAACCATAGACTCCACCCAGCCCTGATTTCTCCCTCAACTGTATGGTTTTGGATTATTTTGCTCATTTTGTCTGACTTATTGCTTGTCATTCCCTACTCATTTGCATCAGTTTGCAATGAGTGCGAACTGTAGGTGCCTCGGGAGTTGCCATTCCTTTTAAAATGTATGGGAGAATCCAATTAGTTCTTTTTATACACTGAAGATGTCTGCTTTTAGGGTATTTACTGTTATTTCTCCAAAACAGTTGCTACAAGCTCTTTGCCAGTCTTCATTGATTACCCGCAATGACACAATCTCAGCATTGTTGTTGTTTGTGGTACTAAGATTTCTTTTAACCATTTTTAAAGATTTATTTATTACATATAAGCACACTGTAGCTGTCTTCAGCTACACACCAGAAGAGGACATCAGATCCCATTACAGTTGGTTGTGAGCCACCATGTGGTTGCTGGGAATTGAACTCAGGATCTCTGGAAGAGCAGTCAGTGCTCTTAACCGCTGAGCCATCTCTCTAGCCCCAGTACTAAGATTTCTACCTGTTCCTGACAACTGACATAGTCTTATTCTAACTTTTATGATTAAATTAGAAATGCTTTCTATGTAATTCTTTAATGTTTTACTTTGTGTGTTAAGAAAATCCATTTTCGGGGTTGGGGATTTAGCTCAGTGGTAGAGCGCTTGCCTAGCAAGCACAAGGCCCTGGGTTCGGTCCTCAGCTCCAGAAAAAAAGAAAAGAAAAGAAAATCCATTTTCTCTTAGCAAAATGAGCCCAGGAGAAGAATGAGTTAAAGGCAAAATAACCAAAATATAATCAAGTTTGGGATCTATGCAATCCACATATGTGTCTTACAGTCTCTGTTCTACTAGAGTTCTCTCTCTCTCTCTCTCTCTCTCTCTCTCTCTCTCTCTCTCTCTCTCTCTCTCTGCTTCAGCTGTTAACCATTTTGGACTGTTTAAGTCCAAATCTCCTTATAACATTTGAAACTAATTACTTAAATATTGAGTAGTTAATCCAGTGGTAGGCCATAGCCACTTAATATCTCCTATTAATCTTTGAAAATCATTAAGAGCTTGCAACTGATCTCTTCTGATCTGTACCTTTTGTGATTGAATTTTTAGTTGACTTATTTTATAACTCAAGTAGTTGAAAGGATCTCCTCTCCGTAGTTTTTCGGGACTATTCTCTATTCTGTAGCCCCCAACATGGCAGAATTCTTTGTGTTTCCTTAAGTATCTGCATACGAATCAGCCAACAAAATATCGCTCATTTACTGATAAATAAAAGACTGAGAAATACTAATTATTTCTAGTGGTTGTCACAAAATATCGACATAAAGTAGGACTGTGTAACATTCCCTGTGGAAGGGCTTTCTACTGAGACCTTTTTACAGGTTGCGTATTGTTATTAAGTAGGCACTGTGAAAGGAAAGCAAACCTTCCCTCTCCTGCTCATGCAAGAGGATAGCAAAAAAAAATAATAATCATTTAAATCAATTACTATCAGAGGCCATGATTTAGGTAGTAAAGGAATTCCAGGCTATAACGAACCTGCTCTTAAATCTGTTAACAGCCTCCATTTTCCTCGTTTACTTTTTTTATAAACAACCACAGGGGAATTCCTCCAGCTGCTCTTGTACTAGCTGCTCAAGTGCCTGTAATCTTTTCCTTTGCTCTACCACACAGGCTTGTCAATCAACTATTTTAAGGGTAGGGCTGTTGGTACTTCCACTGGCCTCCATTATAAATTTGGAAACTCAACCCCTGTGTGTTTGAACAATTGGCAATGCCTGTTTTGGTTCTTTTGGTTTTGCTTTTGATGACCTATATCAATACCTTCCCTAGGTACATCTACCATTTCACTCCTTATTTCATTATGGGCTTTCTCTGGGATTTCAGGAATGCTAATCTGAGTATTCTACTATCTTAAAAAAAAATCCCTTCCCCATAAATGTATGGGTATTTCAGTGACCTACAGCTTTTAATTTTATTTTTTTGACCTTATAGTCCCACACGTTTAACCTATTACACACTTTGATTTATCTGAGATAACTTTCCAATTCCTAAACACTGGGCATACACCTTTTGAAGGGCCGGTTCTGAATGCCAAGATTTTTGTGGAATGATAGTCCCAGCAGCTCCTGTATCCACCAAGCCTTCTGTTTCGATACCATTTACTCGATATTTTAATTTGGCCTCTGATCATCTATTTTCCAGAACGCATGTTTTCCAGTACTTCCAAACCCCCCTGCTCTTTCTACTGGAATGGCACAGAAACAGTTAAATTGCTAAAATTGTTAAATTGCACCTCTCCTTTTACCCAGGCCATGGTTTTAACTTCTCCTTTGAAATCTTCATCTATAATTCCTGGATGCACAATGAATCCTTGGGAAGTCAATCTCCTCCTTCCTAAGATCATCCCTACTGTCTCTGAGGGTAAAGGATATAAGTGAATTGTGGGGCTCTTAGCATCTATAGACTTCTGAAATTTTCCAAGAGTTCCAAACATCACACAATTGCAGAAACTGTCTGCAGTTGGCAAAACCAGGCCTCTGCTAGAGCACGAAGCAAATCAGACAGCTGCTGTGAAGCAGCCCCACATCCCCATACCTGGGATTAAAATGAAAAATTCTTATATTTCTCTTTCTCTCTCTCTCTCTCTCTCTCTCTCTCTCTGTGTTTAAGAAACCAAAATTCCGGGGCTGGAGAAATGGCTCAGCGGTTAAGAGCTCCGACTGCTCTTCCAGAGGTCCTGAGTTCAATTCCCAGCAACCACATGGTGGCTTACACCATCTGTAATGAGGTCTGGTGTGTCTGAAGACAGCTACAGTGTACTCGTATACATTAAATAAATAAATAATTCTTAAAAAAAAAAAAAAGAAACCAAAATTCCAGGACCCTTACCACAAATAGTGTTTGCTTTGGCTGCTTTGGTGGTCAGGCCAGGGCTTAGAATTCATCTCTGGGTTTTCTGGTCACTCGATTCAGTACAGCAGGGATTCAAATGTCTTTTGAGGATAGATAATATTCAAGTTATTTTAAACTTCTTGTTTAATATTCAGACTTTAATATTTAAAGTTTAGTATTTTAACTTCTTGTCTAGATATCTTCAACAACAGATCCAAAAGATATCTATCCAGATTTTTTTTTTTTTTTTTTTTTGGTTCTTTTTTTTGGAGCTGGGGTCCGAACCCAGGGCCTTGCGCTTCCTAGGCAAGCACTCTACCACTGAGCTAAATCCCCACCCCCTCTATCCAGATTTTTAATCAGTTGCTATTACAGGATTACCAGCTCCAAGCTACAGAGCCAAGAGTCTGCAACTCCTGATTATATCCTTATAGTGAAGATCAAGCCCAAGACCAGGGCCAAGAAACAGAATCCCACCTCTCTCTGAGCTGGCCAAGAATTCCACTAATCCTTGAGTGCCCCCAAATCAGGCCATATAATCCCTCGGTTGGGGAACCTTGCTATTAAGGTACCAGTCCTCCACGACTGAATGGCTTCCTGAACTTGGCACAGAATGGGGGACTTCCATTCTAAGCGGGGCTTCCCTGTCTCTGCCTGTCTTTGGAGAGTGTCATTGAACACAGGTGGCTGGCCTTGTCTAGAAAGTTACCTTTGCAAGGATGCATAACTTAGCATACATGTCTCACTCTGGCTTCCTGCACACAGGATAATTTGAGAGTTCTGGAATTTTAATTAAAAAAAAACAAAAATATTATAAGAATATGTTTTCATTTTAATTCCAGGCATGGGGCTGCTTCTGACTGTCGACAGCAGCTGACTGTGATTTGCTTGGTGCTCTAGCAGAGGTGTGGTTTTGCCCGCTGCATATGGTTTCTGCAGTTGTGTGACATTCGCATGGGGGACTGCTACCTTAATAGCAACATTCTCCAACAGAGGGGTTATATGGCCTGATTTGGGGGCAAGCTCAGGGATTGGTGGGATTCTGTTTCTCGGACCTGGTCCTGGGCTTGATCTTCACTATAAGGATATAATCAGGAGTTGCAGACTCTTGAATCTGTAGTTAGGTGCTGGACTGCCGCAGACCACCCAGGGGAGTGTGTCAGCAGAGGGACCAAGGCTTGGATTTCAGGTAGAGAGCGGATTCGGCACGACAGACAGACACAAACTTGAGGTGTGTGCTGCTGCAAAAAGCTTTACTTCTTGGCACAGATTTAAGCAGTTAGAACAGGTACATCATAATTGGCAGTCACCCAGCTCTTATTCATCACCCCACCAATGTCCCTTGCAAGGAGGAAAGCTAAACATACAGTCTAGGAAACAATTCTCAACTGCAAACAATGGTTTAAAAAACTGCAGTTATACTGCCAGATTTGTGGGCACCAGGTATGTATTCATTATTTATCTTTGTCATAATAAAGTTTAAACTCTATATTTATGGCCCCTCAGATAGTAAGGGGACTTTTGTAACCATAGTTAACTCTTGATAAGTTTGTTCAACTTGTTGGAACTTGTCTATGATCTTTCTAAAAGAATCATTACTATTTTGAATCATGTTAAACAAAACTTTTCCAAAAGGGGGGAAAGGCTTTTTTGGAATAGTCATGTTGTTAGTAACTGCAATAATTCCTCTCATATTTGCTGGGAGCTAATGGATACAGCAGTTGAATTCATCGCAGCTGTTGAGTTTATCAGGATCATGATGGTGTGAGACGTTTCCGTCTCTGAACTTTCAGTTCCTGAGACATCTAAAGGTACATGACCATCTTCCCACACTGCTATATTCTTAAAATCAGATATTGTTGACAGGCTTAAAGTTACTAAGATCACCAAGGCTAGAACACAGAAGGCACCTCCATCGCAAGCATAGACCCTAGTCATCATCTATTTGTAGGGAGACTGCCAGGACCTCCAGGAGGCCAAGCCATTCCAGGCACGGCTCTGTTCTGGATGGAAACGAAGCACAAGAGCTTCATGTCACACAGACTCCACTGGAGTGGGCGTGGCACTGGACTATAACCAATCAGCTCTTTCTGCTTGCTTGATGTCATGACCAATTATCCCTTCCCACCTGTACTCCTTATATACCCTACTCCCCAAACAATAGACTTCTCTCTCTGCATCAGTCTCCAACAGCCATTCTGTCTCCTTGCAGCTGTGCAAACCCTGCTCTCTATCTCTGCTCCTTTTCTCCCCTCAGGCTGTTGGGAGGTGAAAATGGGGACAGACACATCCCTCCACTTCCCAGCCACCCTGGAAAGCAACTCTTTCCAAGAAACCCTGTATAAACTCTGCCTCTGCTCAGTTCCCTGCTGTTTCTCGATGCTGAACAGATGCGGCTACTCTCCTGGGTTTCTTCCTGCCCCCAATAAATCTCTTGTGTGGAGTTGCTGTGTGGCTGGACTTTGTGGTATTCCTCGGCTCCCGGTTGCCAGGATACCTCTAATAGCAGAGCTGCCACACTTTCACTGGGGAAGCCTCTCCTTGCCAGAACAGGAGAACAGTTACTCTTCCATTAGGAAAATTTCCCCTACAGTGGGACAGAGTGCAACGCTTTTGTAGAGGGAGCCTTGTCCTTTCAGAGCTGCAATACTTACGTTTTGGTATCTTGACTGAGGCTGGATGTTTTCTATCTAGGCTGATGGCCTTGAGAATTGGAGCAATAGCTAATCCCAGATAAGTAACCTGAGGGGTGGGGGCCCCTACATCCCTAGCTGGACAGAAAGTTTAATAAGGTAGAGGTGTCTACCTGGCTAACTTGTGCTGTGTGACTTTGTGGTTCTTCCTTGGCTCCTGAATGCCAGGTTAACTTTACATTCTGAGCTCTAACGTCTGCACTGGGGAAACCCTTCCCCTTAGAGTTTCACACTTGTAAGTCTGTAAAGGGCTGATCACACACAAGGGGGAGGAGAGCTGAAAAGGGCTCCCATGACTTATATGCCAATATCTAGGGTAAGAGAAACTGCGTGTGCACTCGGGAAGTGGGTGGGAGAGAGTGCATTTGCCCTTTTTAGGGGGGAGTTGTAGCTGGTCTTTGCTATTTTGTGGGTTGTTCTTTTTCCCAACTCTTTCCCCTGGTTTTACCTCCTATCACTAAGCAAGAGAGAAAGGACGGAGGAGAGAGATCCTTGAATCTAATTTCTTTTTTAAGCATGACTCCTAACAAACTACAATCCCCTCTGCCCCCTACCTCCCAAAGAACCACCTCCTGGGGCCCTAGCATTTATATAACCTCTGAAAAGTTCCCAGAATTCTAAATGTCACACAACTGCAGAAACTATATGCAGTTGGCAAAACCATGCCTCTGCTAGAGCACCAGGCAAATCATAGTCAGCTGCTGCCGACAGTCTGAAGCAGCCCCACGCCTGGAATTAAAATGAAAACATTCTTATAATATTTTTGTGTTTTTTTTTCTTTTTTTCGGAGCTGGGATATTTTTGTGTTTTTTTAAAGGAAATAAAATTCCAGAATTCTCAAAAATGTGACTACATGTATATGTGTAGGGGTAGGGGTGTTATTGTTTGTTTGGTTTGGTTTCCTTTTTTTTTTTTTAAGATAGGTTCTCATTGTGTAACAGCCCTCACCCCTCACTGTCCTGGATGTCACTGGTAGACCAGGCTGGCCTTGAACCTACGGAGATCTACCTGCCTCTACTTCCCAAGTGTTGAAATTAAAGGCATGTGCTACCACACCCAGCTTGGCCTTTTTGTTGGAGCGCAAGTGTGACCTGAAATGGTACTTGGGCAGACATAGAAATGTTCAAGGTAACTAGCATGAGGGCCAGAAAGATCAAAACAAGATACAGGCAAAGGGAGCCATTCCTTCTCTGCCACTCTTGGCACAGAAACATACACATGCACATATGCACCGTTTACATCTTTGTATATGTATATGTGTGTGTAGTGTATATACATGTTTTCATGTGTATGTGTTGTGTGTTGAGTGTGTTGTGTGTGCACACACTCACATGCATGTGGAAGCCCAAGGTTGACATCAGGCATCTTCCATTGCTCTCCGCCTTAAACACTGAGGAAGATTTTGGGTTTTCTTTCTTTCGCATCCTCTGATGTGCATGTGTTACTGATGAGTCCAAAGTGGTTGCTACCTCCAGCTTGCTTGGTCCAGTCAGCATAATTTCATTGAGATAGTGCACCAATGTGACATTTTGTGGAAGAGACAAATGACCAAGATCCCTTCTAACTAAATTATATAACATGGGGCTGGAGAGTAAATATGACGTTGAGATAAAACTGGTCTTGCCAACTGAGAGCAAGTTGTTTCTAATGGTCCTCATGGACAGAGACTGAGAAAAAGGCATTTGATAGATCAACAGTTGCATACCATGCACCAGGAGAGGTGTTAATCTGCTCAAGCAAGGAGGACACATTTGGTACAACAGCTGCAATCAGAATCACTACCTGTTTTCCATAGTCAACTGTCATTCTCCATGATCTGTCTTCTGCACTGGCCAGACAGGAGAGTTGAGGAAGCTGTGGTGGGAACCATCACTCTTGAGTCCTTTAAGTCCTTGAGGGTGGCATTAATTTCTGCAATTCTTCTAGGGCTGCGATACTGGTTTGATTCTCTAAGTTGCCAGTGGCAACTTTAAAGGCTTCCATTTAGTCTTTCCAACCATAAAATCCTTCACTCTACAGGTCAGGGAACCAATGTGAGAATTCTGCCAACCTCAAGTTCTAAGTGTCTCTATCCCAAATATACCTTCTGGGACTGGGGTTAATAACCACAGGATGAGTTCTGGGACCCATTGGACCTACTATGAGTTGGACATTAGCCAAAACTCCATTCCTCAGTTGACCTCCATAAGCCCCTACTTTAACTGGAGGGCCACAATGTCTCCTAGGATCAGTATCCAGCAGACCCTGGAGAGTCTGATTCTTTCCTTTTCCATAGTGTAGGAGCTCTTGTCAAAGGCTGTAGTACTCCCTGGAGAAGGCTAACAGTGGAACCTTTAGGTATTTTATCAAGGTCCTCCCTCAAGAGAACCTGGCCAACACTTCACTGTGGGTCTCCAAACTGGAAATTGGTTCCTGGATTGAGAATCTCTTTTGCGCTGATCCCGTGTATCCTTGCTGATTTGTTTGAGAATTTTCCCACTTAACCCAGATGCAACAAAAATTCACTGCGGTTCTTTTCTATTTAATGTCTGGAAACACTGTGACGGATTAGCTAGTTCCAAAGTCCCATACAAATCATGCCTCTATCAAATTCACTTTTCCTGTGCTGACCGTCACAGGTCAGGCCAGTATGGCAAAGCTTTGTCTGTGCTGTTTATGGTGATAACTGTGATCGCCTTGCTTTCGGTGACTCAGTGCTGCCACCTGGCCCCCGCTTCTTCAGGAGGCCCACATAAACCCACCACATTTAATTCTCCAACAGAGCATCTCCAACCCTAAGGTCTAGTACAAGGAAAAGGGCAACAGCATAGCTCCTCAAATGTGTTGGTGCCCCTCTTACCGATCAGTGAAAAGGCTTGTCCTCTGAGCCTTGCCGTCATAGAGGATTAGGTTTTAGAGTGTACCACTCTAGCATTACAATTTCCCTGAGCCTTAGAAGCCCTTCATCACTGCTAAGCCAAGAGATTTCCCGTATCTCCAACCACTTTTCAGCAGGCTTTGGGTGGTCCCTGCGGGAAAATAAAGTGTGAAAGGCAAGAAAGAAAACTTGCCCGACTTAGTTTGTGCTGCTTCAAAGTTCTAGAGTCTGACACCATGTAGTTTATTATAAACATATTAAAACCATACAATTTTGGAAAAGAGCTTCCTGGTGTAATACAACCCCAGGTAGAAGAGGCATAATTACATCAAAACTCAGCTCAAAGTACACATGACCACAAAGGTGGGTCTTATAGCTTAAGGGCCTAGGATTGGTATGGTCTCTTGATATCTCCCCTACGGATGGGTTCTATTGGTGGAGAAACCAAGCTAAAAGTAAAGGTCTAGGAAAGGAAAAGTCCGAGATAAGCATTTAGGGGATTTGGGTAAGGTCTGACTCCACAGATAGCAAAGGTCACCAGGTCATTAACAACAGTCACTCCCAGTCCTCTGGGTGCAAAACAGGCATTGATTTCCCTTCTTTGAGGAGACAACCCTATGTGACTAACATGCCTGGTTTTCTTGGTGATCTGTGGGCTCAAGGACTTTGGTGCTCCCAGCAGTAGGCTCTTTTAAGAAAGACTTCAGCCAAACATTCAAACTTTTGACACCGTTTTTCACTATCAGAGTTTCCGTTTTAAACATAGATCTCTACTCAGAGGGCCCATATCAATAAACTCGTCCTGATTTCAATTTTATGTTCCTCCAACCATTACCCCACCTTTAAAATCCATTCCTACACATATTTCCCAGACTTCTGCTTGAATGGGTTAGCAAACTCCTAAGTTCTTTAGTAGTGTATCACAACACATGGACTGTACTTCCATCTCCCCTCTGGGAGCCTGCTTACTTAGCCCTATGTCTGGTTGCAGGTCTAGAGGCAACTACTGGGGTTCCTGAGGGACATCAATATTGTCTTACATGGAATTTTCTTCAGAGAATGAAGGATTAATTAGCAGATAATGAAAGATTAATTTCTAACTGAAAAGAGAAGCCAAATGGAACCCACGTGAGACAGATCTACTTCTGAAGTGGAAGTAAGACCTAGGAGAGTGAGAGAGAGGGAGATGGGGGAGGGGGAGCGAGAGAGGGAAAGGGGGAGAGGGAGGGAGGGAGAGATCCGCTTGGCTAGCTATGTTCAAATCTTAATAGATGCAAGAGGCCATGTGGATATGCACTTTACCTGAGTTTGTTCCCAGAAAAGAGACAGACCAGGGTTAGCTCAAGATGATTGAACTTTGGGGTGGCCATATCTAGGGAATATAGGACTGTGGTGCTGATGCTGAGGATGGAGAATGGGGACATAGACCAGGGTTGGACAAGGACCTTCCTGCTCAGAAGAGGCCTGGCTATCTAGGGTGGGAGAAGGGCTTTCTGTCATGGGGAATGACTTTGATCAGGTGCAGAGGCTGTCCCACTGCCCTCGGACCCCTTGGGACTCTGCAGCCGATGGAGGGCCTCCATCTGCCTCCTCTTCTCCTTGGCCCTGTTGATGGTTGTCCGGAAGAGCTTGCAGAAGAGCTGGATAGCTTGGGGTGAGTCATCATTGCCAGGGATAGGGTAAGTGATGAGGCATGGGTTGCAGTTGGTGTCCACAATGCCCACTGTGGGGATGTTCATCTTGGCCGCATCCCTCACGGCCACATGGGGTTCAAAGACATTGTTGAGTGTGTGCAGGAAGACGATGAGGTCCGGCAGGCGGACTGTAGGCCCAAAGAGGAGTTGTGCGTTAGTCAGCAAGCCACCCTTGAAGTAGCGGGTGTGGGCATACTCCCCGCAGGCTTGGGCTGTAGTCTCAATTAAGTGAGAGAATTGACGATTCCGGCTCACAAACAGGATGATGCCCTTGCGGTAGGCCACATGGGCGGTGAAGTTCAAAGCCAGTTGGAGATTCAAGGCGGTCTGATCCAGATCAATGATATCTTGGCCCAGGCGGTTCCCAAAGATGTATGGCTCCATAAACCTGCCCCAAAATCCCCAAGGTAAGTGAAACAGTGTTCGTGAAGTTGCCCTTCCCCTTCCACAGACGCCTATCCCCAATGTAGGCTTTTATATGAGGGCACTGCAGGCCGAATGGCACTATTTACACTTACTGACCCCCACTACCCCATGTCTAGGGACAAGGGACACAGTTGTAGAGTTAAGCTAGCATCAGGTTTGTGGCTCAACTGTCTCGCCTTCTCCCTGTGGAGATTTGAGAACCAACTACAGATAAACATGAACCCAACCAAGGTGTTCTGTTTACTGGAGCACTCTATGGCCACTTCTGTTCTATAAAGCAGGACCTCTCAGGAGGGGTCCCCAGTCAGCAATGACCCTCAATTTTCACCATGTCTGTGAACAGCATCAATATTAGTACTTGGTGTTGCTCCAGACACCCCCACCCAGCCTCACTTCCGACCTTGACCCAATCCTACCACTCTGCCCGCACTGCCTGTGCCAACTACCTATGGCGGCAACCGGCTTTATGTCCCAGGTGTACTCGGGCCTCGAAGAGGCTCTTCACAGAAAACAGCTCCTTGACATTGAAGAAATCTGAATGTTGTAACGGCACATCTAGTATCCTGCTCTGGAAATCTGAAAAAGGGAGGACGGACAGACACTGTGGCCCATCACCACCAACCAAAGACTCACCAGTCTCCTGGGAGTGGGAACCTTAAATCTGCGGAAGAGAAACACCAGGAAAGATCTAGAAGACATAGGAGCATTTTTATATCACCGAGAGGCTAGTGTCAAGGTCTGATTGACTGTGTGAGGAAAGCCTGGTCAGCTTTCTTCCTTTAGTCTCCAAAGACGTAAGAGAAAAACGAGTCGGGGGCCTCATTGACTTCGGCCTTAAATGCCCCGCCAGAAGACCAGCAAGATGGACAGATAAAAAAAACTAGTCTTCGTGGTCTTGAAAGCTACCAGGCCACAGGGGTTCTATTCTCCCTCCACTCTTAGATTGGTACTGGGCTCGTTTGGGGATCCTGCAATGACAACCTCTCCACGATTCCGCGCCTTGACCCAGCTCCACCCGCTGGCCTTTACCGTCGCCGTCCTGGGGCTCGCTGACCGCGGGGACCGGGGCTCCCGTGACCTTCCTTCCATTCTGCCCCGCTGGGCCCCGAGCCGCCTTCTGCAGGAAACCTGGCCAGCGCCGCAAACCTGCGGGGAGAGAGCCGGTGGGGCCACGCCCAGCTCACGTCCCTGTCCTCCTTCTCGGATCCCCGGGTCCCTCCCGTCTCCGGGATCCTCTGCGCTCACCTGCACACTGAAGCCGGGTCAGCACGGCCGGAGCGGGCGCCATGGTAGGCGCGTGGACTGAGATGCCGCAGAGACTCTTCCTGCCTGGCAGAGCGCCTCCCGGGTCAAGCGCACGGGGCCGCAGCGCCGCTCGCTGGCTCGGAGGACCGACTCCCGCTGTGCACCGCTCGCTGCGCCTGCGTCTTTGTAAATGGGCGAGTTGGTACTGTGGTTGGTGCTCTGCTAGGAGGTAAGGACGAGCGGACTCTCAGCTCGTTCCTCTCGGTAAAATTACAGCATCCTCTGGAGGAGACCATCCTCTTATTCAAAATTGTTTTTTAGTGGGGGAGAGGTTGTTGTTTGGTTTTCTTTGTTTTTGTTTTCGTTTTTTCCTGAGACAGGGTTTCTCTGTGTAGCCTTGACTGTCATGGAATTCACTCTGTAGATCAGGCTGGCTTGAACTCAGAGAGCCGGCTGCCTCTGCCTCTGGAGAGCTGGGATTAAAGGCATGCCCTACTACCGCCCCGTTTATTGTTTGGTTTTTAATTGCATTCTTTTCTTTTTTAACATTTATTTTAGATTTACTGATTTTTTTTTTTTGGCCTATATGTATTTATATGCACCTTGTGAGTGCCTGGTCCCCGTGGAGATCAGAAGAAGGTGTCTGACCTCCAGGAGCTAGAGTTAAAGATGTTTGAGTCACCTTGTAGGCTCTGGGAATTGAACCCAGGTTCAATTTGTCGCAAGAGCGACAAATGCCCTTAAGTGCTGAGCCATCTCTCCATCTCCAAATTACACTAAACAGTGATGACGACGACGACAAACCAATCTTCCTGACTGGCCAGACATTCATAGAGATCTGACTGCCTCTATCTCCTGGGCGTTGGAATTATTGGTGCACACCACCATACTCTGCCTCAAGTAGTTTTTATTGTTTGTTTTAAAATTATTTATTGTTATTATTGTTGTTAAGACAGGGTCTCGATATATACCCCTGACCGGTCTAGACCTCTCTTCGTAAACCAGGCTGGTCTCGAACTCAGAGAGCTGCCTGCTGGCATTGCACTAGCACTTCATTGACGCAGTCACTCTTGGCGTCTGAGCTTCCATGTGAACTACGTGCATGGCTCGCAAGCTCATTTGCTGTATTTCAACGGTATTTGGCCTGGGATTCCCTAAATTTAGTAACATCTCACATCTAGATTTAGGCTGAGTTGTTGGGGGTATGGGGTGTTGGAGGCCAAGGAGAAGCCATGGCCAGTACAGTAAACGACAGACTAGTGAGGACTTGCTCAGGTAGAGCTTAGAAGCCGCTAATCCCTGCCTATTGGCTGGTGAACTCCCAGGATCTAAGGTTTCATTAGCCGGGATCTACTTCCTAGTGCATTTTGGGATGATACAGGGTTGTTCCCACAGTCCCAGAAAGAGACCAGCGGAACTCCCAGAGGAGCGGCAAGTGGACGCTTGGAATTCCTTGCTTAGAACTCACGGTCTCCTTTGTTATTCGCCCTCTGGAAGATTCTAGACTTGACTACAGCTCCTAGCCAAAAAACTCACAAAAGACTACAAAAGACCATTCCGCCTCCTGGTCAGGTGACTTCGTTGCCTAGCAACAGGACGCCCTGCCGCAGTAGCAACAGACTTGACTGTCCTGGGCTAGTTTCCTGTGGGAGGCCAAATGTCTGAAGAAAACCCCCAAGAGTGCGCCGAGCCGGTGGAGCCCAAGGCTAAGCCTGCCCCAGAGAAAACGAGCGACTACTACCGCATTAGCGAGAAGCTCCCAGACAGGTTCAACAACCCGGGGTGGTTTCATGGCTACAGGTAAGGCCCTAGCTTTGGCCATGCGTGTGAGAACTCCCAAGTGCCTGGCTGCTGAGGTCAAAAGAAGTCAGACATGAACCCTGCGCCCGTGTCACCTACTATTAGGGTCCTGCTGACTGAGCACCACAAGAGTGAAAGTGTGTGAATGTAGCCTTGTTGCAGGCAGGGGGTGTCTCCAGTTTTAAAGCTTCCCTGAAAGTTATACCCTGTACAGAGCAGCCTGTCTCTCTTGAAAATAAGGATGGAAGCCGTTGACTTCTGTGAAGCAGGTACAGGCACGCCCCCTTTCTACACAGCTTGCTTGAGGCCTCCGGTGTGGAGAAGAGCTGCTGGTAGCCTCTCTGTCACAGACCACAGCCTCACACACTAGATTTCCTTCCTCCTCTCCACCTGACAGAAGCTCTGTAAGGTTGGAGCTCAAAAGCAGAGGGGTTCCTGAGTGATAGGGGTCTGGAAACCGAGATGTCCCTGAGGTAGCTAACAAACCTGGCAGTGGCAGTCTGTGCCAAGGTTCCACCAAGACCCCTCCTCCAGCATTTGCATATCCTGAAGGGGTTCCCTTTGGAAGGATCAGGGGCCACAGCCAGCAGAGGAGGCCAGAGAGGCAGGCCTGATGGGAGAGGGTATTGTCTACGGGGACATGGCCCTAAAAGTTCCATCAATCAAATTCTTCCAGGCTATGACTTGGCTGATTTATTTTGAGGCTGGATGGAAAACAGTGTATCTCTCTTCCACAGTACCAATGAAGCTGTTTCCATGTACAGGACCAGTAACCAAACCTATGGGAGCAGAGCTCCCACAGCCCACGAGATGCCGGTAAGTGCAAGCCACATATGCCAGGACAAAGTACCATCTGGAAGAGCGGATCCCCACGTTGTAAATGCATGGCACTTCAAATCGCAATCGAGTTAGAACAAGGCAGGGCAGAGAAATGATAGAATACAAATTCGAAGCAAAATATATTGTAGAAAGAGAAGTCCAGGTAAACTTGCTTCCACAGTCTCCTCCTCATCAGACAGGCATGCACTTCTTCACATGGGCACATACACCTTTGCAGGGGCACCCAAAAGCAAATTAGTGAAGCCCAGTGTTCGTATGAGTGGCAGAACTCCTCTGAAGAGCATGTCCACTAAAAGATCTTCTGGACTCAGTGTTCCAAGACCAGATGCAAGGTGTCTCTGAGGGAAGCAGGAACATGGGTTCTGCTGTCCATGCAGTCTTTTTTTTTCCGGAGCTGGGGACCGAACCCAGGGCCTTGCACTTGCTAGGCAAGCGCCCTATCACTGAGCTAAATCCCCAACCCTGCCCATGCAGTCTTAAATTGCATTTGCCTTGTCTTGATGTGGGGGTGCACCATGGCACACAAGTATGGAGGTCAGAGGACCACTTGGAAGAGTCGGTTCTTGAGGTGGCTCTCCTCAGTAGTTAAGAGCACTGGCTGCTCTTCCAGAGGTCCTGAGTTCAAATCCCAGCAACCACTTGGTGGCTCACAACCATCTGTAATGGGATCTGATGCCCTCTTCTGGTGTGTCTGAAGACAGCTACAGTGTACTTATATACAATAAATAAATAAATCTTTAAACAAAAAAGAAAAAAAAAAGGAAAGAAAATACACTGTACCTTAAAAAAATAAAGAAAAAGAAAAGAAAAGGAGTCGGTTCTCCTTTCACCAGGCTCAGCAATTAAGGGCCTTTAGCTTTTTTCTTTGAGACATGGTCTCAAGATAGCCAGAGCTAGTTCTGAATCAGTTCAAAGCTTTGAACTCCTGAACCCCCTGCCTCCACCTCCCAAGTGCTGGGTTTGAGGTATGCTCTCCCACATCCTGTTTCATGAAGTGCCAGGGCTTTGCAAATGTTAGACATCATGTTCTACCCAGTGAGCAACAGCCCCGGCTTCTGCTTCTGCCTTTGTAAAAAGGCCACTGAGAAGAGGCCGCTCTTTTTAACGCTAGGTGCTTTACAGCCAGGTTAGCAGGCCATGATGGGCCACAGGCTGCACGCAGGTATCCGAGGCAAGCTAGGAGGTAGGTATTCCCTGCTTCTTAGTCCTGTTCTCGGGGGTTGGCTTTTCAGCTTTCTGACTCAGTCTGACTGCACTCTGTGAACAGCTCTTAGTATTAGTCTCTATGACACTACAATGGTGGATTTTATTATTATAGACCTGTCAGAATGCACTGATTGTCCACCCGAGTGCTCAGTGCATAGCCCAATAGCAGTATTGGCTCAGATAGATCAGGTCCACCTGCAATACACCATGCGAACAATGGGGGGAGCTGTGTGTATTGGAATGGTATTGGAACACTTTCCCTCCCCCTTTTTCTGAGACAGAGGTTCTCTTGTAACAGCCCTGACTGTCCTTGACTCTTTGTAGACCAGGCTGGCTTTGAACTCACAGAGATCCGCCTGGCTCTACCTCCCACGTGCTGTGGTTAAAGATGTGCTCCATCTCACCTGGCCTTGGACACTATATTTTATGTTCAGTTTTCCGGGAGGTCGCAAACGTGCTTCTTTAAAAATGCCTGAAATCATTTCTCTTTATTTGTACCTCCTGCCAAAGAGAGAAGGCAGGAGGTGAGCCTGACCCAGGGTGGTCCGAGGACAGGTCATCTGACCAGGACACCACTACCTGGTGGAGGTCAGTCTGCACACGTCAGACATCCCCCTGTCATCTCATGATTCCGTCTGGCTGGGCAGGTTCTCACTGGAGCTCCTGGACTCAAACTATTCGCACTTTCAGCAAGAACTGAGTGCTTCAGGCCTCAGCAGGGCAACCCCTTCCATACACTGGGCTGGTGGTGCATCATGCCCTGGAGTCTTTTTAAAGCACTTGACGGAGGATTTTGGCTCCAGGCTAGAAGCTCATTGCTAAGGCCTAGAGGAGTTGACCCCAAAAGGTCTGTGTGTTAAAGACAGGGTTACTAGTGTGTGCTTTTGGGACGTGGGACATTATAGGAGTTTTCAGGGTTCTGGAGAGGGATCCTGGGATCCAGCCCGGCCAATCTCTGCTCCTCTTCATGGCCCATGGTGTTTGCTCTCATCACAGTCACCCAGCAACCCCAGCCAAGGGCCAGCAACCACATGGTGGCTCACAACCATCTGTAATGGGATCTGATGCCCTCTTCTGGTGTGTCTGAAGACAGCCACAGTGTACTTATATATAATAAACAAACAAATCTTTAAAAAAAAGAGAGAGAGATTGCAAACACAGAGGAGAAGGTTGAAGCTTATGTAGGCCCTAGTGGCTTCGCTTGTGTGGCATGGCTAGCAGGAGTAGACTTTGGTGTGTGTGCGTATTTAGGGGTATAACTGACCTACCCCCAGGTATGATGGTTGTCACACCTGTGGCAGGCAGACGATCCCGTAACTTCTCTCGTTGTCCATGTAGTGTGGAAAGGGGAGGTGTTACGTATATTAGATGCAAGCACAAACTGAGATGGTGGGAGCGCCTTGCTCACCTTCTGGGCTTCCTCTCACCAGAGGCTATAGTTTCTCACAGATTCATCCTCTTTGTCCAAACAGGAGGTCCGTCTGCCTGCTTGAGTGTTACCACTAATCCTCTTGTCTGTTTGTTTGACTTTCAGAAAGCATATTATCCATCTTCAAATAAGTTTTCCACACAACACGCAACTTTCGGAATGTTCCGGAGACATAATATGAATGTCTGCCTGGATAAGAGCCTCGTGACTGGGCCGGACAATCACGTCACCCGCTACGACCCCTTAAACTTTCACCCCAGTTACAACGTCAACAGGCCATCCATCTGTGACTAAGGAAGCTGGCTGCCTGTCGGTCGGGGCTGTCCTGACTCAGGGCTGCTGTAGGGAGCACGGATGCCCCTGATCCTTGACAAGTGCCCCATTCTAAAGGCACAGAGCTCACTGCCTTCTCAGAAAACACTTTTCCTTTCCAGAGGAGAAAATTATGTAAATAGGGTCATCATGTCTTGTGTTCTGCATTTCACACAGGAAGGATGCTGACAGAATCTTTGTTTTATTAAAAAGTTGCCACGGCTTCAATTTCTGTCGTGCTTCATATTTGTCCTGAAGTAGCAGGGGACCCGCACATCTTGGAACCCGAGTCTCGGTTTGCAACGTGGGGTGTTCTAGGGAGTGCCACAAAGCGTCTTTATTTGGGAGCTGTTGCCATATGTGTGACTGTACTGGGATAAAGTCTGCACAGACCCCAGAGAGTGTGGTGTGCCCCACCTGGTAGGACAAGTGTCAAGTGAACCTCCTTCAGCCACAGCGAGGGGCGGGGAGGAACATATGCCATGCACCAAGGTTGACTATGATTGTCATGGTGGAGGTTGCAGGGTTCCCATCCAAGTCCATCCAGGTCTGACCACATTTAGCTTCCCAGGTTGGAAATGCTCAGGTTTACTCAAACATGCTCTCTGGTCTTTTTTTTTTTTTAAGATTTTATTTTAAAATGTGTGTGTGTGTGTGTGTGTGTGTGTGTGTGTGTGTGTGTGTGTGCCTGAGGAGTCCAGAAGAGGATGTTAGATTTCCTGGGGTCCCAGGAGGTAGAAAACTGTCCCAAATGGGTACAGGGACCTGAACTTGGGTTCTTTATAAGAACAGTATTAACTCTCCATCTCTGATTTTCTCTTAACTCTTTTTTTCTGTCAGGCTTGTCAGCAAGTGCTTCGTTCAACCTGCTAGCCATTTTGCTGATTGCCTTAGTTAGGGTTTTTTTTTTCTTTAAGATTTATTTATTATACATTACAGATGGTTGTGAGCCACCATGGGGATGCTGGGATTTGAACTCAGGACCTCTGGAAGAGCAGTCAGTGCTCTTAAGCACTGAGCCATCTCTCTAGCCCTTTGTTAGGTTTTTTATTGCTGCAAGGAAACTATATGACCAAAACAACTACGTGACCAAAAAGCAAATTGGTGAGGACAGTGTTTATCCAACTTATACTTCCACATTCCAAAGGATGGCAGGCCAGGAACTCAAGCAGGATAGGAACCTGGAGACAGGAGCCGATGCAGAGACCATGGATGAGTGCCGCTTACTGGCTTGTTTTCCCTGGCTTGCTCAGCCTGCTTTCTTATAGACCCCAGGACCACCAGCCAAGGGATGGCAGCATCCATCCATAATGGGTGGGGCCTTCCTGGAATGATCACTAAGTGAGGAAATGCCTTACAGGTAGATCTCATGGAGGCATTTCCTCAACTGAGGCTTCCTCCTCTCCGATGACTCCAGCTTGTGTCAAGTTGACACAAAGAGCCAGTGCACTGAGCTTGATTAGTGTTTTCAGTGCATGTGTGCTCCTTCACCTGGATGTACACAGTGAGGCTGTATTCTGCCATGTGTGCGTGTGTGCATGTGTGCATATGTGTGTGCATGTGTGCATGTGTGCATGCCAGAGGCTGACATCTGTTGTCTTCTGTTATTGCTCTTCACCTTGTCCTGAGACAGGGTCCCTCACAGAACCTGGAGCCTGGAGATCCAGTTTTGGCTGGACTGACTGGCCAGTGAATCCCCTGCATCAGCTGGTGTTTGTCTTTCAGTGTTAGGGTTAGAGATGTATGCCTCTGTGCCCACCTGGGAATCCAAACTCAGGTCCCCAGGTTTGTGAGACAAACGCTTTACCCACTGAACCACCTCTCCACTCCTGATTGTTTTTTTCAAACTTCATTCCCAAAAATGAGGTCTTCTCACTACTGGAAATCTGGGAAGGGTTAAGCTCAGAAAGAAGAAATCCTAACACACAGTCATTAATGTTTTGTTCACAGAAATTAAACACCCTGGTTTTTTCTCTTCAGTATTATTAATGCACAAAGTAAAGCTTTGGCAACAGTCTTAATGTCTAACTTGGAGTGGAAATGCTTTCCAGAAAGAAAATCGATTGGTTTAATTAAAAAGCTATGAGCTGAGGCCGATGCCAGGATCTTCAGACTGCCCCTCTGAGGTAGAAACCAGGAAGCTAGGGTGTCCAAATGAAAAGTCGGTCTTGTTTTATTTTATACTATTTATTTAGGGATTTGAGGAGGTGATCCATGCCTTTAATCTCAGCACTAGGGAGGCTGAAGCAGAGGCAGGCAGATCTCTGTGAGTTTGAGGCCAGCCTGGTCTACGTAGCCAGTTCTAGGATGGGCGGAGCTCCACAGAGAGACTCTGTCTCCAAACGATTTTCTTTTTAAATTTAAGGTCTGGAGAGATGACTCAGTGTTAAGGGAACTGGTTACTTTTTCAGAGGACATGAGCTCAATTCCTAGCAACCACATGGTGACTCACAGCTCTAACTGCGACTGTACAGCCTCTGAAGCACCGTGTACCACACACACTTAGATGCAGACAAAACATATATACACATAGACAAATTTATCATTTGTGTACACACGCATGCCTTCGTGAGTTTGTGCACCACATGCGTGCAGGGGCCTAAAGAATCTAGAAGAGGGGTCCCCGAGCTGAAGTTACAGGAGGCTGTGAGCCACTTTATTAGGAACTGAACCTGGGTCATCAGAAAGTGCCGTACTGCTCTTCCCTGTGCAGCCATCGCTCCAGTCCCTGAATCAATCCATTTGTGGCTTTTTGAGACAAGAGTCTCTCTACATATCCCTGGCCAGCATAGAATCAACTATGGAAACTAGGTTGGCTTTGAATTTTCAGAAGCGAACCTGCCTCTGTCTCTCATGAGCTGGGATTAAAGTTGTGAACCATTAGGTTCTTGCTGAAAATAGGTGGAATGGTTTATATATGCTCGGCCTAGGGAGTGGCACAATTAGAAGGTGTCGCCCTGTTGGAGTAGGTGTGTCACTCTGGGTGTAGGTTTTAATACCCTAGTCCTAGCTTCCTGGAAGCCAGTATTCTGCTAGCAGCCTTCAGATGAAGATGTAGAACTCTCAGCTCCTCCTGCACCATGCCTGCCTGGATGCTGCCATGTTCCCACCTTGATGATACTGGACTGAACCGCTGACCCTGTAAGTCAGCCCCAATTAAATGTTGTCCTTATAAGAGTTGCCTTGGCCATGGTGTCAGTTCACAGTAAAACCCTAACTAAGACAACCAGCACAGCAAGCTGCAAAAGGGAAAATATAAAATATATGGTTTGAGTATTAAAGGGGCACCAGGAAGTGGAATGGAGCTGAATCCTGTGTTCAAGGACATTAAATTGAATTAAGGGAGTAGTGACCTTGAGGCTAAGTTTAGATCCAGGCATGACAGTATAAACATTTAATCTCAGGAGGCAAAGACAAGCAGATCTCTGAGTTCCAGGCAAGCCTAGAACAGACAAAGTTCTAGGTAAAGAAAAACTTAAATCCAGGCTTGGTGGACCACACCTTCAATCTTGGTCCTTAGGAGACAGGCTAGCAGATCTCTGAGTTCAAAGTCAGTTTACAGAGCACGTTCCAGGCAGTGAAAGGAGTTGGAAAACAGAAAGCTGGTGATAATGTAATAGAACAAGGGGGCCAGCCATGTTCCAATCCCGGCAAGCAGCAGAGCTCAGCAGCTTTGGCCACATGGCTTTGGCTTTAGACTCCAGAATAGAAGGGACTTCTGGGACAATTGATGCTGGTTAGCTAAGAAATTAGTGGTGATTAAGAAGAGACCAGCATCACTGAGGTGAAATTTTCTGGGGAGTTTTTTCTAAGAACACAAAGAAGCTGTGTTCCAGAGAGAGCCGACGTTGTACCTCGTGCTGTGGCTGGACTTGGTAATGTAGGAGTCGCCCAGGTGGTACTGGTTTTGAAGGCATGAAGGGGTCATGGAGAGCAGCTGAGGCCTGGCACTGTGAGAGGCCAGGGAAGGCCGTTAGTGAAGGTGCAGCCTCAGTTGCAGTTGATGGCCCAGGACTGAAGGGGTCATGCAAAGGAGATGAGGCTTGGCACCATGAAGAGAGCCTAGGAGAGGCTATTGGTGAAGCCTAGGTGCTGTGGAAGACCTCAGTGTATTGGAGATGCCAGGACCATGGGGTGATCACCAAGAACAGCAGCGGCAATGAAGTGGATCAACCTGAGCTTAGAGTGCTACCGAGGACAGAGGTGGAGAAGTGACACAAGCCCTTTGGAACAGCCCAGAAGATCATGTGTGGATTCCAGACATTAAAACAAGGAGCTGTAACATTGAAGTTGCCTTGGAGACCCTAAGATGCCAGAGCCGTGGGCTATCTGCTGAGGAAAGCTACTAACAGGGAGTGGGACCAGCCCAGGAGAAAGAAGCTTGTTGCAGTCAAGATGCAAAAGGAGGTGGAGATGTGAAGAGCGCTTTGACATCAGACATGGAGATGCGGAGTTTGGAGTTTGCCCAGTTGGCTTCCTGTCCTGCTTGGGGGATTACAGTTAGGGGCTTGGATGGATCTCAGAAGAGACTTGAACACTGTTGAGACTGCTCTAGACTGTGGGACTTTGGAAGTTGGACTAATTGTATTTTGCATTATGCTATGCTTAGGTGTGACCCCAGAGACTCATATGTTTGGACAAGCCTATAGGGCCAGGGAGTGGAAGTGATGGTTTGTATATGCCTAGCCAGAAGAATGGTACTATTAGAAAGTGTGGCCTTGTTGGAGTAGGTGTGTCACTATGGGCATGAGCTTTAAGACCCTCATCCTTGCTGCCTAGAAGCCAGTATTCTGCTAGCAGCCTTCAGATGAAGATGTAGGACTTTCAGCTCCTCCTGCACCATGCCTGCCTGAATGCTGCCATGTTCCCACCTTGATGTTACAGGTTACCTCTGAACCTGTAAGCCAGCCCCAGTTAAATGTTGTTGTTTAATTGCCTTGGTCATGGTGTCTGTTCATAGCAGTAAAACCCCAACTAAGACAATAGGTTAACAATCATTAAAAATATTCGTTAAATGCCACCAGCCCTTCTCTGTTTAGCCTCTCCTGTTTCCACATTACTGAGGATGATCTTGAACTTCTGACCCCTGTCTCAACCTCCTGAATGCTGGGGTGACAGGCGTCCACTGCTACACTTGGTTTGTGTGGTACTGAACTCAGCTGTGTATCTTCTGTGGAAAGAAGAAGGCCACAGGAGCCAAGGGCTGTGGAGAGGGGATACCTTCCCAGCAGCCATCCTGCAGAGCATGAGGCTAGCCCAGGGTGACTGAGCTGGCCTGCTGTGGGATGAGGTGGACTTGTCTCAGCAACTGAGGGCTGGACTGTCCCCACTTCCAAAACCCAGGGTAATATGGGGCCAGGGCTAGGATTGTCAGCTGGCAAACAAAATGTGGGTTGGCACAGGGACCAAGCTTGCCTGCGGGCTGTGTGGGCTTCATTTTGGCACTACGGTTGGGCGCTGAATTGCTTTAATTGGCCATGTCCAATAAAATGCTTTTGAAAGTACAAAGCTGACAAAAGTACAAAGGTAGACAATGCCTGGAAAGCAAAAAAATAAAAAAATAAAAAAAATGAAAAAGCAAAACCAAAAAACCTTTGATGTCATTTACCCCTCTTACTCCATTTCCTGTTTGTATAACAAATTATCTTAGGTGTATGGAGGATAGAAGTTTGGTGGCTCGGGCTTCTAGAGCCTCCCTAGGCCGTCCATATCAAGGCCCTGCTGTCTGCTGAGCCCCTGCAAGGCCCTCACTCTGGACTAGAACAGGAAGAGGCAACACAAGGAGGCAGAACAGGCCAGCTGAATCAGGCCTCTGACAAAGCCACTAGAACTACAACAGAAGCATTTATCCAAGTTCCGATCGCAGTGGTGATGTGACCAGCTGCTTCGTGATCCTGCCACCTGGCTTCCCCTGCTGTGATGGGCTGTATCTCTGAACCGAACCAGAATCAACCCTGAAGTTGCTTCTGTCAAGAGCATTTTATCACAGGGGCAGGACAAGAAACCAAGATACCGGTGTGCATGTGGGACTTGCTGGCCATAACTGACCAATGATACAGCCCTCAGCCCAAGGGTGATGTCCTTCCCAGAGTCAGGAACCGCTTCCCTGTTGCACACAGCACAGCAGACTTGGAAGGAAGCATTACATATCCTGGGTTCAGGAGACTGGACCGGTGCCATTCCCAGTGTCTTAGTTAGAATAGCCGTTGCTGTGAAGAGACACTACCAAGCCAACTCTTATAAAGGACATTTGATTGGGGCTGGTGCACAGGTTCAGAGGTTCAACCATTATCATCATGGTGGGAAGCATGGAGTGGAGAGTTCTACATCTTGATCTGAAGGCCACTAGAAGACTTGCCTTCAGATAGCTGGGAGGAGGTTCTCAAAGCCCACCCCTAGAGTTTCACACCTCCTTCAACAAGGCCAAACCTAATAGTGCCACTCCCTGGGCCAAGCATATTCGAACCAGCACAAACGGAAGGGAGCAGGAACAGGACTGAGGGACACTGTTTCAGGGCGTGGCTCCTTTCCTTTGACACTGTGTTTGCCCCACTCAAGCCAGGCTATGTTTATAGACCCTCCCAAACAAAGGACAAGCTAATTTGTGGATAGTACTTCGTTTATTCATTAGAAAAACAAAAAACAAAACTGGACGGGTCTTATATACAAAATAAGATGTTTTTTGTTTTCAAGGCTTAAAAGCACTCTAAAAATTTAAGGTGGGAACACGGATGACGCACAAAGATGTTTCTTCCAGAAACACATGAACAAGTATGCACAATAGATTTATTATACACAGATCCAGATCATTTAGGACCAAAATGGGACCCTAGAGCTCTACACCACGTCAAAGCTCCAACATGGCAGACACAGAGGACGGTGGGAGTATGTGCCAGCATTTGGGCACAGAAGTGATCTACAATTCAGACCCAGGTACATAAAGTAGGAAACTCACTTCCATGTTAGAATACCAACAGAATTCAGCCACAAGCCACAGCAATCCAGTATACTGAGCTGCAGAACTCAGGGGAGACAGGTGTAGTCACAGCGCAGATGTAATCCTCACATCTGGGGTCCAGCACATCCTCAGCGCCAAGGTGTATCACTCTGCCTGACTCCCAAGACCCCCGAGGCCTGCAGCCTGGCCTCAGCACTGGCCAAGCCCTTCTTCCCTGGGTAGGAACAGGGTGGCAGAAAGCCATGCAGACTGCTGGTGTTTCCAGGGCGCTAAGGTGTTTGGGGACCAAGTCATCTCATGGCCTCAATACTCTCCCATACACAGATCAAGATAAGGACAAGTCAAAAGGAATGTGGGATCTCCTTTTAGAGCCATGATTAAAAGTGAATCTGTAGCTCACACAGGAAGGGGTTTATATGGATGTTAAGGACCCCCCAGCAACCGGATACTGGATGATCTGGGCTCAGCTGAACTACAGAGCCAGTAGCCGGATTCCCACCCTACACAGGGGCGGCTGGTTAGCTATTTGCTGGCTGCTGTGCTTTGAAATGCTATCCAATTATAGGCCATGACTACAGCATCCAGAGACAGCGTCTGGCCCAGTGGTATCCCGACACACCAACCACATTAGCACGTCCAAGGTGGATAGCTGCTATCTCCAGCCTGAATACTTGCCCTAGAAATGGTGACCGGTTCCAGCCTCTGTCTCTGACCCTCACAGGGACACTTGGAACCAAGTGTTTACTCATCTACCATACATGCACGGAGAGCACAGAGGCGTTGCAGCTAGGAACACCCTGCGAGACTGAGCAACGTTCTCAAAAAGTATTTTGTACAGCACTTTTAAAATAATTTACAAAAATCCCTACAAAACCTATTATGTACCAGGACACATTCATTAAATAAAAATGTCATTTGAGGTTAGTGTACATATTTATACAGGGGCAGGGGGTGCTGCATGGAAGGGACCCAAGTTTTGCTCTTTAACTGTCAGGACCCCCTACTACTCTATGCTGCCTCACACACACACAGGCATACACAGGCAAACAAACACAGGCACACGCACACAGACAGGCAAACACACACGCACATCATATAAGACACAAGCACTGCTTCCCACGGCTATGGCAAGAGCCGTGTCTGTCACAACTTGAGGCCTTTACTGCTCACTGTGGCACTGCCCCCATCCTCCATGGAGGTGTCACTGAATTCGCTGGCATCACTGCCCAAGGTCTCCTGGTCCTGCTGCTCCCTGTCAACCCTGTGCCGATATCTCAGGTCTAGGACTTTGTCCTCAGAGCCAGAATTCCTCCTGTCCTGCTGTCTCAGGGTCCCCTGAGCCTTCCGGCTTGGCCAGTTCCCACTGTCCTTCATTAGCAAGTGTGGGCTTCCAAATACAGGGTTGTGGCCAGGCTGGGTCTCCCTGAAGGCTGAGAAAGCTGGACCCTGCAGAGGTAGGCCCAGACTGGGGCTGAAGAAGCCAGCCTGCTTGCCTCCCCAGGAAACATTCTTCCCAAAGTGGAAGAGCTGCGTGGAAAGGAAAGGCAGGCCCTTCCTGGGGCCTGAGGAGAGGCTGGGTGGGTCCCCAGCCTGTGGTGTGGTCCCCTTTTCTTTCTCACCCCGAAAGACCCCTGTCCACACTGTGCCTTGACCCGAGTTCAGCATCCATGGGCTGGAGAGCCTGCTCTGCTGTGCAAAATCACTCCAAGGGAGGGAGAGGTCAGCCTGGGACCCGGGGTTGGGGGTTAGCAAGTTCTGACTGCCACAGTTCAGGTGAAAGGTCCCTCTGGTGCTTCCAGCCACTGTGGCACAGCTGGGCAGCTGACCGAACACACTTTCTGCCATTGCAGTCTGGATCCCCTGTGGGCTGTGGTCTTTGTGAACGTTAGCACTTTTCCTGCTGGGCGGAGAGGCTTTGGCAGAGCTGTTCTTGCTGGTGTTCTTGGGTAGTGCTGGCTCGCTTCGGCCCAGGGCAGAGGTGAGGTGGGTGGCCTGCTCCGCACGGAGGGCGCCCCTCCCAGTCTGGCTCGAGAGGCTGGTTGCCTGTGTCCGAGCTCTCTCTGGGCCTCTCCTTCCTTCTGCCAGCTGAGGGGTTCCCCTGGCTTTTTGGCTCCGTGTGCACACTCCAGGCTGCAACCCCGGCGTTGGCTCTTTCCTACAGGGCATCTCCGGCTTGGCAGGGACTCCTTGAGGTTCCGAGTTGCGTACAGACTCCTTGGCCTTTTCTGCCAAAAACCTCCTGATCTCCAGCTCAATGCTATCATCACTGTCCACTGTGCTGTCCTCGGATGTGGGGCTGGAGGCTGAAGGAGGGTGGCCAACTCCTGTGTCCTTGGAGGGAGGAACCCCTTCTGGACTTTTCCTCTTGGAGAGAAAGGTGGGGATGGCATCCTCAACCCCTGTGCCACCCAGCTTCCCCCTCTCTGTCACGCTGCTGCAGGTGCTTCCTGGGCCTCTCCCCGGGACATCTTTGCTGTCCCCTCTGCACTTGTGCAGACAGCTCCGTAGTGCCTGCTGTCTGTGGTCCTTCCAGTCCCCTGGAAGGCTGCTCAGTTTCTCCCCACACCGAGTCTCTGCGCTGCCAAATCTGACCTTCTTACACGAAGCCCGTGGGTCCCGGCCCCTCTTCCTAAACTTCCGCTTGGATCTTAACAAGTCCTTGATGGCCATGTCCAGGTCCTCGTCACTGTCCAGAGAACTGCTCTTATCCTCAGAGCTTTCCTTCTCACTGGCCTTCCCAAGGGCTCCATGGCCTTGTGATAGGTGTGTATCACTGAGCCCGACTGTCCTGGAAGAGACGGGCGGCTCCTTGGCTTCAGCCTCTCCTCCTGGGGTCTCTGTGATTTTGCTCTGCCCGAGAGGGTCCCAGCCATCATGGCCATGCTGGACCTTCCCCTGGATGTGGTCACCATCCTGGGCGCTTTCTCTACCCTCCCTTATTTTCTTGGGCACTGTGGTGCTGCCCCCACCTCTCCGTTTCCGTCTGAAGCCCAGAGGGAGATCTGGTGTTTTAGCCTTGGGGACGCCAGGCTGGCCGCTGGGGCCAGGTGAGGGCAGTGGATCCTGGGCAGGCTGAGGACTCCCTACTTGTGCCTTGAGGGCCAAAAAGGTCCGGATCTCCTGCTCGATGCTGTCGTCACTGTCAACGTTGCTGCTGTCACCTTCAGAGCGGGGAGGCATGGGTTGGGGACAGAAGAGTAGGTTCCTGGATGGTGGCCTGTCATGTCCTTCCATGGGGGCTGGCAGGATGGTCTTGGAGATGTCCAGGATTGCTTCTGCGCACATCAGCTCGGTGGATGTGTCTGCTAGGCATGAGGCCTGGTGCAGCACGGCGTCACTCTTGGCGGCTGTGTGTCCTGAAGGTACAGAGGTTCTCGAATCTGTTAGGAGCTTAGAGAGGGGGTCAGGGTGGAGGCCCCCCTGGGTGGTGTCTATAACCTTTGGAACTGCCAGCTTTTTCTTGCTAGGGGGTCTCCTGTGGGCTTCAGGCAAGGCACTTGGCTGGGTACTACCAGGGCTTTCCTCTTTCGGCTGGGCTCTCAGAGGTTGGTCCCCACTGGCCTTCTTCCTGGTTTTCTCTAGCTGGTACAGCTGAATGGCTTCCTCAATGCCGTCGTCACTGCTGGAGTCTGATGCCTGGTGCACCGGGGCTGAGCTCCTGATGCGCTTGCTACGCCTGGCAGGCACCCCTCTCCTCATTCCGCCCCTGCTCTGGGCAGCCTCTGGTCTGTGGGCGGCCAGCTTTGTGCTCGCCGGGGTCTCAGGCTCCGTGGTGAGCTTAGGCTGTGAGTTTCTCGGCTGTGTGCTCACCTTTGTTAACCTGGGAGGTTTTCGGAAGAGGAACTCCTTACAGGTTCCTATCAGAGCTGCCCTGGCTGAGGTTTCTCGGTTTCCTCTAAGTCTCGCAGGGCTCTCGTTTGGGCCTGATTTCTTATCCACAGACCCATCACACTTTGGGTGTTCGTGCTGTCTTTTCTCATGAAGAAACTGTTCTATTTCAGCTCGGATGCTCTGTTCAAAGGAGTCCTCGCTGCTCATGCTAGCTGGGGAGGTGGAGCCCTGGTCTTCACTGGCACCCACAGGAACGCTGCCTGAGCCAGGAGTGAGCTGTGAGGGACACGGGATGGGCAGGGCACTGCTGTGGGCAGGCTCTGGGACAGAGGGGACCCCCTGGGACACAGGTTCGGAAGCCCCACCCTTTGCCTTCAGGTACTCTTGGATAGCCTCCTCAATGTCCCGGTCCACCGAGTCATCACTGTCAGAGTCCAGCTCTAAGGGACCACGTCTCCCAGCTTCATCTTTCTCCAGGGGGCTGCGGTTTGCAACAAGACCACAGGCAGGGAACTCTGGCTGCTCTCTGCACATAGCAGGCTTGGGGGCCAGCCTGGTGTCCCGGGACCTCTCTGCACGTTGGCCTCTCTGTGTGACACGCTCATGGTTCATGCCCAGGGCAGCCTCGTCTCTCTGCAGGGTGCTGATAAGCATCTGTACCCTTGCACTCACTGAAGCCCTGGAGGTGTCCTCTTTAGACTCTGAGAAGCAGTCTGGAAAGCAGAAGCTCCTGGGCTGGCCAAAGGCCTCCCATCTGGACTGGAGCGCCACCACTGGAGGGGCGTTCATGAGGAACATCCTAGCAGGCAGGCTGGGGACTGAGAGGCTGGGCTTATCCGGCAGCCTGTTTCACATCCTGGGAAGAGAGAAAGCACAGTGAAGGCTATAGCTAAGCAGGAAATGGCCAGAAACCTTTAGCCAAAGCTGCACCACGTGAAGGACTCAAAAGACGCTTCCTCAAGCCTTCTGCAGAGTTGCCTGCCCTACGCTGTTTTATGTGGAAAACGTCAAATGTGTATTTGACAGATGCTCCTCAAAGGCTGACACCAACTGTGGCCAATTAGCATGAAAGTCGTGCCAACATTTTGGTGTTCCTATCATATGGGCGGGTCTGGACACAGGACTGGGTGGCATGCAGACAGATCATGGGCTTGTCAGCCCAGATGCCCAGGATGCTGTGAAGTGCCACGTGTGGTCAGAGCCAGGTCTCTACATATCAGCTAGGCTGGTGTCAGGAACACTAAGAGAGTTCAGAGTCACCAGAAAGAGGAGCCTTATCTAGGAGGCATTGAGTCATATGGAAAAATACCAGCTGCCCTGTAGAGCTCTCAACTCTTCAGGCTTCTCTGACGCCCTTCTGCCTCCCAGAGATGGAGGAGCGCCTGCAGGACTGAAGGACACAGAGCTGAGTTCCGGGGAGGGAAGGCAGGGAAGGTTGTCCCGCCCCTCACCCAAGGCCAGATGGTAGAGCCTGGCCTGCTGTTTGCTTTGCTTCTATGTTCTGTCCTCTCCACCAACTATTTAACTGGGACCCGCCTTTCTGACAGGCTGCGGTGTGCCGTAGACAGACTTAAATCCCTCCCCCAAGAGTTGGGGCTGGCCATCTAGACCAAAATCTACTCGGGGAGGCAGGCAACAGACTAGAGGACACTGCGAATGCAGCGGCAGCTCGTGGCGATTCCCAATGTGTGCTTCGAGAGTTAAACTAACATAAAAAATAAATCTACTGTAATTACTTGAAAGTCTCAGGAGCACGGCTTCGGGGATGAGGTCTTCACTCTTTCGCTCTGCACTTCAGAGCATCTTCCGCCAGCTTTTAAAATGGGCTGCGAGGGCTGGGCACGGTGATGCACACTTTCAATCCAAGCATCAGGACAGCCTGCTCTGTACATAGTGAGTTCCTGGCTAGCCAGGGCTCTCTAGTGAGACCAAATTGTCTAAATAAATAAATAAATAAATAAATATCAGCGTTTACTACCAGATTATAATCAGTAACATCTAATTTAGAAACTGAGCACGACTTACAAATACTTTTCCTGTTATGATGTCATTAATGTAAAGAAAGGCTTGACCAATTGGGGGAAGCTAGCTCTGACACCAACTACACCAACTGCAGCTCATTTGCCTCTCCTGTGAGAGCCACAGGGTGGGAGGTGCTTTCCTCTACCTGAGCTCACATCCTGGCCGGCCAGCCACCTCAACAATAACTTTGTCTTCCTGAGACACCAGGCTCAGGGCAGTGGGAACTAATGGGGAGAGGAACTTCTTCACTGGCTCAGGGACCTACTACAGAAATCACAAAACACTTGCTCAGCTTAACTGTGAAGTAGGGTGTGGTGGAGGTATGCCTTAATCTCAGGTGAAGGCCAGAGGATCTTGAGTTCAAGGCTAGCACTGGTTCCTTACCTATTTCAAAGACAGCATCTGGGCTACTGAGATCCAGTCTCAACCCCCCAAAGTAAACATGACCAAACGTGTTCTCCTGGGCGGGGGGAGGGAGGGGAGGGAAGGGGAGGGGAGGGGCGGGGCGGGTGGGGTGAGTAACATTCCTATCTAACAAGAAGGAGACCATTACAGCAGGTGCAGAGTTGAGGGAACAAATCAGTTTATTTCCACTCACCTGCTCACAGCTTATACGATGGACCCAGAGCTGGGCTTCTCTGACAGTCTCAATGGTTGTTGGTTCAACTACCTGGTCAATCTTGGGAGCTGTCATTCTGGAGAACCATGAACTTCAGAGAGTTAGAAATGTGAGCTGAAGCCAGGATTGGGACTTTAAGGGGAATCAGGTTTTCAGGGTGGTTGTGGGTACAATCAGCCCCTGGACCCCAGCATGGCCTCTGCACTTAAGTTATGATGTAGAGGGCTCTGTACTCCAACTTAAAGTGGGTGTGGATAAGATTTGGTCTTTAGAAGCCAGAGGTGCTGACAAGATTTGGCCTCCAGAAAAACTGTTGTTTGCCATTCCCCGTGCACATTGAAAGCAAGGGGAGACGGATTCCCGCTGCTGCCGGAGTACTGACTGCTCATCTTGCTGCCTGAGAGGCAGCTGGAGCAGCAGTCTGGTCTTCAGCAGGTTAATGCCAACCTTCTCCAGGCAGTGGCAGGGCCTCCTGTTGGTCTGTGATCCCACCCATCCATCCTCGGAGTCATTTTCTGGGATCCCAGGTTTAGGGAATCCAGGAGCCTCGAAGCTGCTCATGGCAGGGCGAGAAGGCAGCTTTGAAGGCCAGGCAGGCCTCGGTGACCCGGAGCCCGCCCCTCACCTGAGCCTCACCTGGGCCCGACCTGCGCCCGCTGGCTCTCGAGGAACGCAGGGCGCAACAAGCGCCAGGCACGCGCCGGAGGCGCCTCCCGGGGGCCATGACCCTCTCCCGTGACAGCGACCTGCCCCAGCCACCAACCCGATCCGGACCTCGCACGCCGCGGCCTGCACCGCGAAGCCGGCCCAGCTGCCCGCCTGGCGCCCCGCGTCCCGGAGGCGCCAGGCCCGGAGGCGGGAAGCGCGGCCACTAGCGCCCCTGCCCTCCCTCGGTCCGGCGCCCGGGGCCTGCGGAGTCCCTCCGGGACTCAGGGGCCCGGCGCGCGTGGGAGCGCGGGAGGAGGGCAGGGCCGGCGCGCGAGGGGCGGGGCGACCCCCTCCCCCCGGGCGGTCTCTCCCGCCACCTACCCGCGGCGGCTGCAGCGGCGGCCGCGCTCCGGAAGCCGTGC
Organism: Rattus rattus; assembly: GCF_011064425.1. Taxonomy (NCBI): domain Eukaryota; kingdom Metazoa; phylum Chordata; class Mammalia; order Rodentia; family Muridae; genus Rattus; species Rattus rattus. Next base: position 8,221,652 of record NC_046158.1, read on the forward strand.
CCGGTGGCTGGGCATCATGGGAATGGCACGGCCGAGTTCCGGGGGAGGCGCGCGGCCCGGCCGGACCCCCGCCCGCGAGAGCGCGCCCACCTGCACCGCGAGTGCCCGCGCTCGGACACGCACGGCGCGCGGAAGGAGCGCACCGCCCAGCTCGGAAGCGGCCACGGCACCCGCGGGACTCGGAGGCTGCGCGGCGACCCTCCTTGTCCTCCCACCCGGGGCCTGGCGCAGCGCCCGCGCCGAGAGCGTGCGCAGCCCAGGGGTGCTGGAGGTCGCGCGCGTCGCCAAGTTGGCCACGGCGAGGGGCGTGGCCGTGGAGAGCAGGAGGGCGGCTGGACCCTCGCACATACCTTTAACTGCTTTATGCTGGTCCAGATCCAGTGGCCCCCGCGTGCCTGGCATTTGCTCACAGTTGCTCTCCCTGTCCTCAAAGCAGCAGAGGTGTACTTCCTTGCCTGGGGTTTGTTTGCACCCAGCTCGAGATTGCGCTTAGCATGCCTGATGCCTGAGCTGGACACCACGGAGCCTTCTGCCAGGGTCTTTGGTGTCGCCCATAGCTTCTGGGCTGCCCAAGTCCCCTTACTTTGTAGAACGGTTCTATACATCTGTGCACAATGCTCCCTACCCCACCTTAGGCAGACCTCAGATGGTGCTTAGAGATAGGGACCCTGAGGCGAGAAGAACTAAACCGGAGTAATGCAAGATGACCTTGCTGCATGTTCTCACCTGTGGTGTGCAGGAACAGGTGGGGCGGGACCAGCTTCTGCGAACAGAACGCTGTCAGGGTTGTACAGTGGAATTCCTTGGTACTGTGGCACACTCTGTGACGTCGGAAATCTTCCTAGGTTTCTTTTATTTTTTTAGACAGGTCTGGAGATAACTGTGTTGATAATGTCAGGAACAAGCCAGGCTCACCCGGGGCCCCTGGCACACACCCTGTCTGATAAGGCAGAGGAAATGATTAGAGAGTGTCCGGATCTGATTGAAGAAAACCCCAGAGACTTTGTTCCAGAGAAGAGCTCCTTCCCACTCTCCTCACCCGTGCTTCAGCACTTCTCTGGTTTTTTTGTTTTTTATTTTTAGATAGGTTTTCTGTAACCCAGGCTGGCTTGGGGCTCTTATTCTCATGCCTCTACCTCCCTAATATTAGGATTAAAATTGTTACTATGCCTAGTACAAGAAGATGTATTTTTAAGCTTGGGGAATTGGGGTGAGGTTGGGGGTCAAGAAACACAAGACAATTTAGTGCTTCATGACTGCCCCCCCAACACACTATCTCTTTCTCTTGTTTCTTTTTCTTTTTTAAATATTCATTTATTTTAGCTGGGTGTCAGCAGCACACGCCTTTAGTTCCAGCACTCAAGTGGCAGAGGCAGGCAGATCTCTGAGTTTGAAGGCAGCCTGGTCTACAGAGAGTGTTCCAGGACAGCCAGGGCTACACAGAGAAACCTTGACTGGAAACAAAATGATCCATTTACTTTATTTTATGGGCATGATTGTTGGACCGGCATGTACGCAAGCCCAACTTGCTTGCCTGGTACCCAAGAACTACCAGAAGAGGTTATTGGGTCCTCAGGAACTGGAGTTTCAGGTGGGCCACCATGTGGTGCTGGAAATTGAACCCAGGTCCTCTGCAAGAGCAGAATAGCAGTTAGCTATTGAACCAGTGTCCAGCCCCCACTTCCTTTTCTTTCACTGTGTGACACCCCCACTGGGGGCATTATTTAAATGAAGCTGACCTCAAACTAACACAGATCCACTTGCCTCTGTCTACTGAGCTGTGGGAATAAAGGCCTGAGTTATTGTTACTATGAAGAAATATTAACAGTATTTGGAGAGAATTACCCAACCAATAATGCCATCAACAAGATGTGGCTGTAGGCCTATTTTGGCATGCTCTTAGTGTTGTGAGAAACATCTTTGGGTGTCCCTGGAGCCACTCTGAGCATGTCTTCTGGACTAATGCCTACAAGCCAGCAGTCTGCTTGGCAGAGATGCTGACACTTGGCAGGTGCTCCTCAGAGATGGGGACTGTTAAGTTATTTTCTATTGCTGTGAAGAGATACCACGACCAAGGCAGATTATAGAAGAAAGTTTATTAAGCTTATGGTTTCAAAGGGTGAGTTCATTACCATCGCAGCAGGGAGCACGGCAGCAGGCAGGCAGCCATGGTGCTGGAGCAGTGGCTGAGAGCTCACATCTCGATCCACAAGTGTAACACAGACAGCAAACTAGCAATGGCTTGGGCTTTTGAAACCTCAAAGCCCACCCCCAGTGAATCACCTTCAATAAGGCCACACTTTAATCCTTCCCAAACAGTTCTACCAATCAAGGACCAAGCATTCAAACCTATGAACCTGTGGGGGGCCATTTTCATTTCGGTTACCACAGGAATCTACCTCACTGTCTTTGGGGCCTGCAGACATGCCATTTTCCACTTTAAAAAAAAAAAGATTTATTTATTCTATAAGTACACTGTAGCTGTCTTCAGACACACCAGAAGGTATCAGATCTCATTACAGATGGTTGTGAGCCACCATGTGGTTGCTGGGATTTGAACTCAGGACCTCTGGAAGAGCAGCCGGTGCTCTTAACCACTGAGCCATCTCTGCAGTCCCATTTCCCACTTCTTGCCAGCCTGTAAAGCTACCATACCAATGAGTCTTTGTCACCCTAATGCTAATCTCTTAACTGTTGATGATACTGAGTATCCCTCTCTTTTATTGGCTAATGGAAAATTGCCTGTTTATGTTCCTTGCCTTTTTTTTTTTTTTTTTAAAGTTTTCTGTTGGGCTATGTTTTCTGCCTTATTGATTCTAGAAGGGTTATTTGTGTGTGTGTCTGTGTGTGTCTGTGTGTGTCTGTGTGCTGTGGTGTGTGTGCCGTGGTGTGTGTGTCTGTGTGTGTGTGTGTGTGTGTGTGCGTGTGAGCGCTGTGGTGTGTGTGTGTGTGTATGTCACTGAAGTGGCCAGGCCTTTAACTACTCAACCCTCTCACCAGCCGGGATTCTAGTCGTCTTAAATATTAGGAATCCCATCCTGTCTCTTCCATGGGCTTGCATAGTACGTTGTAGTAGAAACTTAGTTTCTCATGTTGTCATCTCCTTGTCCCTCTCTTCCTCCTTCCCTTCCATGCTTATCTTGTTCTGTAGCCTTGGCTACCCTTGAACTTGCAGTTCTTCTGCCTCGGCCTCTGGAGAGCTGACATTACTTTGGAGTTGCTCTTCCTCCTCGTCCTCCCCATCTTTCTTCCTCTGTGGTATGGGGGATTGAACCCAGGGCCTCACATATGCTGGGCCGAGCTCTACCACTGGGTCCCACCCACAGCCAAGGGTTACTGTTTCCATCTGTTTGTTTACTGTTTCCATCTATTTGTTTACTGTTTCCATCTATTTGTTTGCTATGCAGTTTTTTTTCTTTTTTTGTAGTTTAATTTGTCAGATGATTGATAGCTGGGCTTGCATGAGCCCACAATAGCGTTGACCATGATGTGCTTATTAGTTAGTTTTTCATTATTGTGGCAGAATACGTGAGCTGAACAACTTTGAAAGGAAAAACAGGTCTGGAGAGACGGCTTAGCTGTTAAGAGCGCTTACTACACCTGTAGAGGATCCAATTCTGTTCCTAGCTCCCATGGTGGGTGGCTCAGGACCAGCTGCTGATTCTGGCTCCAGGGTATCTGATAACCTCTTCTGGCTGCCATAGGCACCTACACTCTCTCACACACATGCACTTTCACAAATAATTAAAATAATCAATCTTTAAAAAGCAGGAAAGATTTATTTCGACTCAGGGTTTTGGAAGTTGCCCTTCTTGCTTGCTTGGCCCCATTTCTTAATCCTGTGGCAAAGTAGACCATGGCAGAACGGTGTGGTGGAGACAGTTGTTCACCTAACAGCAGCCTGGAAATAGCGTGAGAGGAGGGGGCTGGGCTCCTTTCCCCTGCTGATGTCAGTTTCTGTCTCTAGACCCATTGCCCCTTTGTCCTGGTTATACCTAGGGTCCACCCTTGTTTGGCGTATACCACTAACCCATGTGTCTAGCGCTTTGTTTAGTGTTTACACATTCAGAGACTCTCCTAGGTTGCTCAGGTTAGCCCTGGACTTATTCTGTAGCCCAGGTTAGTCTTAAATGTGTGATCCTTCTGCCTCAGCTCCCTGAGTGCTGGGATTACAGATGTGAACTGCCATATCCCTTCTTACTTTATTAATTAGTAAATGGTTTATTTTTCATATAGTTGAGCGTTTTTCCTGTGTGTATGTATGTGCATGCAATTTTATCCTGCAGTTCTCTGTTCTGCAGGTAACAGAGGTAGGAAAAGGGTCTAGACACTGCATGTGGAGGCCCCTGGGCAAGTTCGGGGTAGAATGCCACTCAAAGCCTTCTCTTGGCCCCTGGCAAGATAGAAGAGACCCTCTCGGGACCTCTAAACTTCTTAAAATGACATTTCTTTGCTTCTTTATTTGGTGCCCCCACTCTCTACATGTGCATGTTGATAGGTTATTTCTCTGCCAGTGAAGTGAGCCAGTTCAAACCGGATTAGATTAGATAAAATGCAGGTTTAGTGGGAAGCTGCTCTCCAGCAGTTCTCAGGGCTCAAGGAAGGAGGCCAGGGAAGTCACCATGGGAAGGTGAGAAGAGAGAGAGGGGAAGAGAGAGAAGAAAGAAGGGGAAGAGGGGAAGACCGGGAGAAGGAGTAGAGAGGGAGATAGCAAAATGTCTGGATTATACAGGGAAGAGCCTCAGGAGGAAGGGCAGCCCAGCCCCTGGGACTGGAACCTTCGGGGTTGGGAGCAGGGTGTGCCAGGTAGGAGGGACCAGGGATGCTGGAAGAACCTGGAGGCCAGGTCTGTTAGGGTTCCTAGTTCAGTCCCGGGTTTTGGCACCAATGTTAGGTTTTAAATAGAAGAGCAGGAAGGTGGCGGGCCATGGGCACGTGGTGGGGGAGGAAGGGGGCAAGAACATCGAAGAACAAGAAGGGGTAAAGAGGGGAGGAAGAGAGGGTAAGAGAGGGCAAGCAGCCCCTTTTATAGTGTCAGGCACAGCTGGCTGTTGCCAGGCAACTGTGGGGCGGGGCCTACCTGGCTGTTCCCAGGTAGCTGTGGGGGTGGAGCTTAGACAGAATACTGAGAAAGTCTGCTTTGATATGTAAAGTATGAACCTCAGTCCCTTTTCCTGGGGTCTGAAACCAAACACGCGTTTGCATGCATGCATGTTGTCATGTGGATATGGTGGTCAGAGGACAACTTGAGGCTCTCTCCTTCCCCATAAGCATCTCAGAACTGAACTCAGGTCATTGGGGTTGGCGTCAAGTGTCTTTACTCACTGAGCTTGCCCCTCTTGGAACCTTCTTTGGGCCATTAAACATAAAGAAGGATAGGGACCTGGGTGGGGCCCTAATGGTAAACTCTAGGGGTCCTACGTTATGAAAGAACTCACCGGAACACAGTTAGCCCTGATGCGCCAAACACGCTTGCTCTGCCATCCTTGCGCAAGCCCAGAAGCATCCCAGCTTGATTCTTCTTCGTGTCTATTGGAGCAGGGGTTCTGGAGCAGCGCTGTATGTGATGCGCTTGGCGTTGTTCAATCCAGAGGTCAGAAGAATAACCCTGAGCTTGGAACCAACTGGATCCCAATGAACAATAAGAGTTCTACTCAGTGAGTGTGGACAACCGTAATCTGAAGAAAGAAGGCCCAGACTTCTCACCGATGAAGTTCACCGCCATACTGCTGGTAATGAAAGCCTTTCCGAAGCCGTACACAGTTCCTTTTACGCGGGAAATACGTCTCTGAATGCATGCAATCATGTTGATTTCTTTTTTTTTTTGAGTTTATCTCACTGATGAGTAAAACTCTGAAACTTGAAAAATATAGTTACCACTAACACCTTTCCTCCAATTCATCCCCTCTCCCCCCCCAATCTGAGAAGATGTGACAGTGAGAAGACCCCGTTTGAGAGGACAAATAAGAACTGTGTTTGGGATGCCGCCTCGACTGTGTGTGTCACAAGATGCACTCACGTTCAAGTTGTGTGGGTCTGCGAGGTGTGAACACTGTCCTGAAATTAGGCCCCCAGCACTGTCCAGGAGCACAGCGCTGACCAAGTGCACAGCTGCAAACATAAATATGTTTGCTCGTCAACATAAATATCCCTAACAGACGACTGGCAGGAAGGAAGTAGTAAACGTTGGCACTCGCCCTGGTGGCAGTGACTGTTTTAAAGAAGGGTTGTCTTGGGCCCTGGCAAGAGGAGCAATTCCAGGGTCATAGACATATGCAACAAACAAACAAATAAACAAACAAACAACAACAAACCTGTGTGGCAGAAAAAAGGAAGCAGCATCAGGCAGGAGTCCAGGCGAGGAAGGTGGGCGTGGCCACCCACAGCTGCTGGCGGTGCATCCTGCTGCGAATGGTGGGATGGATCCTGGACAGTGCCCTGCAGTGGAGCGTGGGGTGAAGATAGGAATCCTGCTCGTGTTCGTGTTGCTTTTTGTTTTATTTTGTATTTTAAGACAGGGTTTCTCTGCATGTAGACCAGGCTGGCTTTGAATTCACAGAGATCTGCCTGCTAGAGATTAAGGCGCGTGCCTCTGCACCCTGCTGTGTTGTCTTTTATGCTGTACGAACGCTTATAATCATGAGCAGTGATCTCACATCTGGATAACTTAAGTGCTGAAAATACTTAAGGCAAGTACATAAGTATTCATGTATGCAAGATGGACACGGTGGCTTCTACTAGCTTATACTTGGTTTGAGAAACCAAAGCAGGGGGATTGCCAGTTCAAAGCACATAACAAGACCCTTGTCAAATAAAGAATATCCATGCTCTCAATACTTTTTTGTGCAACAGAATGTAATGTGTATCTGTGTGCATGTTCACATGTGTGGGAACATGTATGTGTAGGTATGTGGATATGTGTATGCATATGTGTGGAGGCCAGAGGTTGACATCTGACATCTTCCTAGATTACTGCTCTCTATTTACTGAGGCAGGGACTCTGGGCGAACCCAGAACTTGCCTATTCAGTTAGTTTAGGTAGCAGATTTGCCCCTGGATCCTGCTCCCAAGTGCTGAGATTACAGGAGATCCACATCCACTTGGCCTTTCCACGCATGGGGAGACTCATGTGTCAGTCTTCATGCTCAAAAAGTAAGAATACCTCCATGAGACATCTCTCCGGTCCTCCCTGCCCCCATTCTGTGTGCATGAATGCGCCATGACATGCAAATGGAGGTCAGAGGGCACCTTTCAGGGGTTGGTTCTGTCAGAGACTGAACTCAGGTGGTCAGGCTCAGCAGAATGCACTCTTACCGCTGAGCCTTGGCCGCCTTTTCTCACAGTTTTGCTTTGCCATGTTGTTTCACAGCGACGCTCTACCTCGCCAGAGGAATGCTTACATGGATCCAATTGATCGTGGATCCAAACTTCTGGAATGGAAATCCTAACAGACTATATGTGGGCTGTGCTTTGAAAGGCCCCTGACATTCTCTAGATTTGGCGTGTTAAAACATGTCAGGAAAAGATCCAAAACAACTATCTCAGCCACGACCATGTCTATACCAGAGGTACTTAAGCTGTGGCGTAAGTGATTTCTCTCTCTCTCTCTCTCTCTCTCTCTCTCTCTCTCTCTACATTTTGTAATTTTTCATGATCACTATTACTTCCATAAACACAAAGAATGCTCTATTTAAAAAAAATTAAAGGAGCGTGGTATGTATATGCTTTTTTTTTTTTTTTTAGATTTATTTATTTATCGTATATAAGTACACTGTAGCTGTCATAAGACACACCAGAAGAGGGCATCAGATCTCATTACAGATGGTTGGAAACCACCATGTGGTTGCTGGGATTTGAACTCAGGACCTCTGGAAGAGCAGTTGGTGCTCTTAACCACTGAGCCATCTCTCCAGCCCCAGTGGTATATGCTTTTAATCCTAGTGTCAGTGCTTAGGAAGCAGAGGCAGGCAGATCTCTGTGAATCCGAGGTTCAAGGACAGCCTGGGCTACATAGTGAGACCTTGGGAAAAAGGTTTGTGTGTGTGTGTGTGCGTGCGTGCGTGTGTGTGTGTGTGTGTGTGTGTGTGTGTGTGTGTGCGCGCGCGTGCGTTCGCCTGTGTGTGTGTTGAAGGACCCTAGGGGCTTTCTCCAGCCTTACACCCACCTGCCTCTGGTCAAGGCTAGACCAGGTTCCATTCTCCACCCACAGTTCTTGAGAGGAGCAGGAACATTCTTGAAAAACCACAGAATGTCCTGACTGGTGGTCACCGGACCCTCTGGTCCCAGATGGAGTTAGAATGCATGTCATAAACTGCCCATGCTTGCTAGCCAATAGATTCAAAGGTCAATATGCTTAGCCAATAAGTTTAAACTGAAATCTTGCTGATGTAACCTGTACCCCCAAAAAGTATAAAAACTGCTTGTTATAGATATTTGGGATCTCCTAGTCACTCACCATGAGGGGCTGATTCAGGGTCAACCCTGACGCACAGGAAAAATCAACCTCTGTTCTCTTGTCTCACTTGGGGGGAGTGTGATGTGTGTCTCCTGGAAGTTAAGACTCACTTTGAGTCTTACAGTGTGTGTGTGTGTGTGTGTGTGTGTGTGTGTGTGTGTGTGTCTGTACACGTGTGCGTGTGTGGGGTTGGAAAGCCATATGACCACAAGGGAGCAAGAGTGAGGTCGAGATGTGTCCAAACCCCAAAAATCTTGTTCTGAGACTGGCAGGAGAACTGCTTCCACCCTGCTCTGGCCCAGCATGTCCTGGTGCACATAAAGCTTACAACCTCTGCCTCTGCCACACGCACTTGAAGTGCCTGGTGGTTAGGTTTCTGGTTAAACTTCCTCTCCTTATAAGATCTTGGCTATCTCACAGCTGGACTTCCTCTCCATGCAAATGAAGCATTCCTAGCCCCTCAGCCCCAGCCAATGGTGAGCATCTGCTCCTAAACCTCTACCTACCCAGCAAGGCTTGCATATCGCTTGTTCACTCCCAATAAAAAGAGCTGTTTCACAGCAAACAGTTTCCAGAGAGGCTGTTTCTTCAGCACTCACACCAACCGGGATCCTGCCTGAACCACCCACCCAGGTTAAGCTTCATTCCCTCCAGTCCAGCCCAGTGCGCCATGTCTCTGAATACCCCCATGGCAGGCAGGTCCTGGCAGAGGCCAGAAGAGGGTGTCAGCATTTCCATACCCAGAGTCACAAGCAGTTGTAAGTCACCTGATGGCACTGGGAGGCAAACTCTAGTTCTCTTAACTACTGAGACATCTGTCCATCCCCTCTTTTTTCATTCCCTCATTAATGATAAGCAATTACATTTATATGTATTTATTTGAAGGCAGGCAGATCTCTGAGTTCCCTTACAGATAGGGCTGTGTAGTGAGACCCTGTCTCAAAAAAAGAGTGACATTCATTCATTCATTCATTCATTCATTCATTTGAACTCCTGCAGAGGTCAGGAGAAAACTTTTGAGAGTCAGTTCTCAAGAAATAGAAAAAAAAGGCTCTCTCCTTCCACCATGCAGGTCCCAGGTTATTGTGTTTGGTGGCAAGCGCCCCTATCTGCTGAACCATCTTGCTTGCTCCCTGAACCCCCAAACAAGAGTTTTAGAGAAAAACTCACTGAATGTCCTTAGGTCTGACTTTTTTTTACTTTACTGGGTTCTTATATCTACCGCCCAACCCTCTAACACTTGGTAGGAGAGAAAGAAGGTTAGAGAGGAAAGGGGGCATTGACCTGTTTAGACTACTTCCTGCTGACTAGGGTATCAAGTTCCTTAGGGCAATTTCAGTTGTCAGAATATGTCCATCCAGCAATGTCAGACACAGCGTCAGGAACCAGCAGCAGCAGCAGGGAGCAGCAGTACCACAGTCCCTCTCGGGGACCTCCCATTTATTTCTTTCCAGAGTCCCCAGAATTAATCTATCTGTAGCTGGCAAAATGACACCCTTCCTAGAGCACAAGACAATCATAGTGGCTGTGGAGAGTCTGGAGCAGCCCCAAAATCCCAAGCCTGGGATTAAAACAGAAAATGTTTATATAATATAACTGAGCTTTTAAAGAAGCCAAGATTCTTCCTACAACATCTTCTTTCTTTTCTTCTTCCTACAACATCTCCTTTCTTTTCTTTTCCTTTCTTTCTTTCTTTCTTTCTTTCTTTCTTTCTTTCTTTCTTTCTTTCTTTCTTTCTTTTTCGATAGTCTCACTGTATAGCCCTGGGCTCACTAGGTCAAATAGGCTGACCTTGAACTTGTCAGAACACTCCTGCTTCTGCCTCCAGAGGATTATAGGGGTGCTCAGTGACACACAGCTTATATACTTCTTTATTTTTTTTTAAATAGAGATTTAGTGGGGCTGGAGAGATATCTCACTGACTGCTCTTCCAGAGGGCCTGAGTTCAATTCCCAGCAACCATCTGTAATGGGATCCGATGCCCTCTTCTGGTGTCTGAAGACAGCTACAATATATATATATATATATATATATATATATATATATATATATATATATATATATATATACACACACATATATATATGTATATATCTTAAAAAAAAGATTTTGCAAAGAAATATTTTTCCTACCATTTTTTATTTAAATTCTTAGTAAACAATTCTGCAATCATAGGAAAACAAAGTCATTCGTACAGGTGTACCCATCTCTGAATTGAAAACTAGTAAGTGGTGGCACTTGCTTCCTCGGAGGCCACAGAAGGGGGAGAGCATTTCTTGGGCTGGAGAGATGGCTCAGTGGTTAAGAGCACCCGACTGTTCTTCCAGAGGTCCTGAGTTCAAATCCCAGCAACCACATGGTGGCTTATGACCATCTAGAATGAGATCTGATGCCCTCTTCTGGAGTGTCTGAAGACAGCTACAGTGTACTTATAATCAATCAATCAATCAATCAATCAGTCTTGAGAGAGAGGGAGAGGGGGTGTTGAGAGGGCCAGTGAGCCCCAGGGATCCTCCCTTTTCTGCTGCCTCAGTACTTGGATTGCACATGTGCCATTAAAGCAAAAATTTATTTTAATTATTTTATCTGTATGGTTACTTTGCCTGCATGTCTGTCTGTGCACTATATGTGCACAGCGCCTGAGGATGCCAGAGACCACTGAATCCTCTGGAACTGAGTTACAGAAAGTTATGAGTCACCATGTGGGTGCTGGGGATCAAATCCAGAAGAGCAGCCAATACTTCTAACTACTGAGCCATCTCTCTAGTCCAATGCCCTGCTTTTTTTACATGGGTTCTGGGGCTTGAACTCAGGTCCCTTTGCTTGCAAGGCAAACACTTTACCTACTGGGCTGTTTCCCTAGTCTTCAAAGCATTGCTTAATGCTGGTGTGGTGGTTTGAATACGCTTGGCCCAGGGAGTGGCACTATTTGGAGGTGTGGCCTTGTTGGAGTAGGTGTGTCTCTGTGGATGTGGGCTTAAGACCCTGACCCTAGCTGCCTGGAAGTCAGTATTCTGCTAGCAGCCTTCAGATGAACATGAAGAACTCTCAGCTCTGCCTGCCCCATGCCTGCCTGGATGCTGCCATGCTCCTGCCTTCATGATAATGGACTGAACCTCTGAACCTGTATCCCAGCCCCAATGAAATGTCATAAGGACAAGAGTTGCCTTGGCGATGATGTCTGCTCACAGCCTAACTAAAATAGCTGGGATTTTAGATGATATATTTATTTATTTATTTATTTATTTATTTATTTATTTATTTATTTATTTGTTTATTCATTTATTGCTAGCCTTTTACTCAACTCATTTCTTATAATTTCGGGAGACAACTTGACCCTTAGAAGGTCGATTTCTAAATAGCATTTCAAGCTACTGAAGAAAGCAAGATTCCTGAGGGAGAATTGTTCGGGTGAGCAGCGTGCAGCACACAGGGAAAAGCAGGATACTTGACCAGATTATTTCATGGGTGGCGTGCTTTCCAAGACACGGTGTGGGAGAGTTATTTCCTCATTGACTCTTTGAAGAAAATAAATTGGCGGAAGGCCCTGTTGTTGCTTCTCCTTCTTAAAAAATTATTTTAAAAATGTAATTGTGTGAATTTGTGTATGTCTATGTGTGTTTGTGTTTGCGTGTGAGGGCAGATGCCCTTGGAGGCCAGAAGAGGGCATCACATCCCCTGGAACTACAGGCAGTAAAGAGCTGTCTGACAGGAAGCCGAGCTGGAAGAGCAGCAAGCCCTCTTAACCACTGAGCATCTCTCTAGCCTCTAGACCTTGCTTCTTATGAACTGATTTTTGGACAATTCATTCCTTCCCCTCACAGCGAGGCCTTGGAGACCTAAGTGCAAGGTGGCTCAGAGGGGCCTAAAGGGACCAGAATAGGGAGGGGTGGCCCCTCTGCAAAGGCATGAGAGTTTGGGGAGGCAAAGTAAATGTGGGGAAGGTCTGAGGAAGTAGTACTTCTGAGACCAAGCAAACCTCTGGGACAGGAATCCCACATAACAGGTCTCCACACAGAGAGAAGGGTGAGCCCCACTTCCCACTCCCCACTCCACTCCCAGAAGTACCCTCAGGCAAAAGTGAGCAGTCCCACAGCTCTGTTGTCATGCTCACACTCTGGAGGCCTCAGCGAAGATGCCTGGCACTCCGGAACAGTGGCAGCCCCTTAAAGAGCCCCCACTGAAGGTGCTACTTGCCCTTTACAGCAGGCACAGTGAGTGACCCTCTCCCTGGACTGTCAGAATGAGCAGGCCCAAGGGTGTGCTGTCACTAGTGACAAGCTAAACGCTGGCCACTGACGACTGCCGAGCCTTTGAGGGGCTCCGGGCAGCCAGCCTGTGTCCCCCATGACCCTCCCAGCCTGTGAAGCAGGTGTTGGATCTTCGACTTCCGAGTCTCTGGCAGGAGCTGGCGCCATCTCTATTTTAGGCTAAGGTTTCGTTAATTTTGTAGAACTCTGAGGCGCATTGCTGAAACTACACGCAGTGGAAGAGGCTGTGGAAAATGTGTCAGGCATTCTAAGATTGTATGACTTACGTATGAGAACCTAAAATAGAATTTTAACTAGCAGGATTATGCCCACGGCAGATGTGACTGAGGAAGTTACCACAGGCACCGTCCCCACTCACAGAGAGCAAGTGAGGTGCAGGGAGGAAAGCAGGAAGTATACACTTCTCCCAAGCCTCCCTTGAAGATTATCCTATTTCCACAGCCCTTCAACAGGGAGACGATTGGGAAAGACAACATAGGACACTAGGACACGTGTGTGTGTGTGTGTGTGTGTGTGTGTGTGTGTGTGTGTGTGTGCTTGAGACATGGGCTGGTAAACTGAAGTTTGTAGCGATTAGTTTGAGGCCAATGGAGGGCAGGTGGAAGGCTGTAGATTCTTATAATACAGTATCTGGCATGGGGTGATCGATAGAGAGAGGGAGCTTATTCAGCTCAAGGTCTGGAAGCCAGGAAGCCTGAGAGCATCCAGTGAGAGCCCTCTTGCCGTCCTGTAACATGGTACAGGGATTTCATGCCAAGTGAAACGAGTGGGCTAGCCTCGGCCTCCCATTTTCCTTTTATTCCTTTCCCTTTCCTTACATCCCCGACCCCCGCTTCCCCTGACTTGTTTCTTGGGGCAGAGTTTCACGTCGCTCAGGCTGGCCTCCATTCACCACGTAGCTGAGACAGGCCTTGAACACCTCCCTTTCTGACTTCACTTCCTGATCGCTGGGATTACAGGTGCGCACCACCACACCCAGGTATATGTTTAGGTTTTGCTCCACAGTGTCTTGTGTCCTGTCGTAAGGGAGACCAAGGGACATGTGGGTTTTTAGACTAGGTGGTACTGTGTAGATCTATAGATATCCAAGCTGCCTAGGCACCCAGGATGTGGGAGGAGGGCAGAGACAGGATGCTGCCGGCCGATAACCATGGAGATGTTGGCAGGGCTTTGGGAAGCTCACTGAATGGGGACATCTGAGTGGTTGAAGTGGTGGCAACTGCTGCATTTCACAGCCTTGTTCTGAACCCAACCAAGAAGACTCCCCAGGCATTACTCAAAGCAAAATGCAGGTACCGAGCAAACCAGAGTATTCTAGTGGTCTCCATTAGTGGGGAAGCCATTAGGACCCCGAGTCCCACCAACAGAGGTGTGGCTTGCTGAGTTCTGCCTGGTCCACTCATAGTTAACTTCTGATGCTGTGGGTTTCCCAGATTGTCTAGCACAGCAGAAACTTTCTGCTTAACTCTGCACCCAAGGGGCTCTTCAGCGAAATGAGTTTTAACACCCAAGGGCTCCGAAGCATGGAGATGGGGATGAGGAAGAGGCGCCCACTGCTCAGACCTTCGTGTGTCCCCTGTCACTGACAGTGCTTGTAATCTCTGCCATAAAGGGACAAGGATGTCTAAAATCTCTAAAAGATACTCTTGCTTTTAAGACAGAATGTCCTCCAGAACTTGGGAGGCAGAGGCAGGTGGATCTTTGTGAGTTCAAGGCCAACCTAGTCTACAGAATGAGTTCCAGGACAGCCAGAGCTACACAGAGAAACTCTGTCTCAGAGAGAGAGAGAGAGAGAGAGAGAGAGAGAGAGAGAGAGAGAGAGAGAGAGAGAGAGAGAGAGAGAGAATGTCCTGGCCCACGGGCTATTGGAGTGTTGCTGGGCCTGTTACCACTGCTCCCCTCCAGGCCTGAGCCACCCTCTACCCTTGACCTGTTGAAGAAGCAGTTGCTTTATCCAAAATCACAAAGCAAGAAAGCTGGGCCTTTGAAAATAACAACAAAGAGAGAAGCCAGTTTCATATCTAATGCTTGCCCTGGGATCCCCTCGACCTGACCAAGCTGGGACAGCGAAGCTTTGTTTAAACTCCACCATTTAGGAGCCAGGGAAAAAGAGCACTTCCTGCTGTGAGCCTGCCAGGACTCTTCCTCCTCCCCTTCCTCCTCTTCCTCCCCCCTCCCTTCATCCTCATCTTCTTCTTCCCACTTCCTCTCTTGTTCTTCCTTCTCCTCCCTTCCCCTTTTCCTTCTTCTCATTCTTCTCTCCATGCCCTATTTTGAGACAAGATCTCGCCACACCCTGACTATGGCCTGCAAATCTCCTCTGTCTCCCAAGGAGGCAGGTGGATCTCGGAGTTGGAGGCCAGACTGATCTACAAAGTGAGTTTCAGGACAGCCAGGGCTACAGAGAGAAACCCTGCCTTGAAAAACAGAAACAACACAGCAAAACCAAACCAAACCAAAAGAGGTGCAGCCCTATACCTGGCTCTGCAGGATTTTCCTAGCCCATAACTGGTCTGTGGAAAGAATCTTTGTGACAGATAGAGGAGGGGATCCTTAGAGAACACGGTGGAGAATCCAGAGCTGACAGTTCAAGGTCTTGGCCTTTACCGCTCAGTGAAGGGAGAGAACATCCCTTTGTAACAGAGTCAAGGGCACCCAGGGAGTCCTCACCTCACAGGCGCAGAACTCCTGCCAGCTGGCCAAGAGCCTGGGTCCTTAGAAGGGAGGGGCAGCTGCTGGAACCCCAAGGCCCCTTCCTTGGTTGTGGACTCCATGCTCCTGCAAGGATACTGAAAAGTCAACCAAGAACTGAGACTGTAGTGTGGAGGGGAGGTACCTTCTGGAGGAACGTGTAAAGCCAGACGGAAGCTCGATTGCCTCTGCCAGGAGCAGACCTTGCTGGTGACAGAGAGAAGTTACTCCAGATGCCCACCCTGAGCCTAAGGCTATACTGTTTTAATAAAAGTTGTAAAAATGTTGACAGTTCACTACAGTGTCAACCCAATAATACCTCTTAGTTTTCTAACCTACACAAGTGAAGACTCAAAAGATACAACAGTATGTACTCAAGAGCCTAGTTATAGGGGCCAGGGGAGCGTCTGTCTGTTTGTCTGCCTGTCTGCTTGTCTGCTTGTCTGCCTGTCTTTGTCTCTGTCTCCCTCTGTGTTTCTTGTCTCTGTCTCTGTCTCTGTCTCTGTCTCTCTCTCTCTTCTTTCTCTCTTTCTCTCTTTCTCTCTTTCTCTCTTTCTCTCTTTCTCTCTTTCTCTCTTTCTCTCTTTCTCTCTTTCTCTCTTTCTCTCTTTCTCTCTTTCTCTCTTTCTCTCTTTCTCTCTTTCTTTCTTTCTTTCTTTCTTTCTTTCTTTCTTTCTTTCTTTCTTTCTTTCTTTCTTTCTTTCTGCCCTGGCTATTCTGGAACTCCCAAGTACTGGGATTAAAAGCTCCATCCATCACACCTGATTGGAGGGTGTTCAAGGTAGGGGAGTTCTCAGGTCTGGAACTGGTTCTCCCACCCTGCAGCCAGCTAAGAAGGAGGGATCACCTCTGCTAGGTCTAAAGGAAATCCCAGTTCCAAACACTCCAAAAGGCACTCCAAGTATTCACAGCCTGGACTTTGGGAGACGTTCTGCAGGTTAGATAGAAGCCAGCATTCTTCAGGAACTTGAGAAGCCGGTTCCCTTCAACCAAAAGAAGTCATTTCCCTATCACTGACTGCGGGGACAAATGGTTATCTGCTTATCTGCGTGCGAACTAGCATACCAAAGCTCATGCTGGCCTCCGGGCTCTCTGACTATCACAGAACTTGTTACACTTTGTAGAGCTCACGCTGATACTTTGACTCTTCTCCCCCCTCCTCCTACCCCCTCTGCCAAACTTTCTCCACAAGACCCCTCCCCCCACAGCTACTCATTTCTCTATATAACCCTGATAATTTGGCTATTCTCTCCCCTGGTCTCCCACTTTCTTTTTTTTTTTTTTTTTTCTTTTTTTTGGAGCTGGGGACCGAACCCAGGGCCTCGCGCTTGCTAGGCAAGCGCTCTACCACTGAGCTAAATCCCCAACCCCATGGTCCTCTCTTTGCCTTCATTTTTTGGTCACCCTGCCCCTCCATGGCCAAGTCCTGTCTTGTCCGTCTGTCTGTCCGTCCATCTGTCTGTCTGTCTTTCTGTCCATCTGTCTCTGCTCTGAACTTTTCTGGATGCTTCTGGCTTCATTCTCCCTCCAATCTGCAACAAACACATTCCTCCTAACCAGACCATGGAGCAGTCATGCTGCCAGTTTACAGATCTGGTGTTGAAAACCTCCAGGTGGGGCATAAACAGGCCCCTTTCCAAGTGTCCTGGGCTTAATCCTCCTAGCTTAATCAAGCAGCTGATCTGACTCTCCTAAGGTATGTGTGGACCATTTGTTTCTGCTGGCATCTGCTGCCCACCATATTCTACTCCAAGTTTTAGAGTCTGCCTCTCCACCTGCTATGCTTCTCCACTGGGATTCTGGGTAGCTCTCATGCTCTTTGGATGCCGGTTATACCCTCCTGGGCATCCGTCAAGTGGAAAGGCTCTGTCTCTCCCCGACTATCCCTCCAGCCCTCTCTCCTCATTTATTGAGCCACCTCAGAGCTGCCTCCTTTGACTCTGTTAGCTCCTGGAGCCAACTATATTATAAAGTCACACCAGTGTGCCGGGAAGCTCCTCTTGTGCTACCTGTGTTACCGGTGGAAAGGGACACCTGTGATTTGGGACATTTCTCTCTGACAAGTCTCTCCATCTGCTTAGGAGCACCCCAGATTGGAAGTCTTGTCCCCAGGACACTTACTCTTCTCCCCATCCCTTTCTCCCACCTGCACGTTCTCAGCTCCTCCCCAGAGCTGGAACTGTCTCATGTGGATCCCCTGCTCCTGACTGCTCCCAGCTCCCTCCTAATGCTTCTCCACCCCCTATCCCAGGAGCTGCCTGCTCTCTGTGACCTCCTTGGCTTGCTGGAGTCTGCTTTTTAAGTCCTGGAGATACATCGGACGGCTTTCTTAGTTCTCCTGGGACTCTGCCTTGGAATCCTCCCACTGGTGGAGGTCCTGTTTGAGACCCTTTTCCTCCTTCTCTAATCTCCTTTTCTCTTTGGATTGAGTCCATTGAGCCTATATATCCTGCATAGGGCTTAGACTCAGTTCAGCTCAATGGCCGCAACACAGAACACTTAGTTTCAAATTCAGTTGATTGTGACAGCTTCTGCCAGCACACGAGTCTCTAGTTCTACGTGTTCCTACTTTCCATTTTTGAAAATCTCTTATCTCTCTTTACTGCACACCTTTACTCCCAGCACTGGAGAGGCAGAGGCAGGCAGATCTCTGAGTTTAAGGCCAGCCTGGTCCACAGAGCGAGTTATAGGACAGCCAGGGAGTTTTAGGACAGGCTGCACCGGTCCCCCAAGAAAACCAACCAACCCCCCAAAAAACTTGTAATAAAAGGGCTGATACTAAAATAAAAATCTGTATATAGGATATAATTATAATTACTATGTAAATATTACTATACTTGTTGGTATTCTAAGCTCCACCCCCTCTGCTACCTGGGAACAGCCAGGTAGGCTCCGCCCCATGGTTGCCTGGCAACAGCCAGCTGTGCCTGACTATATAAAGGGCTGCTTGCCCCCTTCTCTTCCTCCCCTCTTACCCCCTCTTGCTCTTTGTTTTTCGCTGCTCTTGCCGCCTCCGAACCCCCCCATGTGCCCTTGGCTGGCCGCCTTTCCACTCTTCTACTCTTCTCTCATTAAACCTCTCCACGTGGAACCGTGGTGTTTGGGTGTGTTCTGTCCCGTCATGGGCCGAGATTTAAAACCAACAATAACAATAATATTATTAGTATTAGTATTAGTAATAGTAGTTTTTTTCAAAACAGCATTTTCTGTGCAGCCTGTCTCAACTCTTGTTATACAGGCAGCTGTTGGACAGATGTTCTCACAGATGGACTTTTTGTGCTAGTCTTTTATAGTGGTCATGTGTAAACAAACACAGGTCTCCTTCCTTCCTTCCTTCCTTCCTTCCTTCCTTCCTTCCTTCCTTCCTTCCTTTTCCTTCAGTGCTGGGGATAGAATCTAGGGTCTTGTGCAGACCAGACAAGTGTCATTTATTAATTTATTGGTGAGGGTTGACATGAATGATTCCATTTTGACTAACGAGTTTCACAGGTACTAGTTTTTTTTTGGGGGGGGGGAGCTACCGTGCACTGCATGCGTGTGTTTGACAGTAGAGAGGCTCACTTGAATTTTGTAGAGTAGTAGATTTTGACTCCCTAACTGTGCTTGCAACACTAGCACACACATTTGCACATGTATATGAGAACATACGTGCACACATGCTCACAGTCTTACACATGTGTGCACACCAGCACGTGTACACACATGCACATGTACACATCTGCATACAAGCACACATATACGCTTACACGTGCGTCACACTGCTGTGTTTTATAAAAAAGAAAAAGAAGCCAGGGACTTCTTTGTTTGGTGGAGGCAGGGTATAGGTGTCTCTGTGGGCCCATGCTGACTATTCTCCCCTGCTATATGACAGTATAGTAGAATAGAGTTTATTTAGGGCATGGGGAGGAGAGTTGAGGGGGTAGTAGAGAGAGAGAGAAAGAGAGAGAGTCAGTCATGAACAAATGGAGAGAGAGGGGAGAGAAGCGGGGCGGGGAAAGAGCAAGAGAGAGAGAGAGGAGGGGGCAAGCAGCCCTGTTTTTAATAGCGAGTTAGGCACGCCTGGCTGTTGCCAGGTAACTGTAGGGCGGAGTCTAGAAGGAGCGCTAACACATACACTCACAAGCGTCATGCATATATGCTTGGACATGTATATAAATGCACACATGTAAGCTTACACAATGCATGTGTGTACACACATGCATACATACTCATACTCTCACGAACGTGTATACACGTATATGCTGACACTTGCGCACAGCCAGAGGGCTGGGTAAATTAGTCCTGGATTGTGGTCATTGTTTCACAGAGTATATGGAGACTGAGTCACCATATCGTATGCTCACTCGCTGTACCCAGTTGTTACGGGGGGGACTAAGTACATTTTGTGAATTACTAAGGTCAATGATTGATGTAGCCCTGTCAGTAGAAGGAACTAAGGACAACTTTTATCAGGATCTCTCTTTAAAAAGGAAAAAACCCGACCTAACCTGGCTCTGTTCCCCTTCCCCTCCCCACCTGGTGTCCTGCTGCTCCTTGGGCAGCCAACAGGGGAAAGTGTCCTTTTGGTTTCTGATCCTTCAAATTGGAAAGGTGTGGAGGTTGCCCACCCCACTGAGAGTCTGGGCCCTGTGTCAGGCGCTGTCTACCCTGGTGAAGGGAGTGTGAGGAAATCCCACTGTGGCTGAGTGGGAGGTTGAGAGGCCACGAGGGACTAGAACTCACCGAGAGGAGCTAACCCAGGGCTGAGTCAGATCCAAGCAGAGTGTCAGAGGGGACCTGCTCCCATGTGGCCTCCAGGGCCTTCTCCTTTTGAAGCAATTACATGCGGCCTCTTTTCTCAGCGGCTCCCTCTGATAGCAGCCATCCGTTCCTGTTATAGTCTAGATGAAAGGCTCGGGGTTAAAATTCGCCTCCCAGGAAATTCATTCATACCGTGTTTAGTGGAAGAGACTGCTGAATATGTGTGGCGAATACAAACTCAGCCCAATGCAGCAACCGGAACTGATGCTTCTGATCTAGGAGCGAGGCAGGGCTTCAACAGGACCCAGGCGTGGTCTGTGAGAACTCAGGTCATCCGCGCTGGGTGGGCACGCTTGGTAGCCTGGTGTCAGAGGACGTCTGTGAGTTCCACGCCTGTCTCAAACAAAATAAGGAGTGTGGACACCTTATAATCTCAGCACCGGAAGTGGGGGCCCCTTATACTCTCAGCACCGGAAGTGGGGGCCCCTTGGCTACACAGTGAACTGGAGGCCAGCCTGGGCTACACGAGACCCTGCATAAAAGAGCCAAAACCCCAAAGAAACAATAACAGCAAAATAAAAATGTTCTATTACACCATGTATTTGCAGTGCTCACTCTGGGGTGTGGGGCTATTGGCACTTGGAAGTGGAGGCGAGGGATGTGGTCCCAAGGTGGGGTTAAGTTGGTCCCCAAGACTAGCAATTTATCCAGCTGCAAGGCCAGCCATTTATTGTCAGAAACCTTTGCCTTAAATGGGCCTTTTAGGAAAGAGAGACAAATCTGGCTTTTGGCAGAAAAGAACGCAGGCGTTTTTCTATTTTCTATTTGTGTGGAAAATATGTTTATTATAAAGAGAAAAGACTCCGTCAACCCCTGTGGAAATGGCAGTCTCTCGGTGCATCCTGTGACTCACACACACACATCCGTCCCCTGCTCTTTCATTGTGATTGATTTAAGGCGGCCAGCGAATTAATTGGTTTAAGTGTTCCAACCTGAAGGCAAGTCCCCGTGATGGACACGTGAGCCTGGTGCACAGACGACAATCAATAGACATTTGCAGGGTACACAGGAGTGAGGGGCTGCTAGGGCAGGGAGGGGAGGTGGGAGCCCCCAGGGGACAGCCTGAGGTCACAGGCCAGGGCATTCAGGAAGGACCACACAGGGCCAGCAGATGGAGAATAAACCAGGTTGGCACAGAGGACAGCGTAACTAGAGTTAGAAAAAGCCTCCTCCATTTCCCAGACTCTCAGGATGCTTCCCAGCCTCAGAGGGGTCATTAAAAATGCTCTTTGGAGAAGCAATTTTAGCTCTCATTGCAAATACTTCCCTCGATTCCAATGTCTTCTTTAAAAGACTCTGCCTGCCTTCCTCACAGAAAATACCTCAAGAAAGAGATAATGAGAGGGGCAGAGCTGAAACTCTGGGCTCTGCTTACAGGAAACCCTGGGCTCCATCATCTGCAGAAATCAATCAATCAATCAATCAATCAATCATCTAATCAGTCAACCAACCAAAGGAAAATAAAATAAAAGCAAAACCATAAAAACTAACAGGGGTGGGTATGGGCAACTGGAGCCAGGGCCAAGGTATAGGAAGAGTCAGAGTGGGCTTGCACCAGAAATTAGTGCACACAGGGAAGCCTCCCCACCCCTTACATTGCAGGGTCGTGGCCTTGACACTAGGGCTGTAGGATTCAGGAATTTTAGGACAAAGGCCTCCATCTGTTTCTGACAGAAGATGTAGAGCCACGATGAACTCCAGAGGTGGCATCCATCTTCACTGGGTTGGCTTGTGATATCCACCAGACCTCCGGAGTTGCCTCCTCACCCCACAGCCCCCAGGAGAGGGAGTAGAAGGGCAGTGCCTCCATCAATCAGGCAGCTCATCAGAGAAGACTTCCCTCACAACGTTCCTGTTACCGTTTGGGAAGGAGAAGGCTCCTCCCACCCAAATCCTAACCAGTCCCAAGCTCTGGGTAAAATGAAGGAGGTATTTAACAGGAATGTCAGACATGAGTATATTCTAAAGAGACACGTCAGCTCTCAGACTGTTAAAACAATGACCCCAAGAAATGGGAACAATACCCCCGAATCTTATGCTGGAAGAAAGACAGCCTCCTAGCCAGAAGGGGATCTTTTCTCTCCAGCAGAGAGGAATTCATAGCATTACAGAGACAAGGAGGTGTTGGCAGTGGAGTGGGCAGGGTCACACCTTGACTGGGCTGTTTGGATGTGTTCGACCCTGTCCTTCCATGTATGTATGAGCCTCATGTCAGAACAAAAGACTGAAGGAGATCACTGAGAAGTCTTAGCTGGCTTCTCAAGAATGGGTGGCCAAACCTGGCTTCGGGGTATAGTGTCACACATGGGAATATGGAATTAGGAGCTTAAAGTCAGAGCAGCACACCATGGGAGGTTCTGGAAGTAAGCACATGAAGAAGGCCTGGATCCTAGAGAGGATGCAATGCCAGGGTGTGGTGGAATCTTGCAGTAGACTTTTTATTTTTATTTTATGTGAATGAATGTTTTGCCTGCGTGTATGTCCCTGTACCATATATGTGCAGTGCCTGAAGTGGCCAGAAGGTGGCACCAAATTTTCTTGTCCTCTTGGACAAGGTGTGTGGTTGCTGAGGATTGAACATGGATGGGTCTTCTGGAAGAGCAGCCAGTGTTCTTAACTGCAGAACTCTCTCTCCAGCCTCTGGTCGTTTGTTGGGCTTTGAATAGGTTTCTTATTAGTTTTTTCCTACCACGGGGATGAACCAGGGAGGAGGCTGGAGGCTCCCCTAACGGGGATGGGTGCCTGTCAAGGTTCATGGTCCAGCTTGTGTCGCTGATGTGATGGAGGAGGAAGCTGAGTGGCAGCTGTTGACTGGTGGACCTGCTCAAGTTCCCCCATGTGGCTTGTGCTTACCTGGGTCCACCTCTGGGAGCCCAGTGAAATGGTCTGGCCTTTGTTGTCTACCTCCAAACACACACGGCCTCATCGTCCCGCTGGTGGAAGCAGTCTCAGCTCACTAGGGGGAGGGACAGACACCGCTACAGAGTGGGCAGAAGGCCAGAGATGTCGGGATCCTCAGCTTCACCATCCCCACTGGGGCATGGCTTCACGCAAATTCTTCGTGTGTGTGTGTGTGTGTGTGTGTGTGTGTGTGTGTGTGTGTGTGTGTGTGTAGGCTAGAGGTCAGCACTGGTTGTCACCCTCAATCACTCTCCATTGTATGATTTAGTTTGAGCCAGAGTCTTACTGCCTGCAATAATTATATAGATGTGGCTAGTCTCCAACTCATAGAGATATGGTGTTTCTATCACCCCAGGGTGTTGGGATTAAAGGCATATGCCATTGTGCCAGGCCCCACCTTATTACATTTAAACATTTAGGTTTATTTTATTTTATTGTTTTGTGTACGAGTGTTTGCCTGCATCTGTGTAGATGTGGCACAGGCATGCCTGGTGCCTGTGGAGGCCAGAAGAGGGCGCCAGATACCCTGGAACTGGTGTTACGTTGTTGCGAGCCACTATTAAGTTGCTGGGGACAGATCCTGGGTGCCTGTGAGACCAAATGCTTTTAGCTGCATTT
Organism: Rattus rattus; assembly: GCF_011064425.1. NCBI lineage: Eukaryota > Metazoa > Chordata > Mammalia > Rodentia > Muridae > Rattus > Rattus rattus. The sequence continues at coordinate 8,245,388 of NC_046158.1, forward strand.
CCAGGCTGGCCAGCAGGCTCCAGGGTCTCTCCTGTCTCTGGTCCTCCCAGCCCCAGGATACAGGTATGTGCCGCTGGATTGGACTTTTTTTTTTTTTTTTTAAAGATTTATTCATTTATTATATAAGTACACTGTAGCTGTCTTCAGACACCAGAAGAGGGCATCAGATCTCATTACAGATGGTTGTGAGCCACCATGTAGTTGCTGGGAATTGAACTCAGGACCTCTGGTAGAGCAGTCAGTGCTCTTAACCGCTGAGCCATCTCTCCAGCCCATGGATCAGACTTTTTATTCCACCACCAAACTCATGTCCTCCAGCTCCAAAGCAAGCCCTTTACTGACTGAGCCATCTTCCCAGCCCCTCATGCTAATATCTTTAGGGAAGAAACACTTTGCTCGTTTCTCAGGCTGCTCAGGGGACAACTCTGAGTGATGAGAACCAAAGTCCTCTTGAATGAACCCCTACGTTTTGCAAGGGTGGAAGAATTGGGGGAAGGGGTGGTGGTGGAAAGGACTAAGAAACAAGCCGGAAATCCCATACCTTACCAACTAGGCCTTGACACCACGGTGCCTGACCCCAGTGACTTAAGTCTAATACAAATGTGCGGAATCTAACTCCTAACTCCCTCGGGGCCCGTGCCGGTGACTTCTCCGTTGCCGTGTTAAAGCACCTTGGGGGAAGGCAGCTTAAGGGAGAGCATGGTTTGGCCTCTGGTTCCAGAAGGTTGGATGTATATGACGACGGGAAAGGCGTGGCGGCAGGAGCAGGAAGCTGAGAAACGAAATCTCAGAAGCACACGGGAAGCAGAGAGCGTGAACCGCAAGTGGGGTGAGGCTCTAAACTCTCAAAGCCTACGCCCAGTGACATGTTTCTCCCCGCAAGGCTCCACATCCTAAAGGTTCCATAACTTCCCCCAAACATCTCCACCCACCAAGGACCAAGTGTTAAAGACACAAGCCTGTAGGGTGTACGTCTCATCCAAACTATCGCAGAGCCTTAACCCAAACGGCCACTCTCCAGGCAGACAATGTGCATGGAGAAATTTACAGCTCAATAAGACAGTCAGATGCTTGCACCTCTGTGCACAGGCGGCCCAGGAGACAAGAACACACAATGTCTCTCCTCACATTAAAAAAGGACTTCTCCCTCCTCCCCCCAGAGTTCTCTCTCTGTGGACTCCCTGCTACGTGCCCTTAAAATGTGTGTTTCAATAGATTCACTTTATCTTTTCATGAATTTGGTAAATTTGGTAAGTTCTTTTACTCCCCGAGTCACTGGATGTTGCACACGGTAGAAAACTCTTAAAAAAAAAATCAAAGTAAAAACCCACATAATAAGAGGCTGGAGAGATGGCTCAGTGGTTAAGAGCACAAACTCTTCCAGAAGACCCAAGCTTGATTCTCAGCATCGACACGGGGCAGTGCACATCAGCTGGAGCTCCAGCTGCGGAAGAGTCTGGGCCTCTGGTCTCCTCGGAGGACCCGCACTCATATGCACGCGCCCTCTCATTAATAAACAAACCTTTATGTAATATAAAATTAGCCATCTCTTTAAAGAAGCAGATCAGAAAAATTACATTTTAAAATTCATTTTGTGTGCGTGCGCTCATGTGCTTGTGAAAGTGTTTGTTGCAGGATACACGGGGAGGCAGAGGATAGCTCTCAAGGGTCGGCTCTCCTTTTTAGTTGGGTTCTGAGGACTGAACTCAGGTTGTCAGGTTTGGCTGTAAGCACTCCTGATCCGTTCAGCCATCTCTCCAGCCCCCACCTGGCTAGCTTTTTTATCTTTGTTCTATCTCTGTTCTATCTATTTATTGTGTGTGTGTGTGTGTGTGTGTGTGTGTGTGTGTGTGTGTGTGTGTGTGTGTGTGTTTTGTGCCGTAGTGTGTGAAGGTCAAAGGACAACCTTTGGGAACTGGTTTTCTTTTTCTATATAGTCCTAGGGATCCGAGTCAAGTCCTCAGACTTATTCCAGGACTGGGGGAGAGTTAGGCAAGGTCACAGGCTGTCTCTAATGTGCCCTCCCATGCACATGATAATCGTGCGGAGAGGGGGCTAAGGTCTCAAGTAGCCTAAGCTAGCCTTGAATTTCTGACCTCCTGCCTTTACTTCCCAAACGTGGGGATTCTAGACGTGCACCCCAACTGTTTATGAGGTGCTGGGATGGAATCTAAGCCATGTATTTTATGCATGCTTGGCAAGCGCTCTCACCCCTAGTCTCATCTCCAGGCTGGCTTTTCCAGGACCTTGTTCATGATAGGCAAACGATCTTCCGCTGAGCTAGGCTCAAGTTTACCTTTCATTTCGAAACAGAGTCTCACTAAAACCCCAAGGCTGGCTTTCAACTTCTTCTGTAGTCCAAGCAGGACCAGAATTTGTGATCTTTCTGCCCCACCTTGAGTATCTGAGATCATAAGCTTGCACTACCCGGTCCAGTCTGATCCGTCAACTGTTACCTACTTTATATCTTGGTGACTCTCTAGCTTCTCCTGCGCCTGCCCTCTACTTGAGACCATTGTCTCGCCTCACAGTGGTCCCTGTCCGTCCTACTTCTGATGTTTTGGTAAACCTGATCCCAGTGGATCCAGGCCTTCCGAGCAGGCTCCAGGAACAGGCCCTTGCTGGAATGCTAGTTTGCTACTGGGTATAGGAAGGAGAGTGACCAGCAGGGGGCAGGAGAGTGCTTCCTTGGACTGCTCAAACATTTGAAAAACAATCAGACATCCCACCAGCCCTTGGGAGCCCAGCAGGGTGAGCCCAGGAGGGCAGTGGGGGAGGGGGGGTGTCGCACTGTCCCTCCCTGATGGTCTTTGCTTTGGTCCTGCTTCTCCTTCAAACTTGAGTTCATCGAGATTCCCTGGCTTCCATTATCTGGCTCTGGTAAATGAAGGGAGATGTCCAAGTCCTGTTGTAGCCATAGTAATATATGAACTCATATATTACTCTAGAATATGGGGGGTAGGGGAAGGGAGGCTGGTTGGAATCAAGATGGTTGTTTCGATGTACAGTTTGTGCTTGGTTCCGAGTGGTTAGAATAAACAACAACAACAACAACAACAACAACAACAACAACAACAGCAACAACAGCAACTGCAAACAACCAACAGAGTAAGTTTCCTGTTGGCCACGGGGGGGACAGTGCCGTAGATGGCCTGGTTCCAGAACTGTATTAGTAGAATGAGTTTTCCGGGCTCCTTTCGCCTTCTGAAGTGTGCTGGGTACGGTGTTAGAGGACAGTCACACCCAGAGAACCAGGTTTGCAAAGGTCATCCCTGTCTGTCCTGCAATGTTGGATGCCCAGGATCCCCAAGGGACAGCAAGGCACTCGCAGTGGTTCCCATGGGTGCTCCTGCTGGCTTGGGACACACCTTGTTTTCCTGACCACTCTGCTTCCCGCCCCATGGTCTGCTTGGGAGCAGCTCTTGATGCTGTGGTACGAGAAGGGAGAAGGGGTATGCGTCTCAACATTGTCCCAGATGGTCAGAGGCAGAACTTTCTCCCAGACCTCTGCTCCGGAGGTGGAAGTCTTGTTTCGGGGGTCACTGCATGGGTCACCTGTCACTGAGGCTGCTGGCCAAAGCCAGGCCGTGGTCACTCACTGGGTTCTGCTCTGGACAGGCAAAGTTCTCCTCCTGGAGGGAAACCGAGGCAGGCCAGGTGCTTCAGGCTGCTGTCATGTCACAAAGACGACAAGACCTCTCTGCTAAGTGACATCCTGGTCCCTCAGCTGTGGACCTAACGCCAGGGCTCCATCTTGTTCCTCATACCCTCTCTGTTCCATACCACCTCTGCTCCCTCCTCCTGGCTGGACTCTCACCAGGTTATACCCACACCCTAGCCTGGCACACCCTCTGCCTTCCTGTGGCCTTGTGAATTGGTGACCACAGTGGCCCCACAACTACGGAGCCCTGCAGAGTGCCTGTTGGCCATTGCCCTCTGCCTCCAGTTTAGAGAGACTGTCAGACTCCTGATCCTTTCAATCTTGCTCCTGGGGTCCCCACCCTGGCTCCCGTAGTCTCGCACCAACTTGCCAAGATGGAGGGATTTAATAACTTCTAGTCTCCTTGCCTCCTTTCTCCTCCACCCCATCCCAGCTTGTATCCAACTCTAGGCTGCCTAAGTCAGCCGCAACCGTCCCTAGCTCTTCAGTCTGGCTACTGAGACCTCTCCTCAGGGGCAGTTTCAGGAGAGTGGCCCTCTGTCCTGCCTAGCTGAGGAGGGAAGCTCAGCCAGAGCCCTGTGTGTGGATCTCTCCAGAGTAGCACAGGCTGCCCCAGGAAAGTCTTAGCACAAAGCAAAACCCAGTGTCTCTTTCGTCAGACCGAGTATGTGAAAGGTGAATCTAGGGCCTCACGCTCCATGATGTTAGAGCCATGGACACTCACAGCCAGGAGGAGTCTGAAGACTGTCTTTGTAAGGCTGGAATTTTTCCATGTTTCCTTAGGCACAGCACCAGGCTTCCATTTTCAGTCTCTTGCCTTTTTTCCTCTGGGCCCCTGGCTGACTGGAGAGGGTGTGCCAGGATGGACAGAAAGTGCTTGTCAGCCTGCAGTCATCCACCAGGGGGTGCTGTGAGCTTACCTATGACGCTTAGTGCCTAGTGACTGGTGTCCGAAGACTTGCTAGTTATGGCTGGTGGCTGGTGGCTGGTGGCTGGTGGCTGGTGGCTGGTGGCTGGTGGCTGGTGGCTGGTGGCTAGTGACTTAGGGAGGCAGGTTACAGGGCTCTGGGACTGCAGTGCTATTCAGTGTCAGAGGGATAAGGAGCTTCACAGGCCTCAGCCTGTGTCAGGCCTGGGTACTTCTGGTGCAGTTTGGGGTGGACAAGGATGTGTATTGAATAACCATTGGGCATGGAACAGGGGCCTGCAACCTGGAGACAGAGGTCCAGCCCAGTGCTGTCCATTGAATGGCTTTGGTGGGTTCTTCTGCCTTCTGGTCTGGTGTCCTGGCCTCTACACTGCCCTGTAGTAAGGCTCCATGCTCTTAGTTGGGAAGCTTTCGTGGTCACTATGGGCTGCTTGGGAGCTGCAGAAGTCACCTTGCTTGTCCCACTGTACTCGGCGGGTCCCTCAGCAGTCTTTGTATTGCATGGGGCAGCCTGAGGTACAGTTCAGCTCGGATGGGGCTGAGAGTAGTCTCGTGAGATCCAAGCCAGAAGGGGTTCAGTGCAGGTCAGGCCAGAGAGGAGGACAAGGGTCTCCATACGGAGTCTGACAACTTGGAGGAAGAGCATGTAGAATTCAAGGGCACAAGAAAGGCAGGAGATGATCTGCAGCTTGGAGGGGTAGATGGAGCGCCGTGGACGAGGCTGGCAGTGGGTTCCTCCTGAGACAGGTCAGCGTAGGCCAGGATGAGGGCACACCCACAGGACAGGCCTAGAGCAGGGGTCTCCATCACACTGTGGCCGTTCACAGCTTTTCCTGACATAAGAATCAGGTCTGGAGAGGTCGGAGGGCCTTGACTGAATGAGCAGAGAGGACGGGGGAGGGCAAAGAGTGACAGAGAGAGACTGAGACTCACATATGCATATGTGCATGTATGTGCATATGCACACACACACAAAGAAACACATACACAGATGAATGTGTACAGATACACAGAGATACGCACACACATGAACATACAACACACACACACAGACACATACACAGATGCATGTACACAGATACACAGACATACACACGATGCACACACACACATACACAGACATATAGACATACACAGATGCATGTACACAGATACACACACATGAACATGCAAAACACACACACACACACACACACACACACACACTATCTTGGCCCTCCTTTCCTCTCTACACAGTCAGTATGAGGACTCTGCGAACATTGGGTGCTTGGCCCATCGTGTCCTAGGAACTCATGGCTTCAGGCACTCTGAGACCTGACTTGGCCTTCAAGGCACACCATGGCATGTCTATCTGGAGGGCTCTCAGGACCCCATGTGCCTTCCTGTTTCATCCCCGTCTGATGGCCTCTCCTGGTACCTCTGCTTCACCAGGCAGGGCCCCGTCCTGTGGCCTCATTCTGGTTACAGAGCTCATTGCACATACCTTGTGTTTTCCATTGCCACGGGGCAGCCCGGGGGAGCAGCTTTGCCCTTTGTCTGTTGGGGCCCAGATTTATTGTGATAACGGGGCACGGAACTGGAGTCTAAGTGGAAGAGGAGTTGGAGAGATTGTAAAAGCCAACCAGAGGCGGCTGACGACTCCACGGAAACTGTCTTTCAGACACAACAGGACTGACGTACATCCGGACACACAGAGACTGCACACAAGGCCTACTCAGGTTCAAGCTAGATGGGGTCCCAGCACCGAGAGGCCCACAGACTCCCAGCCCTAATCAAGAAGTTCTCTGCAATTGATACCTACTGGAAAAGGGAAAATCAGTTTTTCCCAGTGGAGTGTTACTGGGTATATCAACCACACTCTAGGGCAGGCCTGGGCACAGGGTTTTTTCTTTATATTTTGTTTCTCATTTTTGTTTTTTTTTGGTATTTTTTTTTTTTTTGTTTTATTTTGGTTTGGTTTTGTGCTTTTGCTTTGCCTTCCTTCGTTGAGAGAGAGAGAGAGAGAGAGAGAGAGAGAGAGAGAGAGAGAGAATATAAAGATGGGCGGGGGGGATCGGGGAGGAGCTAAGAGAGGGAAAACATCAACATAGATTGTATGAAAAAGATTTTAGAGGAAGAGATATGTTTGTTGACTGACTGGATGACGTTGATGCCCCAGCTCTTGGTGTGTCCCCCGGTGCCTACACATAGCAGCCAGTGAATGTGAGTGATACTGTTGTTATTCCTGTGATTACTGTGACACTTGGGACTCTGATGCAGTGTGCTGACCAGAGTAGGCTATCATCTCTGTCAGCCCAGAAGAGGCACTCTGGGGAGGTGGGGAACGTCACACACAGGCATTGGTCAGCATCACATTGGACAGAGTATGGCAAACCGCCAGTGGCCTTGGGATGAGCCATTGTCCCGCCCCCAGGGCCTACCACACTGTCCTCAAGCCATGCATGTGCTTCTCTTTGCAAATTGACTTGGCACCAGGCATGCTGGAATGAGGCCGTGCCTGGCTCTCCTGCTGCGCTGGACTCCTTCCGAATGAAAGACAAATGTATTTTAATTTGTTCTAACTTGACACGGACCCCCTCCCCCCTGCCCCCTTGAGAAACTGGGTCACTAGGCAGAGAATTCTATAGCTGGCTCCAAGACTTGCTCACGGAACAACTTTTGTTCCTTTTGCAATACGGGGAAGGCTCTGGGGCTGTCTCTTTAGACATGTGGGCGTGAACCCGGAGAGGTCCAGAAATGTTGGGTACGCTGAACAGACTAGATCGTGCTGAGCGGGCTCAGAAGGGTTCCTCTCCATTCCTCCTCTAGAGAAGGTGATGGGAGGGCCGAGGGAGGGGAAGGGGGTGCCTCTGGGTCACGAAACAGCAGCAGCAGGAACAGCAGCAGCAGCAGCAGCAGCAGCAGCAGCAACAGCAGTAGCAACAGCAGCAGCAGTAGCAGCAGCAGCAGCAGCAGCAGCAGCAGCAGCAGTAGCAGCAGCAGCAGCAGCAGCAGCAGCAGCAGCAGCAGCAGCAGCAGCAGCAGCAGCAGCAGGCCTGTGTCCTGCTGAATATTGATGCATTGGGCAATAGGAAGGCTGCTGGGTCCCACCTCAGTCATGTGGCCTAGGCTTTACTCAGCTATACACAGAGGCCTCTCTTACCTATAAAACGAGGTGAGCACAAGGTGCGTGGAAGGGGGACATGTGTCCAGATGCCACAGGTTTTTAGGGTAGGTTTTTGGTACTGCAGGTCTGAGATGCCAGGAGCACTCAAGGTCAAGACCTAGACCACTCGGCCTCCTTGGGTAGTGAACATTTGGGTCCCTCTGAGTCAGCGTGTGCCACCTCTGCAGATGATGGGAAAGGTTGATGCTGGCCATGCATGTGTGCTGTCCAGATGCTTCTGGTGACCCTGAGTCTGACCAGCCAAGACACCTGGGACTCCATATCCTGCCTGGGTAAGGCACTGCCGGGACGCCTCAGTTTCTCCATGTGGAAGTTGAAGCCTTGATAACCTGATTCAAAGTCTTGCGTGGGACTCACATAAGTGAGGACATGTGGAGAGCAGATATGTCTGGCTATCAAATCCATCTGGATGTGAGGAAGGACAGACAGATATGTGTGGGCCCCGGTGGTGGGCTGAGGTCACAGAAGGTGATCCTGAGCAGCCTGAGCTGGGCGCTGCGAGAAACGCTTGGCATTTGAGTTGTTGGGTTTTCCGGAAGGAGAGGGCAGTGGGGCCTCAGAAGGGCATGGGTGTCATCCAGGTAGGGACACTCCCTGCTGTGGTGTCCACGGCTTCTCTGCTTCTGGACTCTGTGGGCCGGGCCATCCTGGGCTGTGGTTGGTTGGAATTGGAGCGAGTGCCGCTGGAAGCAGCTCAAACCTCAATTTCTATTTCTGACGAGATTTCCCTGGCCGCGCCTTAATGAAGCCAGGGCTGCTGGGGCTTCTGGGAAGTGCACATGAGCTTAATTACTCCTGCTCCCGCTCTGCTTGGTAAACAGTCCCGCCTCCCTGGGCTTCCTGTCCTCACACCTCCAGCCTTGGGTCTAAGCTCAGGTCCCACCCTGTCTCTGTCCTCCTCTTCATCCATTGTCCTTCCATTTGTGTGCCAAGTACATAATCGATGTCTACCCGACTATCTAATCCTGCATCATCCTCTGTCCATCCATCCATTCATGCTACTTGGGGGGTTCATCCACTCAGCTCCATTCATGGGTCTACCCATCCACTCTGTCCATTGTCCATTCACCTAATATCCACATATTTAGCAATCCATCTATCCATCCATCCATCCATCCATCCATCCATCCATCCATCCATCCATCCATCCGTCCATCCATCTATTCATCTGTCCATCTGTCCATCCATCCATCCATCCACCCACCCACCCATCCATCTATTCATCCATCCATCCATCCATCCGTCCGTCCGTCCATCTGTCCATCCGTCCATCCATCCATCTATTTATCTGTCCATCCATCCATCCATCCATCCATCCATCCATCCATCCATCCATCCATCCATCCATCCCTCCATCCATCTTATTTTAGAACCACTTTCTAAGACGGGCTGGTTGGGAAAAGATCCTAAGGGTGAAGAGCCCAGTAGCTTCAGCTCTCCCATGGGAACAGTCTGCTGAGTGACAGATAAGAAAATGGCTAGGGTGATCCATGTGAGGAAGGATGGACGGAGGGTAGGACAGGGTGTTAGGAGTCAGTGGGACTGTGTGGAGTGCAAGAATGTATATAATCTTCCTAGAGGCCAGGGCGGCACTGAGAGGCTGGAGGCTCATCTCCTGTGCCAAACCCGCTCTCCCATGGCATCTCCTGATCTGGTGCGGAGGAGACAGCACCAGGAGAAGTCTGCGTCTGCCGCCCACATGGGGGTGGTGCCACCAGCCTTCCCACGAGCCATCTGCCTCGTCCTTTCCTTCCCCAAGCTTGCTGCAGCCCACGGGCTGCATAGCTCCTAGCACAGTCGCCAGCTGCACATGTGGGCCTGGATTCCTGCCCTGTGCTGTGCCCAGCACTTGCTCTCACGGACTGGTTGGAACAGGATCTGCCTGGGGGCTTTGGCACGACCGTTGTGGTGCTCCCAAGGCACAGAGCTTTACAGTTAAGATGTCTGTATGTTCAGTACAGTAGTCAGTTCTTGGGGCTGTTTTGGAGACGGAACTTTGGGGCTCATTGATGCTTCTGGGAAGTAGAAACTGAGGCCCAGCGGTGGCCACTCCAATGTGGCTCAGACTTATGGACAAGGGAAGGGCTGAGATAGTGCCCACAGCAGGTTAGCTTCAGCCTGGTCCTGCAGGGAGCTGGGGAGGGTAAGTGCTACACAGTATGGAAAGTGGCCACACGTGGGTGTGGCTTAGGCTTGTGTAGTGTGGTGTCTGGGGCTCAGAGGAGGATACAGCGGTGAAGTGCTCTAGGGGGAGCAGTGACCTTTGCACTCTCCCTTACCTTCTTTTGCAGAATGTTCTCCTGTGTGTTCTCACACTTGCCCTTTGGGAGGCCCATGGCTCCGTGCGAGCTTCTCTGGAGCTCAACTCTGTGTCTGGCCTTGGCTGGAGGCAGCTTTGGGACTGCCTCACATAATAAAGCTGCCATTTTGGGGACCTGTCCTCAGCTCACCTGGTGGCTTTGAGGAGGAGGAGAACAAGGAGAAGGAGGAGGCGGGGGTGGGGGTTGTGGTCAGAATGTTCCACATTTTTCTGGAACTCCACGCCTAGCACACGTGGATGAAGTTTATTTCAGAGAACATGGACGCCAGACCTCACTGCCCGGTTGTCATCCAGTGAGCGGCCACTGCTCTGATGCTGGAGGTGGGTTTGGATTCACAGAGACTTAGGCCTGGCCTCAGCAAGCTGGTCCCCTAACTTGCTCTGTCATAAGGGATCCAGGGACCTGGTTTCTTCCATTCTAAGGAATGGATAGGAGGATGGCATGTTCCTGGTAGACTGCAGTTCTCACCAGCTGAGTGGGAAGAACCAGTCTGGGGCCCTCTTTCCCTCCCTGCTTACCCTAGATGTTGGCTGACTGAGGGTGGGAGCGCTTTAATGCTTCTGAGCCCTCGCTTCCTCTACCTTCTTCTCTGGGTGTTTTCCTGGACAGAACATCTCTTCACAGCCATCTTTGGTCCTACTTATTTTATTCTATAAAACATTTGATCTATAAAATGCCCAAGAAACTCTTTCTCAGAAGGTGCTGGCTTCTGCCTTCTCATTAGTAGTGAAATATGGTGTTTAAACATTTCATGGCCTCGAGGTACTTTTTTTTTTTTTAATCGAGGAGTCCCATGGGCTACAGGTTGGTGGCTTGTCTCTATTGGGGCTCATGGTCACTGGGGAGATCATGGGAAGCAGGCTGGGAAGAAGCGACCTAGCCCTATGACCATAATAGCTACTATGGTATCCTGCAGATGCAGGCCCGCTGGGGAGGAGAGGGAGACTGACATTGTGAATACTTGTATATACCCATCCCTGGACAAATCCTATCACATTGCAGGCTGTTGAGAGGGCTCCTCAGGTGTGGTGGTTTGGATAGGTTTGGTCCCCATAGACTCATAGATTAGAATGCTTGGCCCACTATTAGGAGGTGTGGCCTTGTTGGGAGTTTGTCACTGTGAGAATGGGCTTTGAGGTCCTATGCTCAAGCTCCACTCAGTGTGGGAGAGTTCCTTCTCCTGTCTGCCTTCTAAGGATAGGGTCTCCTGGTTACCTTTACCAGAACTCTCAGCTCCTTCTCCGGTACCATGTCCGCCTGCATGTTGCCGTGCTTCCCGCCATCTTGATAATGGACTGAACCTCTGAAACCATAAGCCAGCCCCAATTCAATGCTGTCCTTTTTAAGAGTTGCCTTGGTCATTCACTGCAGTGAAACCCCAATAAGACAGCAAGTAAGGGCTGATGCAGCTTAGGTTCCTTTAGCTGTCCCAAAGACCATGGCTGAAAGCAGTTCTGGGAGAAAAGCATTTATTTCATTTTACAGCTTATAGTCAACCACGAAGTGAAGTCTGGGAAGGAACTGAAGGCAGGAACTTAGAGGCAGGAACTGAGGCAGAGGGCATGGAGAAAGCTGCTCATTGGCTGGCTACCTGCTTTTTTAAACAACACAGAGCCTGCCCAGCAGTGAATCACCCACAGTGGGCTGGGCCATCCAACATCAATTATTAATCGAGAAAATTCCCACAGGCTTGCCTACAGATGAATCTGATGGAGGCATTTTAAAAATGAGGTTATCTTTTCTCAGAGGAACTCAGATTGTGTCAGATTGATTTAAAAAAAAAAGAAAGAAAGAAACGAAACAAAAAACCCAACAAAACAAAAAACAAGAAACTAGCAGCATAGTGGGACCCACACGGTGGAAGGAGAGAACTGACTCCTACAGGCTGTCCTCTGACCTTCACATATGTGTTATGGTCTGCATGTGCATGCATGCACACACACACACACATACACACACACACACACACACACACACACACACACACACACTTAATACATAAATATAACTCCCAAATCTTTTTTTAAAAGACTAATGTGGTTCAGTTTCCCTCTCTACATTGCAGGTAAGGAAAGTGTGGGCTGGGCAGGGATCCTGGCAGAGGCTCGGAGTGCAACACCAAAATGCCCAGAGCCCCCAGGCTGTGCCAGGAGAGTGGAGGGGGACCATGTGACCTGGACAATAGAACACACCTGAAGAAGCCAAAGTCTAGAGTTGAATTCAGTTACTATTACTCCCAAACTGTGCTCCTGTCCTGAATCTGCGTCCCTGTGCTCCCTCCTGACTCAGGTCTCACTAGAATCATGTTGGCCCCACACTCTGAGCCCCGAGGGTCTCTCCGGCACCAGGCGGGTGATTGACGCCCCTTCCCTTCCAGCTTGACTTTTTACAGTCTTGCTAGAGCTTGTCTGAGTCTCCAAGAGATGAAATATGGGCCGGGGCTGTTGCTGTGGCAACCATTCATCATTTATGGATGGCCAGAGAGCCCACTTGGTCTTACAACCGAGAGTGATTTGCTGGTTCCTCTCTGCTACACCCAAGGTTGGGGTGTAGAAGGTCAGGGGCCCAGCAGAGGTCCTGTGACCCTGCATAGCATCCTTTACTGTTCTTTAGGACAGAAGTCATCTTTCTGCTTCCTTCCCAAGTGCTTAGTCACGTGCTCAAAGCAGACCTGATGCTGACCTGCAGCTGACCTCCTGACCTCCTTTCCCCAGGTCCTGCAAGCCTCATTCCACCATACAGGTTGATCTGCCTGCTTGCATGTGTTCCCGACTTGTGTGGTGTCTCTGTGGAAAACTTATCAGCAGATCCTGGAAAGGGTTGCTATAGCTGGCGGTTACTACGGCAGGCAGGACAGCACTGAGCTTGTTAGAGTGAGCTGTGCCCAAGGACATTTATAACCAATGTGTGCTCTTAAGGCAAAACGCCGCTGACTTGAAGCCTAGTGTACTACACTACCCTCCCCTCCCCCCTTTTATGATGTGTCAGGGGTGGGAGCCAGGGCCTTGGGCGTGTACTGGATACGTCCTACCAACCGAGCTACACTCCCAACCCCTCCTTACCCCTTCCAGTCTCACACACCAGTGTGTATAACTTGCTGTATCACCGCTTAGCCATCACCTTATCCACCCACAGAACTCTCCCATCTCCCAAAGGGAAACTGTCCCCCATTGAACCCTGATGCTCCACCCTTCCACACTTTCTGGAATCCCCATTCCAAAGCCTTCTGTCTCTGCAGTGCTTATGACTCTAGGGGCCATGAGTGACCGCTATGCGTTCGTTGTTTGGGGACCAGCCTGCAGCCTAGCCCTTAGCCTCAGCTTTGGTTACACTGGAACTCATGTCCTGACCACCTAGCTTGTCAATGTTTCATCCACTGTGCAATGAGCTGTTTTATTTACCCATCATCAACGGGTATGTGGGTCTGCACTGGGCTCGGCACTGAAGGAGCTGCAGCTCAGGTGTGGCTGCAGAGTGTGGGAAATGCAGATCCCCACTCCATAATAAGAACACTGGAGCCCCAGAGCAGCGAGAGAGAGAGAGAGAGAGAGAGAGAGAGAGAGAGAGAGAGAGAGAGAGAGAGAGAGGAAGCTTGCTCTGTGACTTCGCAAAGCCTGGTGCCACCCCAGAATGACTGGGCCTTGAGTACAGAGAACAGTTTCGTGGGCTTGGACACAGGTCCCTTCCTCCCTTCCTCATGACTGGGTAGTCAGAAGGGCATAGTCTTACATGTAACCCGAGTCTCATCTTTCCTTCTGCTACTTACATTTGCTTTTCAACAAAAGATGTGTATAAATTCACCACTGCTGTTTAATTTTTTGCGGTTTATTTTTAATTAATTAATTTTATGTATGTGAGTACACTGTAGCTGTCTTCAGACACACCAGAAGAGGGCATCAGATCTCATTACAGATGGTTGTGAGCCACCATGTGGTTGCTGGGAATTGAACTCAGGACCTCGAGAAGAGCAGTCAGTGCTCTTAACCTCTGAGCCATCTCTCAAGCCCTCAACTCTAAATTTCACATCCAGTTTATTTTATTTTAATTAAAAAATTATTTGTCTTTGGAGACTGGGTCTCACTAGACAGCAGCTCTGGCCTGGAATTACATAGACCAGGGCCGGCCTGGTCTACCTGACTCTGCCTCCTAAGTGGCTCTTCTGTATATTTTAACAGTTTATCAGATGCATGACCTTGTCCTGTCTGCAGACAACTAGACAAACTTGGCTCTTCATGATTTTCTACTCTGAACCCATAGTTTTGGGTGGGACTGGGTGGACTAGCAGCATTTGAGTGGGGGTACCTAGTTTACTTAGGCTCCCGGGGTTCCCTGCTTATCTATAACAGGACCTGACTCAAGGGACTTTTATTTTGAAAATGAACCACTTGATTTGTTTCTTGCATCTAGAAAGCACAAGACTCTGGGTTCCGTGCCTAGGACTGCAAAACAAATCAGAAACAAAAATTCCAAACCAAAACAAGCACAGGTTTGCTCTGTCCCATGCTGTTTTCTTCCTTCCACTTCCCTTCCCACCCCCTCCTCTTCCCTCTTCTCTTTCTTTTAATCCTTTCTCCATATGCCTTTGCACAAACACATAGACAGACAGATACAGACATGCAGACATACAGACATACACACAGACACACAGACAGACACAGATGTACGTAGACAAAACACACACAGACACAGGCATGCACACAGATATGAAGACAGACTGACAGACACACAGACACGGATAGACAGACACAGTAAGACAGGCAAACAGACACGGACTCACAGATACAGACATAAAGACAGACAGACACACAGACACACACAGACAGAAACACACAGAGACGTACAGACAGACACAGACACATAGACATACAGACACACAGACAGACACACACACACACAGACGCACATAGAGACACACACACAGACACACCCAGAAACACACACAGGCAGACACACAGACACATAGACATACAGATACACAGACACACACATAGATACACACACACACACACACACACACACACACACACACACACACACAGAGAGAGACACATAGGCACACACACACCATGAAGCCTAGAATCCTTCTGAAAGATATTTGATATATGTTGAGATCACCTTCTGGAGGACATAGCGGTGTAGCGGTTCCTGGGAAGCAGGGAACAGCCCCTGAAGGACTCCCGGCCTGCAGGCACCTTGCTTGTGGCCCTGCAGTTATAGAGCTCCGAGAAACTTGTTTGGTGAGCCACCCAGCCTTGGGCGTTTCGTTAGAGCAGCATATGTGGATAAAGTCTTCCCCATCAAACATCAGGAAGAGCTTGGGGAGTCTTGTGGAAGACTAGGGGACAGACGTGGGCAAGTCGGAGGGGTCAAGCACACCACATGAAGACCTACAGAGTCACTTATCTGGGACCATGGGGCATCATAAAGCCTGGCCCACCAACCAGGGAGCATGCAGGAGCTGGACCTAGACCCCTACACATTTGTAGCAAACGTGCAGCTTGGTCTCCATGTGGGTCCCCTAACAAGTGGGTTGGGGCTGTCTCAGTCTCTGTTCCCTACCGCTGGAGCATTCCCCTTACCTGGGCTGCCTAGTCGGGCCTCAGTGGAAGAGGATGTGCCTAGCCCTGGTGGGATTAGATGTCCCAGGGTGGTACCCAAGAGGGGGTCCTCTTCTCTGAGAAGAAGGAGAGGGAGCCATGGGGGTGGAGGAATTTGTAAGGGTGAGACTGGGAGGAGATGAGGAGGGGGCTGTGATTGGGATGTAAAGTGTATAAAAAAATTATTGCAAAAAAAAAAAAAAGCCCTTTTTCGAGACTGCCTGACTGACAACACGCCTGGAACAGACAACACGCCTGGAACAGACAGCACGCCTGGAACAGACAACACGCCTGGAGCAGACCTGGAGCTCTTGGAGCGTCTTAGAGGGCCAGCTCTTCAGGGGACGGCAGTGGAAGCTCACGATGGGGCAAGGGGGTTGAGGACTACTGTACATGAGTGGACGACACTGACTTCCATCTTCCCTAGGCCTGTGTTAGCTCTTCAGCCCCCTGCTGTAACAGGCTGTGAAGATGCCAGGGTCACATGGAGGGGTGGCAGGCACCACGAGGCCTTAGTAGACCCATCGTTCCATCCAGAGGGAGGGAACGATCTCTTTGAAGAGGCCTCTGGAGCCACTCGTGCTGGAATGGGTGCATCCCGTCCCTGAGCTGGGACGTGCACGCTCTGCCCCTGAGCTCGCAGGGCCTTTCCAGCAGAACTGTCCTCGTTCCCTTCCCTGTTGTGGGGGTGAAATGCCCTGAAAGAAGCATCTTTGAGAGAGAAAAGATTTATTCATCTCACAATTCTAGGTTTCAGTCCACCATTGAGGGGAAGTCAAGGCTGCAACTTGAGGCAGGTAGTCACATCCACAGCTAAATAAGTCCATGCTTGTGAATGGTTAGCCCCACCTCTACACTTTCATGTCCAGGATCTCCTGCGTAAGGAATGGCACTGCCCACAGTGGGTTGGGTCTTCCCACATCAATTAACATAACCAACACAATCACCCACAGACTAATTTAATCTAGATAATTTGTCATTGACACCCTCTTCCCAGGTGGTTCTAGATTGTGGCACATTGACATTCAAACTGAACATCACACACACTGTTCATGACCTTGTAAGGAAAGAGGAGGGTAGGAACTTGACCCAGCTGTAGACTGCAGAGGGTAGTCTCAGTGACATTAGGATTGGGTGAAGTCATCAGAGTAGAGTCCATAGGTTAGTCTGGAACAAAAGAGACGTGTGCACAGCCTCTGTAGTCCTTGCCGTGAGCTATCTGTGAGGCCTGGATACTTACCTGTAAGAGATCATCACCAGAGGGACCTCAAGATCCAGGAGCTAAAGTGTGTGAAGTTTCAGGTTAGTTCTTATACTAACAAGAAGTAGACTGACAGCAGCGAGCTTCAGAAAGACTTCATGTATGTTCAGGCTCACTGGACCCACGGCTCCTTTCTCCATGTCCACCATTCTCTGAGGAAAGAGGACTATGCAGGGGAGGATGCCATGGGTCTTCTCTGTCCCAGCAAGGAGCATCTTTGTCTGTGGCAGCAGTGAGTGGGAACTATTCTATGTGTCATTTGATGTTCAGTTGCAAGCATCACAGTTGCTTGGGGTCACCCTCTGGAGTCAGTTACTGCAGCTGGGAAATCCTACCGGGCGTCTTCTCAGGCTCCCCTCTAGGGTCCGAGAAGCCCAGACCTGGACGATGACTGTCTAGTCTCAGCTCGGCAGTACCTGACCTGCTATTGTGTGGAGTATTAACTTTGGAGGCCTCCCTGCACTGCAGTAATGACTCCTGTTAAGCTCCATTAGAGCCTCGTGTTTGCATTATTAGAACGAAATCTCTGCAGACATCAAAAATGCATCAAATTACTCAACAGCCCGCATTTGGTTATAATTAAACGTAGAAGTGATGGGCAAGGAGAGGCTGGCTGTGCCAGCTCTGTGGCTGGGCTGATGACAGTAACAGGAGACACCGGTGACCTGCCCCACGGTGGTACCCCACATCCCTGTGACAACCAAGAGAGGGCTTTCCTGTGTTGGTGATCCAGAAGAGGGTGAGGAAGAGGACTCAGTAGAAGTGAGCTGCTGGGCTGGAATGCAAACTGGTTAGCACAGGGGCATGGCTGGCAGGTGCTGGGTCCACTGCTTGGTTTTCCATCCAAGAGAAGCCTGTATTCAGAGTTCGGGTAGCCAGTAATATCTCTGAGCCTGACTCTATTGAGACCTGCCCTTGACCAAAGAAAACATCCTAGGTCAATCTCATGCATCTTCTGAGGACATCAGGACCTGCAAGTGGGTGATATGGGGTTTCTAGTGTCATGGTTCCTGGTCCCAATTTGGGACAAGGTTGAACACGAGGATGCAAGCCCCAGCTTCTAGGCAGCCCAGCCTCTTCCCCACCGATTCTCTTTTATTCCTTACAGGGTTTTGTGAGGAAGCAGACACAGCCCTGCGAATATGAGTAATATTGACATGAGCAGAGTCATGTCAAGGACCCAACGCCTTAGACTCATGGGAATGACAAAGCCTTTCCCTGATCCAAATATGGACAATGTGTGCAGAACTCTATAAACTATAAGCTTCCTGCTCTGGGATTCCTGCTTCTGTGTAGACGTCTCTTCCCTGTTCCTGCTGTAGATAATAAACTGAGTACTGGGGTTGCCACTGTTACGTCTCCACCAGAGAGCGTGGCCCACCCAGTCCCAGCTTCTCTGTATGTGTGTGAATTACTTCTTCATTCCCCACCACCCCAGTCAGCTCAACACAGTAGCCATCATCCCAGAGGCTCCTGGGAGACCTCTTCATCCCCTATCTCCATGTCAGAGACACCTTCAGAGGACCATCGCCACGGGATACCAAGCCATCCAGAGTCTTCCATGGGGATTAGCCCTGAGCAGCTTCAAGAGGTGTCTGGGGGAACTTGAGGGCAAGACCCAGGACTTGAATCTCCACTCCTACCATGGGACCCTATGTCCTAAGATTGCCTGAGGCTAGTGGTGGCACTGAAGCTACCCATGGACCCTTCATCCACATTGCTGGCTCCATTCTGACCAAATATGGGAATAAAATTTGTCTGCACACTCTTTGGTGGCTCATTTCCTGCATCTCCTCACGGGAGTCTTGTAAACATTTTGATTTAACCCTCATCCATGATGGGAGGGTGGGAAGTATGCTTTGGGGACCGGGCAGCCTTTCTCCTTGGCCCTATGTGCGAGGGGGTGCCGAGGGTTGGAGGTTTGATCCTGCGGTTCTAGAGTCCCTGAGTCTGAGTCTCGGCTCAGTACCTCAGCAGGCAATGCTGTGCCAAGTGATTTGCTTTGCCGTCTCAGTTTCCCGGGTTGAAATGATGGCCTGGTTCTTGTGAATAGTAGGGCAAAGATTAACAAGACAATGTTGGGTGTACACACACACACACACACACACCCCCCCGATGCCCATGGAGGTCAGAAGCAGTGTACCACACACACACACACACACACACACACACACACACACACACACACACACACACACACACGCGCGCATGCTCATGCATGCACAGTGTAGGGAACAGGGCTGGCACCTGCAAGTCTACCACCGAGGTGGCTGTACCATTGCTGCTGGTGAGTTCAGACTCCCGTCGTGCTGTGCCAGGAGGCCCTCCTGCTTTTCTGTACCAAACCCAGAGTCTTGTCACAGTTATTCAGATTCAGCAGCTAAGGTCCAAACTCAACGTAGAGATTGGACTGGGCCCAGGGGAGCAGGGACAATGGGTGTGGTAGGGGTGGCAGGGGTGGAAGTGGGGAGCAGTGGAGGAGTGGATTGGGGAGATTGGTGTCTTTTCTGGCTCTGGCTGGCTCCAGTGTCCCTTCCTCCTAGCTCCATCTTTGCATGGCTTTCTTTGGTGCTGAATGTCCCTCTGGTCAACTGCTCAGCACACAGCAACTACACAGTTTCTACTGCCTAGCCCAAGGTGACCATCCTGGCTCAATCCCCCTCATATTGGTAAAGACTCCTTTCACAGGGGGTCACATTCACAGGTGCCAGGGATTAGGGCGCGATGGCCTTGGGGTCTGTTGTACAGCTGATCATAGGAGCCCTGGTTTGGATTAGTACCTCCACCTCGGACAAGAGGATGGCGGCACAGGGCTGGTCTACAGATCATGCTGGTCTGTATAGAAGCCCCTCGCCTGGACATACAACTTTAGAAGCTTCCCCGAGGGCTTTGGGCTTGCAGGCCTTGGGTTTTCTCACTGCTGGGGATGGGCAGAGGACTCAAAGCTGTAGTCTCTACTCCCCGGGATGGAAGGAAGCCTAAGAGGGTCTTGGTTGGATGGCACATCCCAGAACCTTCAAAGATCCTGCCTCTTTTCATCCTGAAGAGTCTGCCCATAGAGACACAAGTCTCCCATGCGGTCACTAAGGGCCGCTTGCATCTGCTAGCCTCTAGTCACTCCACTGACAGGATCCTCTGTGAAGATGAGAGCTGCCAGGAAAGCCACCACAATACATTGTAGTGGGTTGGTCTGATGCTGCTGGTTTTCTTCTTCTTTTTTTTTTTCCGGAGCTGGGTACCGAACCCAGGGCTAGCACTGAGCTAAATCCCCAACCCCTGCTGCTGGTTTTCAATGCTAAATTCTATGTATTTCAAGGTATGGTTGTTGCAAAATGAGCAGATTCTCACCTGTACCAACTTTTATTGCCCAAACCTTGTCCACCAAGTTATCTGAGATTGGGTAATAAAGATGCCTACAGCTTGTAGCTGGGCAGAAGAGAGGTAGGCAGGGGCTGCAGTTCCGGGCTTGGGATCTGAGGCAAGGGGACCATGAGGGAGGGAGAGAGAGAGAGAGAGAGAGAGAGAGAGAGAGAGAGAGAGAGAGAGAGAGAGAGAGAGAGAGAGAGAGAATAGAGAGAGTAGAGAGAAGAGAGAGAGAGAGAAAGAAGTCACCATGGGTAGGTGGATTGTGAGCGCATAGTCATGAGGGCCAGCCTAATGGAGTAGGAGTGGTCCAGCCAGAACATAGCAAGTGATATCTTGGGGTTGTTGACAAGGAAGTAGACCAAATAGCACAGAGGGTTCCTATCTGCCCAGCTCCGGTGCTTTTATATCTATATTATAAATATGCCTTAAAAAGTTCACGTCTTTTATTTGGGAACCAAATGATCCAAGGTGGGGTAGAAACCCCTGAATAATATTTACAGCAACAACAAGTCATCACAGGGTAATTTCAGAGATTGCAGTTCCACATGATGTGCTCACTTCCTGTTCCCACTGCCGACGTCTCCCCGTGCCTGGCTCACTGCAGGCTGGATCTCCACGGCTATGGAGATGCAGGGAGGGTTTGCACTGGTGAAGGCCTCTGCTGCTTGGAGAGACAAGCTGCTCCTCCCGACACATCCCAGCCGCTGAGGAGGAAGGAGCCTGGCATTCTGAAGTGAAAGGAGATCAGGTGCTTCAGGTCCAGTGTCGTGGCTCAGACTTGTGTGAAGTATGTCACAGCCCTGGGTCCACACAGCCTGAGCGTACCATTTGGGAACCTTGGGTCTATTCATAGCTGGTTACTCACACCTGCCTGGTGCCAAGACAGCCTCCACCCTGGCAGAAGAAACCTGCGCTGGCCAGAAGTCCTGGGCAGTGTCCTCCTAACCCTACCAACCTGGTTTTTGGCTACCTACCACTTTTGGCTGAGGCTTGTCTCTGTGCCAGTGGCCCTGTGGCCTTGAGCAAACGGTACGGTTGACTTCCCCTGAGCTTGCCCACTTGGACCGCTGTGCAGCAGCACAGGGTGTCACTTCCTTTTTTTGGCAGGTGGAGTCCTAGGATGGGGGCTTTCTTTCTTTCTTTTTTTTTTTTCTTTTTTTTCTGGAGCTGAGGACCGAACCCAGGGCCTTGCGCTTGCTAGGCAAGCGCTCTACCTCTGAGCTAAATCCTCAACCAGATGGGGGCTTTGAATTCCTCTTGACGTCCGGCATAGGAACTGACTTAGAAAGATGTTCAGAGTCTGCAAAGGCCACAGTCATCTTCACCTCAGCCCAGTGCTTCCCACCTCTGCCCATCGTCCTGCTAATGCCGTTTAGTGAGCACCTACTGCATGCCAGCCACCACAGTCGGCACCTCTCTTTCTTCCCAGGATTGCCCTAGACAGAATCGGTCCCTCTAGTAACCAAGGAGATAGGAGCCTGGAAAGATGTTACTCCTCAGGGTCACTGGGGTTTGGGTGTGTCAGGAGGACCAGCTTGTCTCTCTAGGAAGCAGAGGGCTGGGCCTTTCGCAGTGAGCAAATCTTCCCTGCGTGTTCTACAGCCATAGAGATCCAGCCTGCAGTGGGCTGTGCGTGGGGAGACGTCGGCAGTGGGAACGGGAAGTGAGCGCGCCACGTGGAACTGCAACCTCTGAAAATTACCCCGCGATGATTTATTGCGGTTGCTTTCCCCGGCAGCTCCCATCCTCGCAGAGGATCCTGTAAGTGGGTAAACAGGAAGGAGATTTAATTAGGAACGTGGAGCGGGGGAGTGGTGATTAGCGGGCGGATCCTCCGATGCCCTGTGTAACATGCAGTTAATTACACAGACTGTAGGGGAATTAATGTCGGGCAATGCTAATGGTTTTTTTGGGGGGGAGAATAATTTTATTTACACAACAGAGATGCAAGAATTATTGAAATGAGAAAAAATGGAAGCAGCATAGGACTTAAGACTGGCAGTCCCTAGGCCAGGAGGACTTTGCCATCTTGGATGCTAGTGATAAAGAGAACCCAGGTGGCCCTTTAGCCCTGCTTCACCTGGCTGGCAGGCAGTTGGGGTGTCCAGGTGGTTCGTAGGCTGCTGGCCTAGGAGCTACCTGGTTTGCTTTCCCACCAGAGTCCCATCTACCACCAGGGTGTGTGGGCATCTGAAGGGCCACACCCTGCAGGGTACTGGGGAAACATGAGCCTCTCTCAGGTAAAGACTATCTAAAGGTCCTGTGGTGGTTAATACAAATTGTCAACTTGCCCAAATTTAGAATCACCTGAGAGAAAGGTCTCTGTGCATGTCTGTGGGAGATTAATGTAATTTCTTTGAGCTTGGAAGAGCTGCCTACTATGGGTGGCATCATTCCCTAGTTAGTAGACAGTATAGGAGTGGAGAAAGGGAGCTGAGCACTTGGATGTATTAATCCATCGCTTTCTTCTGACTGTGGATGTCGTATGACCAGCTTCTTCAAGCTTCTGCTTGCTTTGGCTTCCCTTCCACGATGAGATGTACCCTACAACTATAAGTGAAAAGAAACCTTTCCCCCCCTAAGTTGTTTTTGCCGGAGTGTTTTTGTTTATCACAGCAACAGGGAAAGAAACCAAGACAGCTGTAGAGACACAGACAAGTCTGCTCACTGCAAAGAACCAAACATATAGGTGGAGGACAAACCTAGAGTCTGTAACAGTAAGCACTAGGGGCCTTGCCCCTGTAGTACATGAGGACAGGTAGCCCTATAGGGTAGGCAGGCCATGTGTGCTTCTCCAGTGGGAGCTCAGCTGACTTTTCCCTTTTCTGGTAGAGATAGCTGGTTGAAAAGGCCACCGCTGTCCTCATCTGTCTTCAGACCTGGCTTCTGCTAAAGAGCTGTCACACTGTGTCCTGATATTTGTGAGGGAGGAATCTTCCCAGCAATGGAGAGTATGTGTGTCCAGAACTGGGGGCTCAAATAGATTCAACCTGAATAGTTTCTCAGATTAGAGGTAGTCAGGGTAGGGCAGGGGAGAGAGAAGATGAGGTCCCGATCTTGGAGTGAGGGGAGGACTTGTGGGCAGGGCACGCTGGAGCTGATGTGGTGGCTGAGGAGTCCTAGAGGAGAGGCAAGCTGGGTCTCAGGAAGTCAGTACTGGTCCAAACCCGCTCCAGGAAGGCCTTTCTCCAAGGTCTCCCACACTCGGGCTCCCCACTGTGGCTGACATCATAAACTGCCTTCTTCTGACCTTGCTGCTTCTCCATCCCTGTTTCCGTGCCCTTCCTCTCTTCTTCAGGGGCACTTTTCTTCTTGCTAAAGCCCATCTTGGTGAGGCTCAAGCCTCAGTCAGCCCTGCTGTCCCTACTGGCCACTTTAATCATCACATTCAGAACTCATTGCCAGGGTTCTCAGGAACCTGAAAACCGGGAACCACTGGATGCAGAGAGCCATGAGACCTACACTGGATGTGCAGCATAGCAGGTATACAAGAAGTAGATACCTAGATGGCCATAGTGTCACATGACCTTAATCCTAGCACGCTGAAGGCAGATCTCTGTGAGTTTGAGGCCAGCCTGGTTTACATAGTAGCAGGACATCCAGAGCTACACAGTAAAACAACTGTATGGTGGTTTGAATGGGAATGGACCCTATAGACTCATATGTTTGACTGGTTGGCCTATAGGTAATGGCACTATTAGGAGGCGTGTCCTTGTTGGAGTAGGTGTGTCCTTGTTGGAGTAGGTGTGTCCTTGTTGGAGTAGGTGTGGCCTCGGAGGAAGTGTGTCACTGTGGAGGCAGACTCCGAGGTCTCATATATGCTCAAGCCACACCCAGTGGGGCAGTTCCTTGCTGTTGCTTGAGGATCAAGATGTAGAACTCTCAGCTCCTTCTCCAGCACCAGGTCTGTCTGCATGAGGTCATGTTTCCCAGCATGCCGGAAATAGACTAACCCTCTGCAACTGTGAGCCAGCCTTAAGTAAATGTTTTCCTTTGTAAGAGTTGCCTTGGTCATGGTGTCTCTTCACAGCAATAAAACCCTAAGACACTGTGGTGGCTTGAATATGGTTGGCTCAGGGAGTGGTATTATTAGTGGGTGTGGCCTTGTTGGAGGAAGTTGTCACTGTGAGGATGGGTTTTGAGACCCTCCTCCTAGCTGCCTGGAAGACAGATTTGCCTGTCTTTGGATGAAAACGTAGAACTCATAGCTCCTTCTCCAGCACTGTGTCTGCCTGGACACTGCCATGCTTCCTGCCATGATGACAATGGACTGAACCTCTCAACCTGCAAGCCAGCCCCAATTAAATGTTATTCCTTATAGGTGTTGCCTTGGTCAAGTTTTCTCTTCTCAGAAATGGAAACCCTAAGACAGACACACTGTCTCAAAAACAAAAAAACAAAACAAAACAAAACAAAACAAAAAACCTCAACCAACCAACTGCAACCAAAATTACAACCACCACCACCTCCACCACCACCACCTCCACCACCTCCACCACCTCCTCCTCCACCACCACCACCACCACCACCACCACCACCACCACCACCACCACCACAACAACAACAACAACAACAAAATCCTCAGCCCAACCAAACCAAACAAAAAAGAGACAGATATTTGATAAAGGAAAACCCACAGACTCAGTTCTGGTCCCCAAATGCTCCAAGCTCAACTCTATGCCAGCCCTGCCAAGTCTTGCATAAGAATTTAGGACTGAGGGCACAGAAAGGTCAAGCTTTGGGGGATACAGGCTGCCTCAGGGCACATGATGTTCTTCACTTCCAGGATGCCCACTCTATCTGTCTGACTCTGTCACACCTTACCCTCCTCTGTCCTGTCCTATCAAGCCCTACTCTGTCCCACCCTTACCTGTGATATCCTGAATTGTCTCTTTAGATACCCTGGGAGCATCAGGTACACTTGTCAGAGGGAGCAGGATGATGTATGTGGGATTCTCTAGGGGGTTCATGGAGCCCCTCACCAGGTTGTCCATCACCCTCACATGACTCTTTCAGAGTGGACCCTCTTGGGATGGATCAGACCGTCTAGACCCCAGGGGTCCCGACCCTAATGTGTTCATGAGTGTAAGCAGGGCTGCATTTCCCATCTCTCCATGGAGGCAGGAGTGAGCACTGGACAGGGTTAAGGGATGGGATGGGAAGAGCGCTGCAGGGATCCCCTGGCAGAGGACTAGCCTCCACAAGGAGAGGAGAGGCTTTGGGGTGCAAGGAGCTCGTGAGCTGCAGCCCAGTGCATGCCCCTCCTGCAGCCTGGACGCTCTCAGGGCAAAATTGACCCCACACTTCTCCTTTCTCACTCTCTTCACATTCAGTGGCATGGGAAGCTTAGGAATAGTATGGCCTGGGCTCCACAGGCTCAGAACTGACTGCTGCTCTGTAGCCCTCCATGGCCTAGCCCCCACTGTGACCACTGGGGTATCAGATGTATGACCTTTGGGGACATCTCCAGCCACAGGTTCTTTGCTCACAGGAAGCCCCCATGCCCTTGCTGTCCCACTTGGGGGCCTCTAGAAGCTCTATAGTTTATAAGGGAGAAGATGCCTTTGGCCCTATCTGCATGGAACCTCCAGACAGTGCCATTTGATAGCTTGGAGCTAGCAAAGAGGAAGCTGGGCCAGGCGGCTATAAGCATATCAAGGAGGGTGATTCGGGGTAAGCCCTCACTCTAAGCCTCAGTTTCCCTTCTGAGGGATGGGGATAATCCTCATGTGGGTGTCCGGGACCTCTTTGGGTAAGGTACCTTTGGCTGCACTGGATGCCCCCACTCTTGGGGCGGGGGAGCTTCTCTAAAGGACAGAGCAGCAATTAGCATGCTTTGTGAGGACGGTGTGTAATGACAGCTGATGGCCGTTGGTTGAGCTGCTTGTGGCTCTTTAAAAGGTCCCGGTGATCTTGTCTGGCTGCTCATTTGTGGTGTCTGTAGAGAAAGCAAATGTCAGTCTCTGCTGGCTTAGGCAGGCTAATCACAAAGCCCTAATTAGCGGTGTCTGAAATAGTGAGGTTTCCCTGTGTTCTCATTACATGCAAATTACTTCTGGAAAGCGACTTGGAAGGGCACGGAGGTGTGAGGCAGCCTTTTCTGGAGGGTTCTGGTCACTGGACCGGTGGCCAAGCACTTTGCCTTGAAGGCCACCGGTGGAGAAGTCCTGGGCTGAGGAGCAGTGCCCTCTTCTTGGCTCCGGGGAAGAACACAGTGGGGGGAGCCTGAAGGCTGGATATGAGAAAAAGAGGCTTGAGAAGTCCAGGTTTGGGAGATGCCCCCTGACATCTTCTCACCTTGGAGGGTAGTGACAGGAGTTCCCAGTCATGAGAGGAAGGAAGTTGGAGGAAGAGCAGCCCCTGCTTGCCCGCCTTAAAACGATGCTCTTTGGCAGACAGCAGGATGTCTTTAAATTTTCATGGGCTCCCCTTGGTGGAGGCCTGTTGTCCAGAGCCCTGAGCCAGGGCCGTGCTGTGTTCACGAGTGCCGCCCCTTGGCAAGCCTGTCTCCTTCAGCCATGAGATGAGTGATAGCTCTATGGCCATAGAGCCCTGCTTCTTGCTGGCTGGGATGCTGTCAGACTGAATTCACTTTCCAATAATGCATTGTTAACATGACTATTAAATGCCTGGAACTCCTTTCTGTCTCTAAATGGCGTTTGCCAGCGGCTGTGTGTATATCATCTGAAAGTGAGCTCGTGCTTGCGTCTGTATGTCTCTAGTCGCAGAGGCCATGCTAGGTAAGGGCCTGATTAACTGATGGAGTCTGGGGATCCGTAACAGGCATGGCAGCCAGGACACTTCCAATGGACCTCTGGGCAACAAGATCTCAGGCGCCTTGAGGCCTAGCATGTTTGCGTCCTGTAGCAGAGGCTGCTCTCTCCTTGGCCAGGAGCAGTTCTGAGCCGTACACAGACTGACAGACAGGCATGTACAAGGAGGAAGACTCTTCTCTGTAGAAAGCACTTCTATTCATCCCAGAGGCTCCTAGTCCCATCGGAAGGTCTGTCCCTACAAATCAGGATCAATAGCCAGGCTTAAGTGTGCATACGCACCCCTGTGGTCAGCAGAAGCTGGAATCTATCCGCACACTGGCTCTCTTGGCATTCAGTGTGCGGTCCCTGAACACAGGAAAATGCTCATGAATGGCTGAAAAGAACAGGAAGACAAATATGAATTAGTGAGTTAAAATGCAGATCTGCACCGGGGTGTTCTCTTTGAGGAGAGCTGTACCGGTAAACACCTGACAAAGTCCTGGCCACATGTTTCACGTCCAGGGTGGTGATCTGTCTTGCTGCTGGGTCACCAATGTCTCTATTGGTCAAGCTGTTTCCCAGCAGCAATGTCCTGCCTTGACTTCTCAATGTGGTGTCCTTGTTCCCATGGAACCACCCTGGGGGTGGCTGCTGTGCTGAGGGATGTGAGGAGAGTCCCCTCTCGCAGGCTGCTTGCTTGGCAGCTCTCTCCTGATCCCCAATTCCATTGCCTCTGTTTTCCTGTATAAGAAGCTTTATTCAGCTTCGTCAGAGGCTTGGGATGGCTTGAGATGACTTCTGCTCATCTTGGAAGAGCCCTGCCTCTGGCTTTGCAATTTAAGAAGCTTGGCACCACGGAGTTTTTCCTCAACTGATTCTAGGGAAAAGTTGGCTATGCCCTCTAGAGTGTCAAATACAAGCCAGGGAGAGGTAGGTAGAGGAGGCCAGGAGGTATGGCTTGACCAGGCGTTTGACGGCAGCTTACACGTGAGGAGAATAATTCTGATGAATCTGGGTGGCCTTGGATGATCCACAGTGTGGAGCTAACCACAAAAGACGGTGTTGGTTGGCCCTAGAAGCCAAAGGCAGAGAGAAGATGGTCTAGGAGGCTGCAGAGATTGGAAGGTGATTAGAAGCTTAAGAAAGAGGGAGTCCCTGGGTCTGTTTCAGCCATATGTCATTGAAGTGAGGTGCAGACCCACAGCACCTCAGACTCTGCTCTCTGCTGCTTGTTTTGGTCAGAGGTTTCTTCTTGCTTGAGGGTGGCTACCTGGAGGAGTTGTCTCATTTACATATGTGTCTGTGTGTGTGGCATATGACTTGGTACACACATGGAGGTCAGAGGACAACTTGCAGGAGTTGGTTCTCTCCTTCCCCAGTGTGGGACCCCGAGACCGTCAAGTTTGTTGGTAAATGCCTTCATCGGCTGAGCCATCTTGCTGGCCCTTGTCCCTGACCCTCTATTTTATTTTATTATTTTATTTTATTTTATTTTATTTTACTTTAGTGTATGGGTGTTCTGTCTGCCTGTACGTCTGTGCACTAAGATCATATCTGGTGCACCTGGAAGAAAAGAGTGTTGGGTCCTGGGCAGCGGGGGTTACAGATAGTTGTGAGCCACCATGTGAATGCTAGAATTGGACCCAGATTTTCTAGAGAGTAGCCAGTGTTCTTAACCTCTGAGCCTTCTCTCTAGTCCCCTTCCCTAAAATAAAACAATAAAACAAAACGAAACATCTTCAGAAGATATTCATTGTTGCGGCTGGAGAGATGGGTTAAGAACACATACGACTTTTGCAGAGGATCCAAGTTTGGTTCCTAGCATTGATAATTAATTGTAACTCCAGCTCCAGGAGGGTCCAACTCTCTCTTTTGACTTCCAGTGGTGCCTGTACCCACATGTACATTCCCTAGTGCATGCCCATGCTTGCACACACGAACACGCACACACACACACACACACACACACACACACAGAGGCAAGCATGAGAGTGTGTCTGGGCATGTAAGTCAGTGGTAGACCACGTGCTTAGCATGTATGAAGCCCTGGACTCTATCCCTAGCACCACAATAAACAAACAAATGCACCCTTGGCTCTGAGAATTTTAATCTACTCACTTTCCAGACCGTTTGACATGATGGTGCTGTTCTCTTCTGCCTCTTGAGGGGCTGCTGGCTTCTATGAGGTGGATGGAGGGATGGAGGAAGTTAGGCTGGGGCGGAGGCTCCACTAGTGACATGACATCACATAGCCTTTTCTCTGTCCCCGTTATCCACAGGGCAGGCATCTCAGTGGGGTGGACAGGCCCACCTCCTGAGTTTGTAGGCTCAAGGGGTCAAGTCCAGCCTCTCCCTCTAGGGGGAGTGGTTGACTCTGGGTACTGGGAAAGGAAGGGATATGATGTGGGGAGTGAGCCTGTCTGCGGGTCTGGAGGGCTTCCTGGAGGAGGAGCTATCTCAGTGAAGTTGGTAGACAGATAAATTGTCAGGGTGCTGGTAAAGAAAGGGTCAAGGCTGTACTTGAGTGCTTTCCTGGGAGACAGACCAGTAGAAACTCACTGCAGAAGTGATCCCATGTTCTAGAACACAAGGGCTGCTCCATGCTCTGAAAAGTACTTTTCACTGACTGCACTCGGATAGGGTGTCCCTGGAACCATAGCTCTATCAGAATTTCCTGGAGCGTATTTTCATGGGCTTGGACTGCTGGTAGGTGGTGTTCAGGGGTCTCGGGTTTGCTCTGGATGGTGTCTGGAGCTGTGGATAGCATTAGCCATCAGCGGAGGCTGGCTGGGCTCTGGCCTTAAGTGGTCAGGACCAGGACGCTGCAGGTATTCCCAGCAGCCACTTGGGGGTAGGGATCTTCTCGACCTGCTTAGTCGTCATGTTTTACCTGTGCTTATAAGATCTGGGGGCACTGAGGGGTCAGTGAGAGAGCTCAGTGGATATAAGTGCTTGCCACCAAGCCTGACAACCTGAGTTCGATCCTTGGAAACTCCACGGTGAAGGGAAAGATCCAGGGGGACTGGATACACAGCTAAAGAACTGTATGTGTGTATGGGGGTGGAGTTTGAGGGCTGGAGCAGGATCAGGAACCAGCTTTTCAGGGTGGAGGGAGACTCTACTCCAGCAGGCAAATAGTCAATGCCATGTCAAGGCTTAGGTTGCTGTGGTTAGAGTGGGAAAGATCAAACTCCTGGAGTTTCTGGAAGCCTGGATACTCACAGTCACCTGGGGCCCTGACTCCAGGACTACCCTAGGGCCCTTAGATCTAGCCTACGCCCTTCAGGTCTCCCTGGGTCTTTCAGACCTAAATTCACATGGCCTTCCATGTCTGTTTTTTTTTTTTTCTCCTGATCAGATTTTTTTTTTCATCTTTATTAACTTAGGTATTTCTTATTTACATTTCGATTGTTATTCCCTTTCCCGGTTTTCGGGTCAACATCCCCCTAACCCCTCCCCCTCCCCTTCTCTATGGGTGTTCCCCTCCCCATCCTCCCCCCTGGTTTTTTATGTTAAGAGTTACCATCTGACGCAGGCCGCAGGCCGAAGTTAGAGGTATAAGCAGCGTGGCTGTCCTGCTGCCAGCTGCTGAGCGTCAGGCTTCACCTATTCTGACTCCGTCTCTGCTAGAGTCCAGGGGGGCCAGGCTCACAAAGCCTGCTGTCTGGTTTTGTGGATGCTCCTCTGCCCTGGACCCAACAACAGAGTGATCCAGACCCCAAATTCCTACCCCTTCCCCACACTCCCTAACCACCCTACCCCTCCCCCCCCCCCCCCCCCCCCCCCCCCCCCCCCCCCCCCCCCCCCCCCCCCCCCCCCCCACCCACCCCCCCCCCCCCCCCCCCCCCCCCCCCCCCCCCCCCCCCCCCCCCCCCCCCCCCCCCCCCCCCCCCCCCCCCCCCCCCCCCCCCCCCCCCCCCCCACCCCCCATCCCCCACCCCAACCCCTTACCCCCTCCACCCTCCCCCCCCCCGCTCCCTTACAAGAACGAAGGAGACCAAGCTGCTTGACAGCTCTCTGAGGCCTCCTCTCCTCACTCAAATTTCCTCAGGGCTGCCTCATTTTAAGAGGGTCCAGTCCTCCACACTGGGCAAAGGGTGCACCGTGCTGCCTCTGTGAAGAGGGGCGCACAGTGCTTTGATTCACTGCAAAGAGCTCAGATGGCACCTCGCTTGCCTGGACCCCTGCTGTGCTGTTCTGCCCCCGAGGGGGACTGTCGGTTGGGAGTCACTTCATCTTCTCAAAAGGAGCCCAGTGGAGAAAGCTGAAGGCAAGGGTGGGTCCAGGGCTGCCTCCCTCCCCACCCCAGCGGCTGCAACTTCTTGTGCCTGGTGGCAGCTCTCTCCAATTAGCAGAAGCCGGCGGT
This sequence comes from Rattus rattus, assembly GCF_011064425.1. NCBI lineage: Eukaryota > Metazoa > Chordata > Mammalia > Rodentia > Muridae > Rattus > Rattus rattus. Next base: position 8,276,809 of record NC_046158.1, read on the forward strand.
CCACCCAGGAGGGCCTGGGCGATTAGAAGGTCATTTCTGAGCTCCTTTTCATTACACTCCTGTGATGGCTGTGCAGCTAAAGCCAGGGACTTCTCTGGCCCTAGAGAATACATGCACATGGTCAAGAGAGAGTTCATGTGCATAAGGATCTGATGGGGGCGCTGCCCACTCTGCTGCCACACGGCTGTAGGCATGCACTGAGAAGCTGCCCAAGGGAGGGTGCCTCCCTCCTTGGCTGTGTAGCCCTTGAGGCTGCTTCTATGATTCCCAGTGATGTTCAGGCCCTGCTTGGAAATAGGGGTCTAGCCCTGAGCTGTAGGGAGCACAGGGAACTTCTTCCCGAAGAGAGGGATGGTTCATGAGCCAGCACTGTGCCAGCATTGCAGTCAGCATGGTAAAAAGCTTGCTGGCATGCGTGCTGTTCCCCTTCCTTGTATTCACTTGCTAAAGACCTGAAAGCACTGTGGAGCCGGGTATGGTGTGCACACCTTTAATCCCAGTACTCGGGGAGGTGGGGAGGTGGGTAGAGGGAGGTGGGTCTCTGAGTTCTAGGCCAACGTGGTCTACAGAGCGAGTTCTAGGTCAACCAGGGTTACATAAAAAGCTTTGTCTAGAAAACAAACAAACAAACAATAAACAAAACATTAGCATCTCGGTTTGCTTCCTAGAGGTCTGCTTATCCATTGATGTCCAGCTGGTGATTGTAAAGGGACAGAGTGGAACCTGTATTTCAGAACCGGTGCAGCTTCCAATGTGGCTGTCGCATGTAGAAGGAATCTGCTCTTGGGGGTGCAGAGGCTGTTTAGTTCCAAGGCCCACACTATACTGTACTGTCTGTGTATCTTGGGCAAGCGGGCCTCTCCCCTGAGATCCCTGACTGATGAACCGAGGAGAACTGCTGGGCCCCAGACTTGATTAAGTTCTTCCACGGAGAAGATCTCATCAAACACAAGCTGAGATTTGTGGATGGCTATGTGTACACAGGAAGAAACTGGAACTTGAGCCTTTGGTCACAGGCTTAGTATCAGAACATATGAGGCAGTCCAACAGCTCACTCTGAGAGGGTGACTGGGTTTGGCAGGACCCAGGCCTCAAACTCCAAATCTATCTCCATTCCTTTGACATGAGTGTGTAACTTGACAATCCAGCACCTTCCATTGTAGGCCTGATCCTCCAGTCCTCTACTCCTCACCACTGCTCACTCATGCACTGCCTATCCATCCATCTATCTATCTGTCCATCCATCTATCCATCTATCCATCTACCCACATATCATCCATCCATCCATCCATCCATCCATCCATCCATCCATCCACCCACCCACCCATTCATCCATCCTCCACCCATCCATCCATCCATCCATCCATCCATCCATCCATCCATCCATCCATCCATCCACCCATCCATCCATCCATCTATCCATCCATCCACCCATCCATCCACCCACCCACCCATCCATCTGCCCACCCATTCATCTGTCCATCCCCTTATCAACCTGCTTGTTCATCTACTTATTTACTCATGGGCCAATCTTCCCATCCATCCACCCACTCACCTCTCCATTCACTTATGTACCTACCAATCCATCTGCCTAAAGATCTACCCACCCATCCACTCATTGACTTTCTAGTCATTAATTCATAACCTACTCATCTGCCCACTCATTCATCTTTCATCTATCTGTCCATCTACTTATCTATGTAATCATTCATGTATCCACCAATCCATGTATAATCCATTCATGCATCCACCTTCCCATCTATTCATTAATCTATAACCCATCCATTTATCCACTCATCCATCCATCCATCCATCCATCCATCCATCCATCCAGGTATCTGCCAAACTATCCACCTATTCATATACCATCTATCCTTTTATTTATACAGTTGTCCATCTATCCATTCATTAATTGCTCATCACCCATTCATCCATCCATGAATGAATGGGGTCACTTATTCACTTGCTCACTCCTGCAACATTAGACAAAAAAATCATTTTTGCCAATAGATAATGAGGCCAGCACAACCTGAGAGGTCTCAAGATGAGAGGCAACCTCATGGATCCAGTTGACATTGATAAAGACTCAGTTGACCCATTGAGCACTCTGAGAAAGTACCTCAGTTTACTCACCTGTAAACTAGGAACAGCAAACAACAGCATCAACCCTACTCCCTTCTCTGAGGCATCAATACGCTTGTGAGTGTGAGAAGCTCACAGGGATGACTGTCATTGGTGCTCTTGTTATGGGGTCTGTGAAAGGATGCTGTGGAGCTGTGGGAGGGACAGTGAGAGGCTGGCCTGACTGGGGCAGGGAGTGACATCCCTTTTTAGCTAGGGATGTCAGACAGACCAGGGTGTGAGGGAGTAGGATCAGGAAGTGTAGGTAGGGCTGGGAAGGTTGGCTTGGAAACAGGCACTGAGAGCTGGACCAGAGGACAAAAGAGTAGGAGGAACTCCTGACAGTCACTTGATGCTGCAGAGCTCACCTGGGACAACACAGGCTGCCCCTCCTCAGCTGTTCAGCTGGTCTCTATGGGTCTGGTCCTCAGCGTGGTGAGGGGAACCAAGGCTCAACGGAAGAACACCCTGCTGCTTTGTCAGTTGTCAGTCGAAAGGGTTCTTCCCCTCCCTAAACTGAGTGGTGGTAGGGCTCATTGGGCCAGACTGTACCTACTCCTGCCGTGTCTGCTGCCTACTCCCCGGAGACCAGCAGATGCTTCTCCTCATGTCCCTCTCCACCAATGGCACAGGTTATCCCTGCTTTGTCACCACCTTCAAGGTCCCCCTGAGACCATGGTTTGGGAGGTTGGGCATGGTCCCAGACAGATCTGCCTTTCTTTTTGACATGGGTGGCAGTGGTGCTCACAAACGGGGAGCCCCAGAATTATCCACATGGGTCTCCAGCAGCCTTTGGTGGCATAGGTAGAGGCTGTGTCCTCGGGCATGGATGGCATAGGTAGGACCTCTGTGGCATGGGGCTGGAAGGACAGCAATTCTTTTAATAGCGTGTCACTTCATGACATCACTCTGATCTCCTGGAGCTTGTGGTACTTGTCCCCATTTTAAGCTGTAAAAGCGGGCTCAGAGATGTGATATAACAGATTGAAGGACAGCTGGGAATAGGGTAGGGCCAAGACCGAACTCAGGTCCCGGAAAGAGACATGTCCATCCTGTGCCCAGCTTCCCCATGGGAACAAACACTCTAGACCAGAGGACCCAAAGAGATAGGAGGGAATTTCCTTCTGGTTCTGGAGGCCAGAGGTCCAAAATTAAGCTCTTGGCTGAGCAGTGTGCCCTCTAAGAGCCCTGGGGAAGATGTCCCTTCTGTATGTACAACTCCTGAGCCAGGAAACCTGACTTGAGACTTTATCTCTCTAACTTCCCCCTCATCCTCAGTGTCTCCTGTCCTGCCCTCTCTGATCTCTATCCCTCCCCTCCTCCCCTTTCTTCACTTCCATTCTCTCCCTCCCTGAGCCATAGGCATTAGGGTTTTGAGATTCTTGGTCACATCTGCACAGACTTATTTCAAATGGTGTTCTAGTCTTAGGTTCCGGAGCAGCAGTGTGGGGACATACTTTTGGGGGGTGCTATTGGATCCACAACAGCTGGCAACAAGTGGGACATACTCTCTGCAAAGTGAATCTCACTTGAGAATCTTCTGCCTGTGCCCTAAGGACAGCCATCCCCCATAGTCCCATAGCAGCCTCCATGGTGGGCCTGCGGGCACATAACCCCCCAGTTTTATTTGAATTTCATGGTTGCTTCCTTGTGAGTTCTTGTCCTTGTCCCTGAGCATGGGTACCCATCCTTATCTTCCACAGACCTGTCTCCAGAGTACATGGTTGGGACCAGTTAAGTCAGGAGGGGAAGAAAGACCAAGGTCAACAAGCCTGGTGCCCTTCCTTTGCGGTGCCTTGGCTTTCTGGAGCAGTGGCCCCGTGCCTGCTGAGTTAATGCCACTGGGAAGCTCCATGGTCCATCAGCTCTCTTCTCTGCTTGTCCTCTTTCTGCCTGGCAGCATGGCCACAGATTACAGAGCAAACAGCAGACACCTCAACCCTCCTGAGTCTGGAAATTCCAACACCATTCCTGCTGTAGCTGATGGGCAGCAGGTACCTCTGATGGCTTCTGGGGAAAAGTAAGTAATTTGGAATAGAGAAACGACTATTGATTGAGGCAAGGAGTTACTGCACTGTCCGTCTCTGGTTCTCAGTCTCTGTCTGCAGCACCTCCTCCCCCCACGCGGAGGCTCCTGGGAGCTTCGTGATTAGCAGACATTTCTCAGCTGCGAACCGGCAGCGCTGTGCCAATTCCCCTTTCCAGCTCCAGAATCAAGGTCAGCTGGGCTCATGCTGCCTTGCCTGCTGCCCAGATCTTTCAGCTTCTTCTGGAGGAAAATGGACTGATGATATACATAGACCTTGGCTCTAGGTAGTTTCATTGAGACTGTGACCATCATGGTTGACATGAAAGGGTTAAGCACACATCTAAACGTGCAGGCTACAAACTGTTGAGGGAAATCTACTCATGGTGGGTAGACACCTATCGCTTGGGTCGGAGCATTTTTGTAGATCTGTAGTCTTAAAACACCCAGGCTATTCTGGAGCTCAGGGGTGATAGGCGTGGGGGAGAAGCTTGCTCTCTGACCAGCTGGGGTGGCCCCCAGCAAGAGAGTTAATACAACATAAAGGGGGAAACACTTTTAAAGAAGCAATGCGCTGGCCCAGCACGAGAGGCTGCGAAGAGGAACTATTGGTAAGGGACTGCTGATCTGTTCATGTGTTCTGAGAATTCCTTCCCTGGAGAGGCTACTTCTGTCTAACCCCTCTGTCTTAGTTAAGGTTTTACTTCTGTGAAGAGATACCATGACCAAGGCAACTCTTATAAGGACAATATTTAATTGGGGCTGGCTTACAGGTTCAGAGATTCAGTCCATTATCATCAAGGTAGGAACATGGCAGCATCCAGGCAGGCATGGTGCAGGAGGAGCTGAGAGTTCTACATCTTCATCTGAAGGAAGGCTGCTAGCAGAATACTGACTTCCAGACAGCTAGGATGAGGGTTTTAAAGCCCACACCCACAGTGGCACACCTACTCCAACAGGGCCACACCTAATAGTGCCACTCTCTGGGCCAAGCATATACAAACCATCACGTCCTCCTTTAAAGTCTCGCTGACAAAGCAAGGCATGAGTCCACCGAAGTTCGTCCTGGGGAACCAAGGTCTACTGGGCTTGCTCACCAATGGTGAGGGGTTACCTGCAGGAGTGTGGGTGATCCTGCAGCAACCACACTGGACTTTTCACCCAGCATCCATGATGCTTTCTCCGTAGCCACATGGAGGAGGCCCCTCTTCAATGAACCTTTCCATTGAGAACAGTGATTCTCAGCCTTCTCAATGCTGCAACCTTTTTTTTTTTTAATAAAACAAAATTGTATTTACTTAGAAGCATTCAGAATGTCAACAAAACAGCCGCCATTTTTTTGCAATTACAGAGTGGTATTCAGTTAACAGAACAACAATTACCTTCATATAAGCTGCATCAGAGACAACTGAAGATGAAAAAAAAAAAAAAAAAAAAGCAAAAAGAGAAAGAAACCAAAACCCAAACTACTGTCCCCATATATAACTAATTTGTGCTGTGCACCAACAAGAACCTGCTTTAATTTCCATGCCAATTTACAGCCCCCAGACTGTACCAGGCAAGGTTAGTGGCTATTGAGAATACCACCAGGACAGGGCTAGCTAAAGACACATTCGGTAGTGTGTAACTATACAAAAAAAGAAGCTGTACAGTTTAAAAACAAATCTTACATAACCTTACATTTCAATTTTTTTCTTTAAAAGGAGTGAGTTGTGTACAGGGGGGTTAAATGCTTTATAGACAAGAAAAAAACTGCGCTAGAACCAACTTATTCATCATCATCTTCTTCTTCATCTTCCTCTTCTTCTTCATCTTCCTCTTCTTCCTCTTCCTCATCCTCTTCATCCTCCTCATCGTCTTCCTCTTCCTTCTTTTTCTTGCTCTTCTCAGCCTTGACCACCCCTTTTTTCGCTGCATCATATTTTCCTTTAGCTCTGTAGGCAGCGATATCCTTCTCTTACTTCTCCTTCAGCCTGGCGGCCTTCTTCTCACAGGGCTGCTTGTCATCCGCGGCAGTGTTGCTCCACATCTCTCCTAGTTTCTTTGTAACATCACCAATGGATAAGCCAGGATGCTCGCCTTTGATTTTTGGGCGGTACTCAGAACAGAACAAGAAGAAGGCCAAGGAGGCCTCTTGGGGCATTGGGGTCCTTGAACTTTTTTTGGCCTCCCTTTGGGGGGATGTAGTTTTCATTTCTCTTTCATAATGAGCCTTGTCAGCCTTTGCCATATCTTCAAATTTCCCTTTTCTTTTTTCTTTTTTTTTTGGTTCTTTTTTTTTTTTTCGGAGCTGGGGACCGAACCCAGGGCCTTGCGCTTCCTAGGCAAGCGTTTTACCACTGAGCTAAATCCCCAACCCCCAAATTTCCCCTTTTCTTTAGCAGACATGGTCTTCCACCTCTCTGAGCAAGTCTTGGAGAACTCTGAGAAGTTGACAGAAGCATCCGGGTGCTTCTTCTTGTGCTCCTCCCGGCAGATTTGCACAAACAATGCATATGAGGACATTTTGCCTCTCGGCTTCTTAGGATCTCCTTTGCCCATGTTTAGTTGATTTTCCTCCGCGAGGCACAGAGTCGTCCAGTGCCTGTCCGGCTCTCGCTTGCCCCGGCGCTGTCTCTATGGAGCTCAATGTACTGCAATGGCTGTGAGAGCGGGAGCCAGACACAGCCTCCTCACTCTCTCTGCTCTGTAACCAATGCTGCGACCTTTAATACAGTTCCTCCTGTTGTAGTGAGCCCCAGCCATAAAGTTATTTTGTTGCTACTTCATTATCATGAGTTTGCTACTGTTATAAATTGTAATGTGCAGGGTATGAATCTGATATGCAGGATATCTGATATGCAACCCCTGTGAAAGGGTCATTTGATACCCTAGGGGTCACCACTCACAGGTGGAGAGCCTCTCTTCTAGCACCTCCCAACCATCTAGGCCATGCATAGCTAGGGCAGAATTGCATACAAATGTCTGGAAGGAGCTGCTGGAATCTCAAGCCAGGGCCCAGTGACCTCCCCACTCCTCCTATGAGGGAATGGCTGTCTAAAGGCCTGAAAATGATGGACGTTTGCACGGAGGCCCAGCTGATCTGAGGAGGGTGGCAGTTGTTCTGTTCAAGGGTCCCACTTTGAAGCATTATGGATACCACTAGGGGCTGAGGGTGTCTTGGCCCTTCACCAGGAGAGTGGTGCTGTAAGGTTGGTCTAAAGTCTGGAGTCCCTCTACCCAAGCTGGCTTTCTCTGTACTCATGAGCCTCAGCTCCACACAGGCCTGAGATTGTGACCATCCTCAACAAAGCCAGGCTGGATGCTCTGATGCTTTGAGACTTTGACTCAAAAGCCTCCTTTCCAGAACTCCCTTTCCAGGGATCCAGGTCAGCAGGTGAACCCTGTTTCCGTCTAGGCCTGCCTAGGCCTCTCCCAGTTGTCACACAGGCTTGCCCACCACCTGGGCCTGCCAGTTCTGGGGTGTGGTGGGGAAGGACTTTTGACAGCCTTCTCCTTGCCTCCCTGGTGGGAAGGAGTGTCGAGGCTTGGCTCTTTCGCCATCTGGAAGCCTGTAGCCCATAAAGGGCAGCTCTGGACCTCTGCCACAGGAGGAGTTGGTCCATTTGCTCTGAATTCAGGACCTCCATGGACACCTTGGAACCCAGATTCTGGATTGACGTCTTGGTGCTCTGTTCATGACTTAGCTGAGCCAGAATAGTTACCACCCTGAGCCCCAGACCTCCTCTATAAAGGAGAACATGCCTGTAAAGGGTGTGTCCCATTTTCACCGTTGCTGTGGTCGCTGTCACTTCATAGCCTATGAGCCCATCCTGGGGGGCTCTTAGTAGCAGGCCTCATTTTCAGACTCACCAGCACCACCCCAGGCTGATCCAGTAGAGGGAGGTGGGGGATAGGGCTATGGTTGGGCTGGGGCGTTGCTGTGTCCCCTTCGCTTGAGCCCTGAGCGTTCGCAGGGATCTGTGCCAGGCTCCGAGTACTTCTTGCTGCTGAGAAGGAAACAGATGGGGCTGTCAGCTCTGCTTACGCCCTGTCTTCCCAAACTCAGTCAAGCATGCTCAGAACAGGGGAGAGGCTCCTCTGAGCAGCTGGTGGCATTCAGGGCCAGCATCCCTCGGGGTGTGTGACGCTGATTAGCAGGAAATAATGAGAAAGCCAAGGGAGCGAGCCCTCAGGCAACCTCCTGGCCACTGCGGTGTCCCTAAGAGACTGCAATGAGCATCCAAGGCAACTTCTCCTCCAGCTTCCAGCCTAGGAGCTGGGACTGTGAGGGGAACTGTTTGATTACATCTTTTATAGGAAGGAGGCCCAGAGAGGATCATCCCCTTCTTGTGATAGTACCAGGGGAGGCTTCTGATCTGTGCTGGGAAGAAGGGGACACACTGTTTCCTCTAAACAAACAAACAAACAAACAAACAAACAAAAACCACCTGGGATTATAGGTGTACACGAATGCACCTAACAAAACCATAGCATTAAAAAAAAAAAAAAAAAAAACCATAGGGGTTGGGGATTTAGCTCAGTGGTAGAGCGCTTGCCTAGCAAGCGCAAGGCCCTGGGTTCAGTCCCCAGCTCCGAAAAAAAGAAAAAAGAAAAAAAAAACTCATAGCATTTGGTTAAACTAATAATCCAGGCCATATTAGAAAGACTAGAGAGTCCTCAGACCTGAGAAGAGAGGAATATTTGCTTTGCCTGGAAAGGGAGGTTAGTGATAACTTACTGACTACTCGAAATATTCAAGACATGTGTCACCGTGTAACTCACATTCTTTCTGTGAGTGACATTGATGGCGTTGAACAATGTATTGTGAGCACTTGGATAAGTCAGCAAACACACCTTGACCCCAGCATCATAGGTCACTGTCTAGAGTATTCTATTGTACCCAGGCAACAGGATTTATTCAGACCTCTTTTGGACAACTGAAGTGTGTGTGCGTGCGTGCGTGCGTGTGTGTGTGTGTGTGTGTGTGTGTGTGTGTGTGTGTGTGTTCACACAGAGGTCAGAGGACAACTTGTAGAAATCAGTTCTCTCTTACCATGTGGATCTCAAAGATTGAACTCAGTTGTCAGGCTTGGGGTCTAGTACCTTTACCTGCTGAGCAGTCTGGGCAGCCCTGGACTGCATTTTCGAAGACATTCAATACTTGTCGCCACACAGGATGCTCTGTAGGCCTCTCTACTCTCACACAAACCGAGAGATTGTGGCACTTTGCTAGGCTGAGTGAGCCTTTAGTGGTGTTGGGAAAGTGGTCTTGTCTCTGAGGGGCCTCTGTGTTGGGAGGGATGGACTGATGCAAAAGGTGCCTCAGCCGTAGCCCCTGGAGGGAGATGATGATGGCCAGGCTGTCAGGACAGTTGTTAAAGAATCTTCAAACCAGAGGAATTTTAATTTATCTTAACAGAAAAAAAAAAAAAGAGCAACACTGAACCTCTTTAAAAATTGTTGTCAGAAAAAAAAATTGATGTCAGTCTTATAAAATCTAACACACAATATGGGGCTGAAACATTTACAAAGGTGTGGTTGCTATAGCAACGTCAAAGAGACTGTTAATATTTATCACACGGGGAGGAGGACTCGGAATCTGGCTGCTCGTCTTAGGGCACCCCTGTGTCCAGCTGGCTCAAGGCTGCTGGCACTGCTTCCCGTAGGCTCAGCGTACCCTCATCTCTTGGTTCCCCAGTCCTGCTCTGCCTGCCCGTCACTCAAACCCGCCTTCCTCTTGACTAGGGGCCCTGATTGGTCCTGCACAGCTCAGCTCCAGCCTCCTGATTGCTGCTCAGACCTGGCACTCTCTTCTGGGTTCTGCTGAAGACTTCAGAACTAAGATTCAAACCACAGCTCCAGCTCTCACATAGCTTCTGAGATGGTTTCCATGCATCCTTCCCATTTGTCCCAGGCCAGAGGCAAGGCCTGAAGAAAAAGGCCTGAGGAAAGGAAGTAGCATCTCCAGCCTAGGATACAGGCCTCAGCTGAATCCATCCTCCCCTTGGTCACTGTCACCTTGAGAAAGTCAGGGCCAAAGTCTGAGGTGGGATATTAGGGCTGTACCAGGACACCCTAGGCTAGAGAGGGCAGGCACACAGGTCCAGGGACAAGGAGAAGAGGTAAGTGGTCTAGGGATATTTTTGAGGTGTGGAGGGCATTGCTTCAAGGTGAGAAACATGAGCGACAACACAAAGGTAGCCTTGAAGTCCCACACCCAGGCTTGAGTCATCACACAAGCTAAGACCCCAAAAGCAAGGCCTGATCTCCCTTCAGACAGAAATTTCTTGAAATTCAGCACGAGAAGGGTCACACATATCACCAGACGCCACTCCTACCCCGATGCTACACAGCATACATTATGACTGAGCTGTCCTTTGGATGAGATGCTGAGTCTGTGGCTCTGGCCTTGTCCCTGGAGAAGGTCCCCATCTGACATTTGGTCACACAGGAAGAGGTCAGAAGCAACCTCTGCCTCCCAGTCCAGGCTCGGGTGCCATTAATATTTCATGTCCAAAGACAGCATTGACATTTTGCTGGATGGTTTCAATTAGCTAAGAGCCTCCTTCTCAGGCTAATAACCAGCCCGCTTACCCTAATGGTTTATTAATCTACTTCGCAGCATGAAGGCAGCCGGCACACACAGATACCGCCTGCTGCTGCCTTGATTGGGTAGAAATGACTCAGGCCTCCAATTCTGTTCGTTAAAGGGGTTGAGTCCTTGTAGGCTCAGGAATGGAGAGGTGGCTTCCAGTTCCAGTTCCCAGGATGCTGAGAACCGTTCTGTTGAGAGCGCAGGTCCCTGAGGGCCATGGGATGGTGTTTGTGATGTTTCCTGTTGGTATCAGTCTTTTTGCTGAATTTCTTGGAGGTGACAGAGGCATTATTGTAAGTTTCGAAATAAAATTTTAAATGGAATTTTGATGTGGAATTAGGCATAAGGCAGAACACGAATGGTAGGTTATTGGAAAGGGGGTTTAAATTTTTTTTTTTTGTAGATTTTTTTTTTAAATGCATGGGCATCTTTATATTCTGTAACTTCCCATCTGGGCCAGGAGGGACAGTCACTGAGAGATTTGCCAATGGCTATGAGTTGGCCTAGTGCTACCGGAGAAGCTGACAGGGCCCACTGGCCTACCACAGTTGCAGCTTTTATGGCGTGTGGTAAACAGAGTTGGGAATTAGTGCTGGGTATGTCTAAGAGTATCTTTTGTTCACCAGTGTAATGGTCATCTCTGAGGCTTAGTGCATCGCTCTGCTAGTCTAGGCCCAGCCTTGGAAGTTTCTAGACTCTGTACAATCTTACCAAGGCCTAGAATGTTTTCAGCCTCTGAGCCTTGAATAAGCTCACCCAGTTCCATCTGATCTCTGGCTGCCAGGTCAACTCAGCTGTCCTGGCTCAAACTCCTCCCCAAGCTGACTGATTCAGTCTGGCTTCTCTCGGCTTCTCCTGAATTGCTCTGCTTGACCTCATACTAACTTTGGCAATCTGTCCTAGTCCTCTGGCTCCTTCTCATTCTCTGGCTCATTCTGTCATTACCTAGGTCTAGCTTGTTCTCTCTCTCCAACTTGTTTCTGTACAACTGTCCCAGTAAAATGGCTTCTCCTTTTTCCTGTTCTGTGCTGCTCTCTCATAAGTAGTCTGTCTTCGTGAGAGCTGTACATATCCTATTCTGTCAAATCTTTCTCTGATTCATCACTTTGTCCACTTCTCAATTAGACATCACTTTCAAACACAGGTTCTTCCTTCTACAAACTAACTTTACCTTCATTGTTTGGGATTAAAGATGTGCACTAAGGGCGTGTCCGTATTCCAGCCAGAGGGATTAAAGGTGTGTGCGAAGGTTGAGCCACGCCACCACAAGTAGAAACAGGTTTTTTCCAGTAAAACAGCAGAATCTTGGGGTTCACAGTGTGGTCAAATATTCTGTAACAGGTATGGTGAGGGAAGTCATATGTGTTAGGAGAGCTGGCCTCAGCAGGTGATCGACAACCTGCTGTTTTGTGTCACATGAGTGTAGGTTCTTGTCAGTGCTTCTCTGATGGCCACTCCCAGCCGTTGTCCTCAGCTTCATACTCCTATCCTGCTACTGTCAGGGGATCCTAGAGGTTCTCTGCTAAGGAGGGTATTTTGTAAATTTGGGGTAATTTCAAAAACAGAAAAACTTCAAAATAGGACAGAAATTTTCCGCATATCCTCCACCCATTATCTCCTTACATAGCCAATCACAGCTGGAATATGCAAAGTGAGCTGTTCATAGCGTGTCACTAATGCAATGGCACACTATTCAACATCTCCTTGTGGTCTCTCCTATCCTGGGGTCCTATCCAGAGGCTGGGTCACCCTTGGTGGCTGTGCTTTCGCAGCTCCCACTCTGTGACATCTTCTTCTCTTCCTTTGGGACAGTACAGGTCACTTTGTAGAATATCTCTCCCTTTAAGGATACAAAGTATCCTTTTCTTTTTCTTGCCGTATATGTATAGGTCTGGCAGCTGCAGGTCAACCTTGGGTGTTACTCTTCAGGTACTTTCTGCCTTGTTCTGACTTCTATGTAAGAGTAGAGGTCGGAAAGAGGTATCAGATCCCCTGGAACTGAAATTACAGATGGCTGATAGCTGTTATATGGCGCTTGGAACTGAACGCTAGTCTTTCGAAAGAACAGCAAGTGCTCTTAACTACTGAGCCATCTCTCCAACCTCTTCCGACTTGTGTTTTGAGGTAAGGTGTTCCACTGGGGACTCAGGGCTTCCAGATTAAGCAAGACCTGACCAGTGAGCCAAAGAGATCAGCCTGTCTGTGCCTCCCCGGTACTGGGATTACAAACACATGCCATAAACCTAGCTCTTCCCCTTAAATCTTTATTTTATGTGTATTGGCATTTTGCCTGCATGAATGCCAGTATACCACACACACACACCCGATGCCCATGGAGGTCAGAAGCAGTGTACCACACACACACCAGATGCCCATGGAGGTCAGAAGCAGTGTACCACACACACACCAGATGCCCATGGAGGTCAGAAGCAGTGTACCACACACACACCAGATGCCCATGGAGGTCAGAAGCAGTGTACCACACACACACACACACACACACCCGATGCCCATGGAGGTCAGAAGAGGATGTCAGGTCCTTTAGAACTCGAGTTACAGGTGGTTGTGAGTTACCTTGTAGATGCTGGGAATTAAATCTAGGTCCTCTGGAGGAGCCATCAGTGCTTTTAGCCACTAAAGCCATTTAGCCTTTTGCACAGGTTTTGGGCCTCAAACTTGGCAAGCACTTTCCTGTCTGAACCCTTTTCCCAGTCCCAGGCACTTTTCATAATTAGACGGAATGTACAGGCTCTGAGGAGTGAGGAGTGCTTCCGAGAAAGGCCGGTGGAAGTCCATGACGAGGGCTGACTTAACAGAAGTTAACCTTGGTGGTTGACCACAACCGTGTCTACAGAGCCTCTTTTCTACAAAGTTACTATTTTGTCTTTGGCATTAGTAAATATCCCGAGGGAGATACTTTGTGACTATGCAAATATATTGTTCCTCCTCAAGCTTTCGCTCATTAATTCAGGCCTCCTCTGTGGCTGTCGCTGGCAGCAATGACTTCTGTGGCATTCTAATGGCGACATTTATTCCCCTCAATCTTTCTGCACTCATTAATTAGGGTTCTTCTCAAAGACATCCCTTCTCTCCCGTTTAATGATTTGCTCACGCACATATACAGCGCGGGCATGGACGTTTATGTGGTATTTATTACTGCCTTTCGCTTTGGCCCTGGGAACCCTTTAGGTTGGCTCCCATGCCTTTGATATGATAGTGGCCTTTCCAACCTTTCACACTTCCTGATAGAGCTTTGGCTGTATGCTGCCAGCGCCTCCCTCGGGGACATGCTTCCCCGAGAGACAGGCTTGCCTGAAGCAGGCGCCTGAGCCTTCCTTCTTGGTGGCTGTCGTGGGACAGCATAAGACTCTGCTGTTCAGGAGGGTGGAAGCACTGAGGGGTGGCAGGGTGGCTGTCTAAGCTTCTCTGAACGCTCTCAGACATCATGGAAGACACAGACAAAGCCTGTCTCTTGGTGGTTACAAGAATTCTTCAATGTCTGAGAAGATGTGTTGGACTTGGGGCTGGGCCACCCCGGTCTCAATAGCAAAGGGAGGAGTTGAGAATGCAAAGCCGGGCTTGGGACAGGGTTCAAGGAACTGCTGTGTCCTCAGCCCAGGAAATGGCTTTCCTTCCTTTCTGAGGAGCTTCCCACCCTTAAAGAAGAAGTGGGTGTTCTATTGGGGAACCATTGCCCATAGCCTAGGCACCTGTTATTAGCGGTGCCTACCTCATACTCAGTGCATGATTCCAGGGCTTCCAGGGGTGACATCCAGGCAAGGCGAGTGGCAACCTGGATGAAGCCCTAGGATGAGTTCTGGGCATAGGTAGGACAGGTGTGGTGGCACTTGCTTGACTTCAATGACCTCTGAGATCTGTCTTCTTGCCTCTGCTCCTACCCAGTGTTCTTATAAGACTCATAGCCCTGTGCAACCTCACTGAGAGACACAAAACTAGCAGCATCGGTGACTAAGGGATTTGCTAGAGACGCATGCTCTACTGTGTTAGGACCTGAATGGACTCAGCGCCTGCCCACGCTGAACTCTAAGCTCCTCTGAGCAGCCAATACTCTGCTGCTATGTTCCAACAAACACCAGGAAACTCATAGATTCTAACTCCCCATGAACTCCCCAGCAGGAAGGGCAGCAGGGGCATTCACTAGAGCTTAGGGAGTGTGTGGCATCTGCTCAGGGGCTGGTAAATATTTTCCGAGAGTGGCAAATGAATCTATGATTCCTGCTTCCCTAGAGACAGACCCAATGGTGAAGCTGCCTCTGCTTTGTGTACCTCAGGGCCTCCTGGGAGCTCCCCTCCCTCTGGGCTCCAAGGCAGGAAGGGCTGAGCTTCTGGAGTATCCTCTTCTGCAATGAGCTGGTGCGCCCACCCCCCTGCCCCCACCACTTCTGCCCTGTGCCAACTCTCACCCGTGTGTCGCAGGATGATGAGTTTAGAGCTGAGCTCTGTCTCCCCACAAAGCCTGCAGAGACAGCCCCACGCTGCCGCCTCGGTGTTGCAGGCATTTAAATTGCCATTTTATTTAAATTTATGTCCGGAGATACAGGCGGAGAAAGGGCCATTTCAAAGTCAGTTTCTGCTTTATGGCTTTATGGGGATTGTGGCCGGCAGCTGTCGGAGATATCTTCTGCTCCCACATGGCAGAGGGGCACGTGGGCGCCACTGACTCTTCCGAGAAGGGGTTTGCCTCTTGCCTAGCTAGGAACTCTTGCTTAGTACCCCAGTGCAAGACTGAGCCCTGACCTTACTCACAGGCTAAGTCTTGTCTTGGCTTCAGGTTAACCCTGACCTGGGCCACTGTTGCTCGCAGGATGCTAGGTTCACTAGGACTTGTATAGTCTCAAAGTATTATTGGGCAGATCTGCCCAATATGTAAAAAGACACACCATGGCTCTGGGCAGCTGTTCTTCACAGCTGGAGGAACATCTGTCCACCTGCCCCGAGCTGATGGGTGGAAATAGAAGGCTTCTCCCAACATCCTCATCAGAGAGCAACACCTTTACCTCAGAGCATCCCAGTGTGGCTCCTGAAACCCCAAATAGTCCAGCTTCTAGCTGTGACCTCAGCCAAGATTCTTAATGTGGTTGAGGTTATCTATTTAACGTGGGGCTGGGATATTCTGGCCTTGCAACATGGTTTGTAGGCTGACTGGAGCCCTGTGTGGAAAGGCACTTTGCAAAGCATGTCACTGGGGCTCCCAAGGTGGGGACCCCATGTTGGGGAGCTGTTGGACGGGACTATCCTCTGAGCCAAGCAGCTGCTATCTTCGTGAGGTAAGCTGTGTTAGTTTGCAGAAGGTCCCAGCTAGCCTTGTTGATTGTCTGAGTATCCAGTTACTCTTTCCAGCCAGTTGCAGGCAATCCTGCACGTGGCCTTGTGGCCTCAGAGTCTGGGAAAGGGGTATAGTATACAGGCTGGGGAAGACTGTGGGAAGGGCGCTCCTTCTATGGGCCTATGGGGAAGCCATCATCCATAGTAGGCAAAGACTGTCTGGAACATCTGCTTGGGAAGATCCCCCCACATGCTTTGTAATAAGCCCCATGGACTCATTCATTCCCTATGAGAAACTTTGGTGGACCTGAACTTTGGTTTGTTAATGGGACATTGGAAGGAGGGGGAGTTGTCTGGGACCAGTGTGGTAGGATGTGGCTAGGGTCTGTGTAGGTGGTCACATGTTGGAGGTTAGCCAGCTCTGACCGTTCCAGCAGAAAGCATAGAGATCAGAGGTCCACCTTACAGTCGCTGTCTTAAACTGATCACGCCTATGGAAGATTTGTCATTGGCTTTTCTGGTCTCTGGAGATATCCAGTCCTTTCCTTTAGTTGTCAACAGGCATACGGAGTGTCTCTTTAGAGCATGGCCACAAAGAGCAGAGATTTTAGGACAAGAAGCAGGGAGCGAGAAAAAAAGAATCAGTAAAGGAGACTGCTTGAAGCCATGAAGAGCAAGACAGGGTGAGAGCACCCTGCTCAGCGGACGCTGTTTCCCGGTTGGGTCCCGAGTGCCTTTGTCAAGACCCAAGTAGCAAGAAGTCATCTGGAGTTCTAGGCAAAGAGAAGAAGAAAGACGGGGACTAAGACCACCCACTCCTTCCTGCTCCCTCTTATATGAGGAATTAAGGGTATCAGAGGCTAAGGAGGCCCAAGCTGGCAGCAAAACCAATGGGAGCCTCCAGGGAGCGGCCATCACGGGTGTCCAGCACTCACTTCTGGTCTCTGCTTTGAGTCTCCCACCCCAGACCCTTCTCCACCATTGCTCATCCAAGAACAAGTGGAGCCTCTTCCTGGGCTAGTCAGCCGGGAGTCTGGCTCCTTGGGGGCGGCATGTGCTTGTTTGTTTGGGAGAAGGGTCCCTGCAGTGCCAGGGTTTGCTTAGAGTGGGATGGTAATCCCGACTCTCTCAAACCTCTGTTCCAAGGACATTGGACCGATGGCCGTGTCCAAGAGGAGCCCTCTTGAGGGAGGGGACTATGTTGAGGTCTGGAGGGTGAGATAGGTGGGCCCCACAGTGGGGACAGGGTGAGTTGTGCTTCATGATCTGCAAACACTGGAAACAGAAGCCTCAGGGACTAGGGCAGTGGGAGCCTGGAACAGATAGGAAGCCAGGCTAGGTGCAAGCGTGCATGCTTGTGTGTGTGTGTGTGTGTGTGTGTGTGTGTGTGTGTGTGTGTGTGTTGGGGTGTGGCAGGTTGTGTCCTTAAGAGGTGGGCACATGCTGAGGACTTACAGCAAGTCTGTATGGTGACAAAATACACAGAGAGGTGGGAATGGAGGAGAAAGAGGAGTCAGACCTAGTGGAGCGCCAGGAGAAGGCTGGTGTCTGTCTATGGCGGAGGGAGAGACTCGACTAGCTCAGATTGGGCATCTGGAGGAGCCAGGACTGGGTTGAGAATTGGGACCTGGGGCTGGGAAGCCTATGTCACTCTGTACAGCTAGCACGGATGGGGGCTGCAGCCAGGCAAGGTGGCCAGAGGAGGTGGACCCAGAGGGTGGCGGGACCAGCAGGCACATTGTCCAGCTCAGGCGCTGCTTCTAGAGGGGAGTGGCCAGCAGCTATCTTGGGCTGCAGAGGCGGGGAGAGATGTGTATCAGGCATGGTGGTCCCAGCGAGCTGCTTTGGGTCTGGGCGCCAGATTGGAGTGGGCTGGGGAGCTGTGGGAGGTGAGAAACGGAGGCAGTGGGTGGCACTGAGGCTTCCAGACTCTTTCCTCCCCCACCTCTCTCTCTCTCTCTCTCTCTCTCTCTCTCTCTCTCTCTCTCTCTCTCTCTCTCGTTCTACTGTTTTATTTACACACCCAGTACAGAGAGTGTTCTAGAATGCCAGCTTAAATGTACATCAGGAGCAAATAAGTGTATAGGGTTTTCACAGGCTGCTAAGTCCACGGAGGCCCACCGACTGCAGGGAACCCCCAAACCCGGGGCAGTGGCTCCAGAACTCGAGTGACTATTTATAGGGAGTTGGTTCCACTCCAGACACAGCCAGGGCTATCTTCCGAGACCACTCACAAGGACACGTGCTCTTAAATGCACAAGCTGTGAATGGGAGAATTTTGGGAGGGCGTGTTATTCTCCCAAGGTGTTGTTTGGTCATCCTAGAGAGTGAGAGCAAGAGAGAAGGGGTAGGGGGAGACAGAGAGACAGAGACAGAGACAGAGAGATAGGGAGAGAGGGAGAAAGACAGAGAGACAGAGATAGAGAGAGACAGAGAGACAAGAGAGAGACAAGAGAGAGAGAGAGGAGGTGGAGGGGTGGGTGTGAGGTGCAGATCATTATCTTTAGGGCAGAAATACGACAGTGTTTAAAATCTGGAGGGAAGAGTTCTGTTGAGCAGGAGGTATTGGCTGAGAGAGGAGGGCCAAGCTGGGCATCAGCCTGTGGAGGAGACAATAGCTGCCTCCCTCGCAGGCCTGAATGTCTGTGCCGCCACCAACCCCACAGATGCCTTGATGTCCAGCTCAGGGCAGGTTCTCTCACACAGGGCTTTGCTTTGCAGTGTCTAAGTAAGCTAGATTTGCAGACCTGACAGTGAGCTGAGAGTTCTGTCCGCCCCAGAGCACCATGGGACTTTGGATAGAGTAATGGATGGGACATTTTGGTTCTCATGGGTACAAAAGGCTCTGGAGCTGTTCATGCATTAACATGCATACACATACACACACACACATCTGTACTTAGGCACAAGGTATAACTCCTGTGCATACATGTTTATACACATGTGTACCTACCACTCATATATGCACATCTACAAAACACACCAAATGATACATGCAAATATCAACACTGATCAAACATATGTTCACTCTTACCCACACACACATGCATACTCACTGAGCATATAGGCATACACACAAGGCACACAAACACAGCCAGCAAATGTACTCCCACATATAAACATACCCATCAGTCACACAAGCACACTTACCACACATATGTATATCCACAGACATGCACACTCATCAGGTACCCTTATAGATATGCACACCACACCATGCATATATATATATTTTTAAAAAGATTTACTTATTTTATATGAGCACACTGTCATTATCTTCAGATACACCAGAAGAAGGTATCAGGTCCCATGCTACCATCGTGGTTGCTGGGATTTGAACTCAGGACCTCTGGAAAAGCAGTCAGTGTTCATAACCGCTGAGCCATCTCTCCAGCCCTAAAACCTATTTTTAATGATGGTTCCTAAGTGCTTCAACCTCCCTTGTAGCTCACCACCCCCCAGAGGTAGTGGAAAAGAAAGGATATGGGGTGTTGTGGGGGAGTGGACCTGTTTAGAAGGGTTCTTTGAGGCAACTCCCATCTGTGTGGTCTGGAAATCAGCCGTTCAGTTCACAGGTCAGCTGTGGCAGCTCTGTCCACTCACACACACTTCATGGATACACCAGCAGTCCAGTCCGGCAGAGCTGGGATAGCAAACAAGAATCAGCAGCGGTGACACAACCTAGCAGAGACAGCCAGGCCTCAGCCTTGGCTCGAGTCAGCAGGAGGGACCAACAGGAACACCAGAAGTTCTAGGCTCTGCCTCTCTAAGGGAAATGGAGATCAGCAAAGACTCAAGCTAGCAGTACCAACAAGTCAAGCCCTGCCTCGGTCACTCTGTGGAGTCCTACTTATACCCTCCAAGCATCATGTGTCCTCTTCATGCCTTGCCTCACCACGTGTATCCAACTGGCCTGAGTCTGAGGAGTACGGACAAAAGGAGCTCAAGTACACAATGCAAGGCGGGCCAATACATGTGTGCTGTTAGCACAGAATCCATCACGTGTCCTTTCACATGATACTTTGACATAGCATTCTTTCTGCTGTCTGCTTTAGCTAAATGTTCCTTCATGAGTCTGCCTTAGTCACTCACCCGTGTCCACTTTAGCTAAACGTTCCTTCGCGTGTTTGCCCCAGCAAAACACCAACCAACTTTCCGAAGAACCCTTAAGTTCCCACTTCAGGTATACCTGCCCTGCATACCTGCCGTGCATAGCTGCCGTGCATACCTGCCGTGCATAGCTGCCGTGCATAGCTGCCGTGCATAGCTGCCGTGCATAGCTGCCGTGCATAGCTGCCGTGCATACCTGCCGTGCATGCCTGCCGTGCATGCCTGCCGTGCATGCCTGCCATGCATGCAGGCACACCTACCAGGCAGAGGCACACCTCTTATGTACACATGTATACACTCACCACAAATATGCACACCTACCACACCGAATGCCTGTTCCCATGCATGTATGCACATCTACCATACACATGCTCACCCACGTACATACATGTATATCCATCCTACACATACACCCACCATACACATGCACACCATCACGCACACGAAACACCTCCTACACGTACACTTGTGTAATGTATCACCCCAGAGCCCTGAGTGAACAAAACTAAAAGGAACGGTTTTTGATTTTCTCTGCCCGAGAGGTGCTACTTTCCCTGGCCCTGCTGGGGTTTCACATATAGGAGTCTGGGGGTTGGAGGTTGGAGCGCTCAGGTAGGCTCTTAACAGACGCCTCCTCTCACTGGATGGTTCTGCTGCCTTGCTATCCCAGTGCGACCGTAGGTTCTGGCAGGCACCATAGCCACTGCAGCCAGGGGCTGCTGAGTCAGCCTAATCCTGCGAGAAGTTTCTTGTCCTGCCCAATAAGTGGGAGGCATAACAATCTCCCACCTTGTCCACGGGCTGCCGTCTTCACTGAGCAAATGGGAGCTTTTCCTTCACCCACCACGTGACTGGGAGCTCTGTTAGGCTACAGTGTGTCTTTTACTCAATGTTGGAGCCTTGGACAAGACTAAGGATTGGGGAAGACTGTCACACATTAAAGAAAGGTCTTGGTCTACCCGGGACAGAAAACCTCTCTGTGGCCCAATAGAACAGACTTCCAGCCTTGGGCTCTGCTGCTGGTCTAGGGTCTTTCTAGAGGACTAGCCAGCTCCATCTAGTCCACACTGTAGTCTGTACTGCTCACTAGATGGCGCTGTCTCCTACCTGTGTCCTGCTGGTCCCAGGGACTGCTGGGGAGTTCAAGGAGTGTCAAAGGCCCTGGTGTCAGCAATCAGATAAGTCAGGGCAGCGTGGGAGTGTGGAATCCTTTCTCCTCTGGGCTTGGCATGTAGAATATGGGCTAGCCATTTATTGCAGAAGAAGGGTTCTCGCTGTGGAGTCCAGTCATGTGAGCAGAGATCCGATGTCAACTCTAAGGGGACATGAGGTGACAGTGTGCAGTGGTCACATGCCTGTGGCAGCCATATTGGAATGACTTGGTGGTTGAACCCTGCTAAGAGTGCTTGGTGCCCAGCTTGTTACAGGTGCTGAATTCTGTGCCCACAGCGGAACACTGAGGGTCTACCTGGTGATACCTTCGGCTGTTGTTGCTGGGTTACGTGGATATCCCGTGCTTCACGTACAGCCTCCACTCAAGACACAGCCAGGTAGGTGTAGGAACCTGAATGCAATGGTCTCTGATAGCACATGGTTTCAGCAAGCAGGGGTCCTGGTCACTAGACTTTTCATCAGACTGTGTCAGCCTCTTGTATCATTCAGAGGCTGAAGGAAGCCTGAGTGGGTGGGCATGCTTCTTAGCATAGGAACGGCTAAGCAAGGCCCATTGCCAGTCACAGGCCTCCTCCTGTCTGGTCACCAGGTTCCTAAGAGGATGCCCTTGAGTGGGGAACCTATGGTTGGAGCCTGAAATATCTGGATAATAAGACAATGTGGGAAACTGGACCTTGACCCTTGGCAAAGTGTTCCCCTGGGGTAGATGTGACCTTGGATACTGGGACTCAGTAGGTGCCTGGAGTTTTCCTTGTAGTGTCCCAGTCATCTTGGTGACTTCTGAGAAAGGGGTGGGGCTGTGGCCAGCTGTCTCTGAGCTCCTTTCTGACTTCAAGCCTCCTGTCTTGGAAGGGAGGCCCTGGAGGTACACGTGGGCCTGGTTCCTCATTGTATGTCTTACCCTGTTGCCTAAGTTGGCCTGTATCTTTGCAGACTTGCTGGGAAGAGAATAGGGGTTGGGAAAAATGCTTACCCCTTTGTGGATGGCTGAGGAAGGTCAACTTCACAGAGGCTAGGTCAGCAGCTGTGGCACAAGGCCAGGACTATTTGGCCCCTTGGTGTCTGGGAAAGTCACAACATAGGACTTTGGGTGCCAGGGAGAGAGGGATCCAGCTAGGAATCCTGACAAGGGTCATTTCCTGATCTGTACAGAGTCATCATGGGGCTTTGGAGGTTCCTTATGCTCTCTAGGGCACTAAGACCAGAGCCACAGGCTACTGTCAGCAGGCACCCACTTGCCCTTCTGGTAGAGCCTTGGCTTTCAGGAGAGCCAAGGCCACCACACTGTCTGTGGCTGGAATGAAGAGAGTAGTGGATGGATCTGGTGATGTTGGTTGCTGCAAAGTACTTCCTTTTTCTTCCACTGAAGAAAAAGCCATCTGGACTGTGGGCCTTTGACTTTTCTAGGAGAGTGGAGAGAGAGGTGGCTGAAGTCAGCCCACCGGGCAGAGCCGGGCTGCTCAGCCTTTGTCTGGGGGTACAAGAGGGTGGCCATCTTCCCTCAGTGTGTCAGACTGGGGAACTCTGGGTTTGGGCAGTTGTGATCTACAGGACCCTGCCTGCGTCCTGACAGACTTCCGTATGTGGAATAAATGAATGTCACTCCCCAACTTCTGAGGTACATAAGACTCTGGCCTTGAGCTGCTCCAAGTGAAGAAAACTAGACCAGTTTGTTCTGGGGTTGTTATGGTCTCCCCCAGTGCAGAGTGGAAGCACTCCATAGGTACCTGCATAAGAACCCAGGACAGACTAGCTTGGAACTGCAGTGGGAGGAGTAGTTACCACCGTCAGACTTCCTCTCAGACCTCCACTAGGGCGTCAGGCTCCAGACTACTGTCCTTCATGGCTTTCAGAATACTCTCTTCTTTACCCGTCACCCCCTGCCACCTCTGCCACCCCCCGAGATCACTTCCCCAGTCTTCTCCATTTTTTTCCGACCCAGTGACTCAAAGCCAGCTCGCACAGAGGCTGTGATGCTTCAAGGAGTCGGATTTTTTCATATCCATTAAAGCTTCAATGCATCCAGGCACCGCCAGATCGGCAGAAGCCGTCATTTCCCTTCCAGTTCAAAAAAATTTTTTTAAAAATAAAAACCTACAAGGCTGTCCCCAGTGGCTCTGTAATCCAAACACTGTAAATTTCAAAGATTAAAGGGATCTGGGCCCCCTCCCAGCGAGATCCCCTTTTCCCTGGTGCTAAGAATCAGGGCCTCTAATTGCATTTCCTGTTTGCAGCTGGTGAATAAAATATTTAGACAGCCTGGCTGAAGGTTTCAGGCACAGCCCTGCCAGCAGCTGCACTCTGCCCCAAAAGGAAGGCACACAGACTAAATAAATACATAAATACATAAATAAATAAATATATAAATAAATAAATCAATGCCAGGTATATGCAGATGTATCGTTTTAAGAATTCATAAGCACTCTATGCAATTATTTCGGATGCATTTTATTTCGGTTAACCAGTGAAACCATTAACCTGTCTAACTAGAGAGAGTAGATTGAAGCAGGATTTTTCTAGAAATCTCACAGGATCCTTTCCCAGGGTTGTGTGATGGCTCAACAGATCAGAATTGAAGAGACCAACAAGGGATTTCAGTATGAGCCTGGGACCATGGGCCCCGAACCAGCATCTCTGCTGGTGACCAACTGGAAAATCCTTGCAAACACCTGAGACCCCGTGTGTCCATCTGTTCTCAGAGGTAATCTGTAAGAACCCCCTACACGACAGTTGGAGTCACACGGTGCCCACGTGAGTGACACACACACACACACACACACACACACACACACACAGGCACACGGCTGACACCTCAGTGTACTCTGGGAGATTGGGCTTCCATATGGCCTGACCACCTCCAGACAGGGGAAGGGGGCTTGGAACAAATGTCCTGCTGCCTGTCCCAGCTGGGGTGCTGTTTGCCGAGATCCTAGAATCTCTTCTTATTTTGCAAAAAGGGGCAGTGTGTCAGCCCCAAGGGGCAGCCAGGGGTCCTAGGTACACTCTCCAAACACCATAAAGGGTGGAGGCCAACCTTCAAATGGGTGCTAACACCCCCTCTACAAACCGTCAGAGCAGGAGTGTGTCCCCAGGAGACTTCAGGCTGTCCCTCCATTTTACATGATGGGGGCCTATCTGTGTAGGAAGCTGTTGACAGAGAAGCAGTTATGAAACCTAATTTGGCATAGAAAGGCCCCATTGCTTTGGAAGGCTCTGGAATTGGGATGCTGGCCTGGGGGAATGGACAGGGGAGAAAGTGAGAAGTCTGAGACCCCAAGTGGGCAATGTATGCTTAAGGAGTCCAGGCACCAAGAGGCCACCTTACTGCACTTTGTGAGAAGAGTGCAGGGGTAGGACAAAGGAAGGGACAGTTTGGTCCCTCATGGAGCCTTCCCTCTGGCCATGCCCATCTGTACCCTCTTCCCCAGGCCCTCTGAGAGAGGCAGGGAGTAGGGCTTGGGTGTCAGGAGCAGTAGCCCCTCTCCTCTCCCTTTCACCCCAAAAGGAAATCCTGGGGTGGCGTGTAGGAAATAAAATTGGACGATAATTCCAGCTCCTTGGGCTAGCTAGGGCCCAGCCATCGGACCCCTGCTAAGCTTGCTAAGTCTTGCTGTTCCCTGCCACCCAAACTCTGCTAAGCAACCTGTGCCCCCTGCCAGTCCCTAAGCCCTAAGGTTAGAGTAGAAAATTACCAACAGCCAAGCTTGCCTGCAAGGTCCTGTGTCTGATGAGCTTTAAAATAAACAGGATGTAATATGTAGAGATGAAATCACGCAAGGTTCTTGTTGAAAGATGGATGTGAGATACTGAGGGAGAGATAAGGCCTTCCCGGTTAACTCGGCAGAAGAGGAAATCGCGCGTTAGGGTTCATAAACGGTTTTCTGAGCTCTGCCAGCCTGCTAGCTTACTACTCTAGGCTAATGCCAGGCCTCACAGAATTGGAAGATAAACTGTCTGGTTTGTCTCTCTGAGGCAAACAAATCCTAACTTCTTGTTTCACCCCAGTACTCCTAGTCTTTCCTAAGGCTCGCTTCAGGCTCCTATAGTGCCCCCAGAAGCCCCTCTGCGGGGAAGGCTGCCTGGGGTGGACCCCTTTTTGTTTGTCACTGGCCTGAGGGCTTCAGCAGTGTGGTGTTCCTTCCTTGCAGGTGAAGTGAGATAGAGGGACTGTCGGTATTCTGTCTAAGCTCCACCCCCACAGCTACCTGGGAACAGCCAGGTAGGCTCCTCCCCACAGTTGCCTGGCAACAGCCAGCTGTGCCTGACACTATACTACACTTGATCTTAGCCAAAAGGTGGAGAAGCGATTGTGCCTGACACTATAAAAGGGGCTGCTTGCCCCCTTCTCTTACCCTCTCTTCCTCCTCTCTTACTTCTTTCTTACTCTTTGTTCTTCGCTGTTCTTGCCCCCTTCCCTACCCCCCTCCCTCCACGTGCCCATGGCCGGCTACCTTTCCGCTCTTCTACTCTTCTCTCATTAAACCGCTCCACTTGGAACCGTGGTGGCTGGGTGTGTTCTGTCCAGGCACGGGCGGAGATTCGAAACCCTAATAACATTGGTGCAGTGACTCGGATCGAACCAGAAACCCTAACAGGGACTCTCTTTCCTTTGGTGAGGCTGGCATTAGAAAGTACAGGGAATAGAAGGGCTCTGTAACAGCTGTCTCTGGCAAGGATGAAGGTCTTGGCTGCCAGTGCTTCCAAGAGGTTCTTTTGAAGTATTCCTTTAGTGCCTTTACGTGCACGCCCCCTGCGGGAAGCCGGAGAAACGCATGCGCATACCTGGAGACTGGTCCCTGACTGCCGGGTCAGGGTTGGTGAGTGTCCTTCTGGGCTTCCCCATTCACTTTTCTCACTTTGTAAGAACCGCTCAAAACACGTTCACAGACTTGCGCTGTTGGGAACATCACCCGCATGTCCACGTTGGATGACATGCTCACTCGTAGCACGACGCCCCTGTTACTCACAGTCCTCTCCCTCACTTACGGAGGATCAGAAGATCAGCTGTACTGATGCATTTGAACCTGCAAATCTCACCAGACTCTGGGGAGGTTTAGCTGTGGGGTGGTGGACACAGGCAGGACTCCTCACAGCCAAGTTGACTTCAGGGCTGGGAAGGAGTTGTCCCTCGGCTTCCATGGTCATCTGGCGAGGTTGTTCACTTTTTTCCTCCAGAGGGCGCCATCTACTGAGACGTGATGGCAAAGGTGTCCTTTGGAATTGGGCACCTACTCAGCTCGCTGGGAGAGCTGGGGGAGGGGAACCCAGAGACTCTTCTGCCAGGACTGTGAGCCTGGAAGAGGCAAGGTGCCTCTGCCCTGCTCTGCCAGAGTCTGGTTGCTAGGTTTTGCCCTTCCTTTTTCTGGAGGCTGTTGGTGGGTCTAAACGGAGCTGGTTTTGATGAAGTGCCCTGGTTTCAAACCCTGCCTCATCTAAGACCTAAACCTGGAGGCTTCTTGGTTTCTTAAGTTCACAGTCCTGGACATTTGGGGCGGGGCTGCCAATGACCATTAGGTGAGGTTACTTTGTATTGTCCTTGGGAACAGGAGCTCCCGGAGGCCCTGCCCCCTCTGCTGGGTTCCTACAGACACCTGACACTGTGGGGTGGGCTCCGGAGCGGGGCTGGCTGCCAGAGCGCAGGTGTGCACCCACAGTAAAGGCCTCTTCAACCTTGCCGGAATGTGCCTCCTGGGGAGCATAGAGATGAAGTTACAAGGCCCTGCTGAGCTGGATGCCTTTTCCTCCCTACGCTGCATCCCTTCCAGAATATGAAGTCACCCTGACTATGCTCCGTTTCTGGGGCTGCCTAAAGTGAGCACACCGTGGAGCCCCTCAGACTCAGGAAGGCAGCGATGCCTCTGTACTGGATGCCAATGTCCCAGCATTTTTAATTAAACTTGAGAACATGGGGGAGCGGGGCATCTGGCTGTCTCAAACATGAATTATGAAACCCTCCCCTCCAGATGTTCCCTCAGCCGCTTCCCCCACGGGCTTCAGTTGGTTTGTTTTTCTCTAAATTTTTTTTTTTTCATACACAAGCAGTATTTTCTGGCTTCCTTTAGGAGGCTGGCCAGTTGAGTTTAAATCAAATCCTGAATCTCAACATATACTGAGGGCCAAGTGCTATATCACACGCCGGTGGTGCTGGCACACAAAGTCCCTGGTTTTGCCCTATGGCTCTTGCAGTCACGACAATGAATTTCTCAAAAGTTCCCTCGTTTTCTCATGATGGCTGGGGCTGTAAACTTCCTGGGGACTGCGCCCATTGCGGGACTAGAGGGAGAAAGAGCCTGATGGCCTTTGCAGTTCACTGGAGGATGGAGCTCACAAAGCCCTGCACAGCTGACGCCTGGGAACTCCCTGAAGGAGAAGCCTAGGAGCTTGGGAGTTTTTATTCCACGACTCATTGCTGTCTCTGTTCACGACTAGGTTATCTGAGACAGGGAGGGAGGCATGTGGCTCGGAAGGAAACACACTATCACACCCATGCAGCGGACCCGAGACCCTGTGCCAGCTCATTACTGTATGCTTCTATTCCTTCATCCGTCCATCCATCCATCCAATCTACCCATCTATCTATATATCCATCTTACCCATCCACCTATCCATCCATCCATCTAATCTACCCATCTGTCCATCCAGCCACCCACTCACCTATCCATCCATCCATCCACCCATCCTTCATCCACCCATCCATCCATCCTTCATCCATCCATTTCTCCCTTCCTACCTCTCTCTCCCTGTATCTCCCTGTATTTCTCCCTCCCTCCCTCTCCCTCCCTCCCTCCATCCCTCCCTCCTTTCTTCCTCCCTTTCTTTCTTTCTTTCTTTCTTTCATTTTGAGACACGGTGTCACTATGCACACCAGGTTGGCTCACACTCAGAGATATGCCTACCTCTGCCTCACAAATGCTGGGATTAAAGGTGCATCGTGATGCCCAGTCTACACCCGTATAACTGTATAGCTGCATGACAACTGCATAACTGTATAACCAGATAGCCATATATATATATATATATATATATATATATATATATATATTCATTCCTTGTCTTCCCTCAGTGCTGTTGTCAACCTTGTGTGAAAGAGTGAGGCACGCGGGAGGGAGAGATGGAGGTGCGCTATGCAACTTCAGGTATCCTCAGTCTTTTGCTAGTTCACTCTATTCATTGGTCTATCCATCTTTTTTATTTGTCTACCCTTCAATCTATCCATCTGTCCATCTGTCCATCTAGCCATCCATCCATCCGTCCATCCATCCATCTCTTATCTATCCATCATTTGTTATCTAGCCATCCACTGTCCTTTCTTCCTTCTCTCCTTCCTCCTATCTACCCTGTGTAGATATCTTTTTAACCACTCATCTATTCCTCTGTATTTTTAAGTGGTCTGTCAAATTACGTATTCTTTTTTATCCCCAAGTTTCTCATCTGTGAAAAAAGAAATATGGTGTCCTGTTCCCCTCTCACACGGTTATGGGGTTGTTTTAGCCAATGTAAAGTGTCTAAAGGATTGGGGCAGTACTTAGTATGGCCGAAACTGTGCGTCCTACCTTTGGAGGTGTCCAGGATGGTGGAGGGGATGTCGAAGGTGGGCTGGGTTGCTGGGTGTCTGGGTCTCTGGGTCACTGGGTCGCTGGGTCGCTGGGTCGCTGGGTCTGCTTTTGGCTCTGCCTCCTGATTACTGATCTTTGTCACGCTCTTCATCCTCAGGAGGCTCAGTTATCTTCAACTAGGAGAACTCTTACCTCACATTCAATAATGGCCGAGACCATTAAACTCAGGCACAGAGCCCTGGGTCAGTCAGGAACACCAGGTGCCCATGGAGGACCGTGGGTGACTTCATTGTCACCTTTATCATCACTATTATTTACTTGACAGACGTTGGTGTGAGTCCCTCCTGATTTATCAAGGGCACCCAGGGAGTTAGTGGGTGTTAGAAAAATTCTCCAGGCACCTCTAAAATGGTTGACCTTT
Source organism: Rattus rattus (assembly GCF_011064425.1). NCBI lineage: Eukaryota > Metazoa > Chordata > Mammalia > Rodentia > Muridae > Rattus > Rattus rattus. Next base: position 8,306,079 of record NC_046158.1, read on the forward strand.
GTAGAATTTGTGGTTGTCAATATCTTCTGCCAAGCTTCTGGCTGACCCTGGGTGAAGACCCATATGGATGTCCTGTATAGAGCATCTCCAGATGACCCTGGGTGAAGACCCATGTGGGTGTCCTCTGTGGGTCATTTCAAGTGTGCACTGAGGAGCTGTGAGGTTTGTTCTTGGCCTTAGAAAGCCCCGGTGAGTGCTCATGGCCAGTTCCACAGCTACCAAGCAGCCCCTGGCTTCCCTCTGAGCAAGAGGGAACTAGGGCCCTCCCAGGAGGCAGGGTCAAGCCTTGGACAGTGCACATCTTATGGATCCCCAGGAGATTCTGCAATAATCTCTGGGCCTGTCGTCTGCCCAGCAGCACAAATATTTGTCAGGTAGATACACTGAGTACTTAGAGCGTTTCTCCTCCTTCTTGGTTCTGTGTACATAAACCAGATTCTCTCTCGGTTCCCATCAGGTGTTGGGGATGGCTAGGCAGGAAGCAGAAACTTTTCCATACTGGGAAAAGCCCAGGCCTACACTCAAGAGAAGACGAAGTAGGGGTGATGCTGTTTGGAGGGAACCAGGGAGTGAGGCATCATGGGACAGCAAGAAGGGCCCCTGTGCCTGGTGCTTGAGGTATTAAACTATGTGCCTGGTCTGTGAGCCTTTATAGACAAGAACCCAGCCTAGAACTCAGCACTGGAAAGTCACCACCAGGCCGTGTAGAGGGTCAGGCTGAGGTGGACATGGTTCAAGTGTCTGAGGCACGGCCGGGATGGAGTTGTCAGGTTCCTTGTGACTTCAGTAGGGCGTGTCCCAGCCTCATGACTGTGGCGATCTTGGTCCAGCTCTTGCTAGGCCAAGGACAGCTGATGGAGTGACGGAGAAGGCCCTTTCAGCCTGTGGACCTGGATAAGACCGCCATCACTGTGTGTAGGCAGGAAGCTGCCAGAGTCTTTCACTGGCCAAGGGGGACTGATAGTGATCACCGCAAAGATCAAGATGAATAGTCAAATTGAGGGTGAGCAGGTGGTCCAGAACAGGGACGTGACTGTGCTGGAGGCAGGTGCACACAGCTGGTGGCCGATGCAGGGGAAGCAACTGGAAACTTGATCCGGGCTGTGGCCCAGAGGCCACTCAGAATAGAAAACCTGTTCCCTGGGAGGGGACCAAACACATGCACACACACCAGGTACCAGGCACATTAACACACACACACACACACACACACACACACACACACACACACATGCCCCATGCACGGCTGTTTTTATTTCCTCCTAGTTGCTCATGGATGTGCAATAAATTATTCAGCCGGAGCCTGCCGGAAGCCCCTGCAGCTGGCCGGCTGGTGAGCAGGCGGTAGCAAGGCTGGTAGAGGCCGCCGGAGCCAGTGAGAGCAGAGAGGCAGAGCTCAGGGGGGTGTGGAGAGTGGGGATAGTGCCAACTGGGCCTGGGGAGGCCCCTGCTGGTCTGGACATCAATCCTGCCAACCCCGTCACCCTGTGCTCTGGGCATTCTCCTTAGTCAAGAACTGAGTGCCAGCTACAAGGCCTTTTTGCAGCCATTATGGGAGAAGCATTGTCTGAGGATGCTTGGAAACCATGTGTGTCTCACAGGGCTCCCGGGCTTTCAGGGGCTCACAGCAGCAGGCGAAGAGGACAGAGCCTTTGGACAGCAGCAAGTCCAAGTAACTGTTTTCATTTAGGCCCCCTGTCTTGAGTTTGAGCTCTGGTCCAGCACTAGTGGCAGCGTAGCCTTGGAGAAGTGCCTTAACCTTGCTAGACTTCCTGTTTTCATCTGCAAGGTAGGGATTACGGTAACACTCACCTGTTTCTTAACATTCTTGTGAGGAGAGAAGGCCATGAGGCAGGCGTGGTAGTGTGCAGCTGTCGTCCCAGTATCTGCGAAGCTGAGGGCAGCCAGGGTGACACAGTCAGATGTTGTGAGACAGATAGATACGTGTAGCCGCCTCACTATGGCTATCCACTTATACACTCCAGTGGCTACTTCTGGGCGTTTTGCATACACCAAGTGAATGACTGGCCTTTGAGGCCTGGCTCCTCTTCCTCAGGCTTTGGGGTGCAGCCATTTATCTCCTCTTGTGCATGGAGGCTACCTTTGCTGACTGGCTCACCTGTGGGAAGACACTGGCTGTGTTCCTTCTTGGGTGGTTACTAGGATTATTTTAAATTGTAATTTTGTGTGTACGCTTGCCTGCTTGTCTGAATGCGCACCGTGTGCACGCAGGTGCCCACTGAGACAAAGCAGGGCATCCACACACTGGGAATTAAGAAATAGATGCTTGTGAGTACCTAGTGCGTTCCAAACCCAGTCCCCTGCAAGAGGAGCAGGAGATGGCGTAGCCACCCGTCTCTCCAGCTCCCTTGGATTATTATGAAGGTGGCTACCATAAACACTGGGAGGTCATGTGGACACACATTATCCTTCTCCCTGGACCGCAGGGGAAGTCTGCATTGCCTTTTGACGCTGCTGCTGTGCCATTTTCTGTCTCACCAGCCCTGGAGGAGGTCTCTGAATTTTCCTAACGGACTCCAGCCGACCCTGCAGCCCATGTCTGTGCATCTTTCCTCCAGGTGCACAGGCAGCACAGGACCTCACCTTGGCCATTGCCAGCTCCCTCCTGCTAGCATGATTCCCAATACCTAGGATCTCAAGGTTCCTGCTTGCTGTAGAGCCACATCCCTGCATCCACCACCTCCCCAAACCTCTTCACCCTTTAGTCCTTAGCAGCGGAAAGGAGACAGGGTATCTCAGGCCGGATGCTGGCAAGGAACAAAGTCAAGTCACATTCAAGCTGATCCAACCCCGGAATCGGCTCTTCTTCCTGCCCCAGGCAGCCCCAGAGAGCATTTAACTCCATCGTCGAGAAAAGGCCGGGCCAGGCGCTTATTTTCTCTCTTTGCTGGAACAGCCCTGTGTCTGTCACAGCCAAGCAAATTTATATCAGCAGTTAAAGTGACAGAACACACACATGCAGGGCCCCGGCGCTTTCATGGCCACTCTCCCTGCTCTCAGTGATGCTTAGATTGCAAAAGCAGTAACTGCACACTGCTCCTGCCTTCCCCAGCTGCAGAAACCACACAGGGCTGGGTGTGGAGACCTCGGAGCCTGAGGCCGCTGGGCTGTACAATGTCTATCAGTTTTGATCTGTGTGCAGCCAGGGGGAATGATCAGAGGTCTGTGCACTCTACTGGTGGGGATTAGTTCTAGAACCAGAATTGATACCAGAGCCATGATGCTGACATCTGTAACATCTACTTGCATAAGTGACCTTTGGTGGGGATCCCTTCTGGCTATCACTTCCGTTTCTCTCCAGTCCTGGCTCTGGTCAGGTATAACCGGCTCTCGGTGGCTTGTGGTTCTGGGATAGTCTATAAAAGGAATCTTGTACCCTTGGCCTTCGGAATCCTTCCCCACTCGGCCCTGTCCCCATGGGATTCATTTAAACAATGTGCTTATCGGTGGCTCCTTTCAACGCTGCCGTTTTCCATGGTGGGACTGTTAGCTGCTCATCGTTGTAGGTCACTTGGTTCCCCTTTGGAGACACGACACCTGAAGCTGCTGGGAACATTTAAGTTTCAAGTGAACACGTTTTCCTGTCTCCGGGATAAATGCCCAGGAGTCCAATTGCTGGGAAATATTGTTGAGGGTTTTGTTTTACAAAAAGCTGCCAGCCTGCTTTTCGGAGTGGTTATAGCCTCTACCTTCTCACCAGCAGGCTAAGTGCTGTGCAGTTTCTCTGCACCCTCCACGGCATTTGGTTCAGGCTTTAGTTTTCATTAGATTTGCCTTGATAGGCCTGCTGTGATAGCTCACTGTGGGTTTAATTTGTGCCTCCCTCACAGCTGGTGGTTCTGGACATCTTTTTTTTATGGGTCTATTTACCGTCTGCCTGTCCCCATGGAGATATCTCTGCTCATGCCTCTTGCCTGTTTTATAATTTCATTGTTCATTTAGTTTGAGGTTTGAGAATTCTTTATGTATTATAGATACTTGTCCTTTGTCAAATCTGCGACTTGTCAGGCTGGGAAGATGGCTTAACTGGTTGTCTTAGTTAGGGTTTCCATCACTGTGAAGAGACACCATGACCAAGGTAACTCTTAGAAAGGAAAGCATTTAATTGGGGCTGGCTTACAGATTCAGTGGTTCAGTCTGTTATCATCATGGGGGAAGCATGGCTTCGGGCGGGCAGGCATGGTGCTGGAGAAGGAGCCGGGAGTTCTCCATCTCTATCCACAGGCTGCAGAAGGAGACTGTTGCCACACTGGGTGTAGCTTGAGCATAGGAGACCTTAAAACCCACCCCCACTGTGACACACTTCCTCCAACAAGGCCACTCCCATTCCAACAAGGCCACACCTTGTAATAGTGCCACTTCCTGTGGGCCAAGCACTCGAACACATGCCTCTGGGGGCCAAACCATTCAAACCACCACGCTGGTGGAGTGTTTGCTTTGCAAGGATGAGGACCTGAGTTCCAAACGCTATGCAAAAAGGCAGGTCTCGGAGTGGCCCACGTTTGTAATTCCAGTCCTGGAAAAGCAGAGGCAGGAGGATGCCTGTGGCTCACTGGCAGCCAGTCTGGCCAAACCAGTGAGCTCTAGCTCCAGTGAGAGATCCTGCAATTAGATTTATACAATGGAGGATGAATGAAGAAGACGCGATATCAACCATCTGGCCTGCGTACCTGTATGCTCAGAGAGAGAGAGAGAGAGAGAGAGAGAGAGAGAGAGAGAGAGAGAGAGAGAGAGACTTACCAATATTTTCTTTTCTCTCTAGCTTATCTTCATCTTCGTCTTAATTGATGGGGGTTAAATGACACATTTTTCCTTTTATGAATCTAAATCTCTGAGCTAGATTCTAAAGATGTCTTAGGTTTTTTTTTCTCTAAAAATCTTATAATTTACATTTTATATTTAATATGGTCACTGTTGGGCCTGTGTGGGACCAGTGTCTCCCACAGAAATTATTACAAATAATATGCTTTCTGCTTCAAACTGTTTTTATCTCTTCTTCTCCCTCTATCTCTCTCCCCTGTCTCTGTTTGTCTGTCTCCGCCCTTCTTTCTGTTTACTCTGTGTCTGTTTGTCTATTGGTTAGTCTGTCTCTCTGTGTGTGTTGGCTAGTAACTGATGTCACTGGGGACATGTAAAGGCAGACATCCTTTTAGTGATTCTCTACCTTACTTTTCTGAGGCAGGGCCTCTCACTGAACCTTTAAAAACTCACCTGTTTGTTAAGGTACTTCCCCAGCAAGCACTGGGAATCCTCCTGTCTCTGCCTCCCTAGCTGACGTTACAAGTCTAGGTGTTAACGGCCACACCTTCCTTTTTGTGCGGTCCTAACGAGTCACACTTGGATCCTCATGCTTTTGAAGCAAGCACTTTACCAACTGAGCTGCCTCCCCATTCTCTGAAATTGCTTTTGAAGTTTTGTTGGTGCAGCTCAAATGCTGGGTTCTGTTTTGTCCCAACGACCTCTGCATCTGTCTGTTGGCCACCTGCTGAGGATGGTGCTGCTTCGGGAGTGACAGGACTGAGTGACAGGACTGAGGTGTCAGCAAATGAAAAAGTGACATACAGAGAGGAGAGCTGGGATTGGGTGAGCCACGAGCTCTGACGGAGACACGTTAGCCGTCTTGAAATCAGCCCGCTATTGTATATTTAGCTAAAGGAGGAGGGGTTTAGCTAACCTCAGTGGGTGTCTATGAGGGGAACAGTCTCAGGCTGCAGCCATCCTGCCAGCTGCAGGGAGCTGTGTTCATTCTCTCCTCACACACTGTCAACATCAGGACCGGATGAGGTGAGGGCCTTGATGCTCCACTGAGCTTGATCGGGAGAAGACTACCCTGAGGTATTGGGTAGCCATGCCCATTGTGAACGTTCACTCACACAGGGACACACTTCTTCTCCACAGGCCTCAGCACACTGTCTTGATGTCTGTAGCTCTGAGTGCGTCTGAATGGCGGAGAGAATGGGTCCTCTCATTCTGCTGTTTCCAGAATCACTTGAGCTTAATGGTTCTTTGCAGCTTTTAAAAAGGTCATTTTGGGGGGCTGGAGAGATGGCTCAGCAGTTAAGAGCACTGACTGCTCTTCCAGAGGTCCTGAGTTCAATTCCCAGCAACCACACGGTGGCTCACAACCATCTGTAATGGGATCTGATGCCCTCTTCTGGTGTGTCTGAAGACAGCTACAGTGTGCTCATATATAATAAATAAAAATATAACTATTAAAAAGTGCATTTACTTTTTTAATATGCATGTTAGAATGAGCTTGGCTGTCAGCCATGCCCAGCAGATGTCTGGGCAGGAAGGATGCTAAGTATACAGGTAAGTTGTGGGCGGAGCATCACACATCACAGGCTACCCATCCACGGTTCACAGTACCTCCATCTAGGGAGAGTTACTTCTGTTGCATGTGCGGTTGCTCACTAGGTCCTGCGAGGACCCCACCTGCTCTGCAATAGATGAATGGGGTTTAGACATTGAGGTGAGGACAGGCTGGCTTAGGTCAGTTTCCCAAGCTTCCCTAATGCTAAGGAAATACGCGGGAAATTACCACTGAGTGGTCCTGTGCACATTTACATCGGACCTCCCTATCTCAATGAACACAATCCAAAGCCCCCTTGCAGACATGCTCAGAGAGGTGTTTCCATGGCGATTTTAAACACTGCCAATGTGGACAATCAAGATTAACCTTCACATCGAGGCTGGCCCCAGAACGAGCACAGTGATGTTTGCACACTTGTGGGTTTGTTTTTTGTTTATCCTGGAAGAGCGTGTTAAGGGCTGGTACAACATTTCCTTTCCATGTTTGGTAGAATTTACCAGAAAACCCCACAGGGCCTGATGCCTTCTTTTCCAGAAGGATGTAACTTACCGATTTCTGGTCTTACTAGACACAGGCCTGCCTGTTCACTGTCTTTTCCTTGCATGGGAGTTCGGCTAGCTTGTGTTTTTCAAGGGGTGGCTCCATCCCAACTAGATAGCCTATTCATAACCTCTGTGCATACGGAGACACGGAATCCCTCACACTGCTATCCAACAACACAGTCTGTGATCCCTTCACAGGCATTGTTCACAACCGTGCAGTCTTCTGTAGTGTGATCAGATGCTACACTTTGTTTCCTACGCAGGTTGGTGGCAGGTTTCCTACGTACAGTATGCATTCATAGGCCTGAGGTATCCAAGAGCGTTCCTGATCAGCTTCTTGTGTCTCCACTGTTTCTGTTAGATGCATGCCTGTAAGTAGAATCGCTGGATTCTGGAGGATGTTGTTTAACGTTTCCCCAAATTTCTATATGTAATTATTATTTTATTATTTTTTTCACTCTGCCAGAAGAACATGAAAGTTTAGGTTTGTCCAACCCATGGCCCCTGGGGCACACATGGCCACAGATAGCTATGAATGCGGTCTAAAATAATATCATTAATTTATTATACGTAAACTTTTTTTGTGATTTTCTTTTTGTAACTCGATGTGAGGTTCTCATGTGAATTTTATGGATGGCGACGTGATCCAGAGAAGTCCAAACATTAGACACCCCTACAGGTGACTTCTAAACCTTTGTTAGCATTTACTACTATCTGGCTTTTCCTCCTGGTAGCCGTGTAGGAAAACCTCCCAGGGCTGGAATTTGCATTTCCTGGGCTATTACGCTGAATGTCTTTGTGCGTGAACTGACCGCATGCATGTCTTCTGTTCATTAGTGTCTATTTGGTCTCTCACCCACTAAAATATTGAGCTATTTACACTTTGCTTGTTGACTTGTGGGACCCATTATGCGCTATAGAGCCAGTCTCCAAGGATCTGTGCTTCGAAATATCTTTTCGTCTGTCTCTTGCCCTCCAAATCTTTTGACAAATGAAAGTTCTTAAATTCACCAAAATCCCATACATACGAGCTTTAAGCTTGGGGTAAAGGCTGTGAAACCACTTTGTTTTCTTCTAGAAATTTTCATGTTCTATTGGGCCTACTTTGAATGCATTTCTCTGTGTGGGTATAAAGAAGGGGACTGTCAGTCGACATGGCGCCATTGTATTAAAAAAAAAAAAAGACTTTCCTCTCCTGAGCTACAGAATGTTGTAAATTTGATTACTTTGTGTGTGTATGAGAGAGACTTGCTGTGTGGGCATGCATGTGTGTGTGCATGCATGCGTGTGTGTGTGTGTGTGTGTGTGTGTGTGTGTGAAATGCTTCCATGGGTTCAGATGTTTGGACACCTTGTCCCCAGGAATTGGCACTGTTTTGTCCTATTGTGAAACCTTCAGGAGGGGGAGCCTCACTGTAGGAAGTGACTCCCTGTGGTGGGAAGCCTGCTTAGCCTAATCTTATTTCCTCTCTGTACTCCCGCTGCCTGACTGCAGACGTACTGTGGCCAACTGCTTCAAGCTCTAGCCGCTATGCCTTTCTAGCATGGCAGACCATGTCTCTCAAACCGTAAGCCCAAGTTGACTTTTCCGCTCCAGAATTGCTTCTTCCCAGGTACTTTGTGATTGTAACGAGGAAAACAATGGATACAGTTCATGAGTGAAAACGTGTGTGCATCTGAGTACGAGTGTGCGTGCCTGTGTGCAAGAGCGCGTGTATCTGAAAGGATATGAATGTGTGCGTGTGTGAAAGTGTGTGTATCTGACAAGGCATGTGTGTGCATGTATGAGTGTGTGTGTCTGAAAACATATGAGTGTGTGCATGTGTGAAAGTGTGTATCTGAGAGAGTATATGTGTGTGTGTGTGTGTGTGTGTGTGTGTGTGTGTGTGTGTTCATGTGGTTTCTGGGATTCCAGGGCTGGCCTACCTGCTCCTGGGCCCATAATGACTCCTAACACATTTCTATTTCAAGTAACAGAATCCCAGCTGTCTGCATCTGCAGGACCCTGATGTTCTTTGAGTCTTTGTGTCTCCATATGTAATTTAGAATCTGTTAATCAAGTTCCATGAAGCATGTTGTGACATGAAGCAGATCACTTCGGGGAGAAAATTCTATTCATTTTTCTTTTTGGTGGAGCTGGGGACCGAGATAATCCCCAACCCTTAAGCACTGATAGAATTACCACATTGAGTCTTCCCATTCGCCAGCAGAGACTGACCTCCACTTACTCAGACCCTCAGTTTCCCCCAGCAATGCTCTGTGGCATTGGGTGGAGAGCTCCCCGACATTTTGTAGAGACTTTTCTCTTAAGTAGCTGGTAGTATTTAAGTGGTATTTAAAGACTGCTCGAGTATTTGTTGCTATATAGAAAACCAATTAGCTTGGCTTGTTGCCTTTGGCCTTGACTCAGCGATCTCATAGAATTTAGAATTTTCTCCTCCTCTTGTCTACACACACAGTGCGTCGACTGAATAAGAATACATGTGTTTCTCTCTCTCTCTCTCCCTGCTTGCTAACTGGGGTTTTTGGGTGCGGAATGGACCCGAGTATCCCCTGCAGTAACTGTCAAGCCCAGCGGTGCTTCTTCGAGATTCTTCGATAGTCTTCGCTCTTCCTGGCTTTTGCCAAGCTCGTCAAGCCCCATCCACACCGAGGCCATCCGTGTGTTCTTACAGAGTGTATGCTGAAACTGCAGGCTGTGGCGTGAACGGGGGAGGGCGGAGGCATCCGCACAGTGTGGTTTAGACATCGAGAATAAGCTCCACATCTCTCCACATAGCACCAAATGTCTCTTATTACTTTCTTCATAAATGCTCAGAGCATGTGTTGCTGTATTTTCCCCGGGAACTATATACTCACTCTCTCCGTTTTATCTTCAGTTATCCTTAGAATTTTCATTTTCCATCTTTATTTAATTTTGGTTAGGATAAAAAAAAAAGCAATTGCTTTTTGTTGCTGTTTGTCAGTTTTGGGGACAAACTCTCACTGTGTAGCCCTGGTTATCTTAGAAATCTATCTTATGTAGATCAGGCTGGTCTTGAACTCACAGAGTGCTGGGATTAAAGGTGTGCACCACCACATTCCTCAAGCAATTGCTCTGTTCACTAGTTTTGCATGTAACAGTTATGCCACAATCGCTCCTGAAATCTAGTAATTTCACTGGGTATTTTTTTTTTTTTTTAGGATTTGTTTATTTTATTTTATGGGTGTGCATCATGCCCATGTTCAGTGCCCTTAGCCTAGAAGAAGGTATCAGATCTCCTGGAGTTGGGGGTCTGAACCACCACGTGGATGCTGGGAACTGAACCCTGGTCCTCTGCAGGAGCAGCCAGTGCTCTTAACCACTGAGCCATCTCCAGCCCCAGTGCAAAGCCAGTTAAACCATTTACCCATCATGGTGACAACCACGTCTTATTCTGAAGCCTTGCTCACACTGAGTGGCCGTGGTAAAGCGCTGCCCCCTGAGGACATCAACAAGCTTGAGAGACACTCAGTGTCTCCAGGTTAATTGTGGGCCCTTTCCTTTGTAATCCTTTGAAGCCCTCCTCCCTCAAATACATTGAGTTCCTCCCTGTATTTACTTTGTAAATGGCTTTATTTTATGATCATACAGGGAGTACTGAAAAAAAAAAGTCATTGGCATTTCTTTGATCTAAGTGAGATAAAAATCTCAGTTCTGTTTTCTGAAGAACAACACATTCATTTTTATTCATTTAGTCTTATAGAATATGCCACATACATGGCCAACATGCTGACTGGATAATATATTGTTCAGAAGGTAACCATTTTAATTGTGATTAAGGCGTTTTGTTTTAATCAACTTTCCCTTTTACCTGCTCTTGGTATCTGCTAGGAAATTGCCCAAGGGCTAGAGGATGACCTCATGCATTTGTTCCCTAAATTTTCTATAATTTTATATTTTACATTTAAATCCATGATCTTTCCGATGAGTTCATTTTGGGGGGGGCAAAGATGTGAAGCCAAAGTCAGACGTAGAAAATGTCACAGGCATTGTTTTTAATCTTTTAAATGTATGCATGCATGTAGAGTACACACATGTGTGTGCAAGCACATGCCATAACATGCATGTAGAGAGCACACATGTGCAAGCACATGCCATAGCATGCATGTGGAGGTCAGAAGACACCTTTGTGAGTTGGCTCTGGGGCCCATGGGTGTCCAGTTCTGCAGCATGTTCCACGAACAGCATCCTTCTGTACAAGACTCGCTCTGTGTGCTCCTTAGCTGTCGGCTGGGCGTGATGGTTGGGTGGGCTCCAGTTCCTGCTCTGGTCCTCAACCTGGGTCACGCTTTGGCTCTCCACTTTATCCTTCAACGTGGCTTTCTTTACCTGTAGTAGGATCCAGTTTCTGCCTTTCCAGTACCTGTGTCCTTCCACATCCACTGTGGAATAGACCTACCTGAGTCACCAAACCTGGCTGGAGAGCTGGAGAGATGGCTCAGTGGTTGAAAGCATTTCCCGTTCTTCCAGAGGATCAGTTTGGTTTCCAGCACCCAATGGTGGCTGCTCAGAACTGCCTGCAGCTCCAGCTCTCTGTTAACCCTTTACACACTCTGCTAAGTTCATGCCTAATTATCTTGTTTTGTAAATGGAATTGTATTTGCGACTTAGATTTTCACACCTACAAATAAGCTTGGGTTCTGTGTGTTGAATCCTGTGTGACTTTTCTGGCCTTGCTTAAGTTTAGATTCTTGCAAATTCCTTTGATTTCCTATACAGAAGATCTGTATGTCTTTTCTTCTCTTTTTTTTCTCTCTTTTCTTTCTTTTTGATTATGGCCTTCTAGAGCTTTCTGAATAGTTTTTGAGCAACAGCACTTTGTTTCCAATCTTACCACCTTTCTTTTAATTTTTATTTATTTATCTCTGAGACAGCTCTGTCTACACAGCCAAGCCTGGCTTAGAATTCATGATCTCTCACCTGGGGTTCATTCAACTCGTCTTCCAGAATCATTAATTCTTTTCTTGGCTGTGTCTATTCCACATCTGTGCTCACTCTTGAATTGTTTTAGCTTCCTATATTAACAGACCGTCAACTCACGTGTGTATATGCATGCCTGTTCTCAAATTGCTCCTCAATTCCACATCTCTTCTTGATTTTTTTCTTTTATCAGAATTACTTAAAGGTCACATGGGATAGTTTGGATAGGAAATATACCAACCCCCCCCCCCACACACACCACCACAAGGTTCAAGTGTCAAGGCTTGGTCCCCAGAACAATAACTAGAGGTGGGGCCTTTGGGGAGTGGTTGACTCATGAGGGTTCAAGGAGTACTTTGATGGCATTATTGACAGGTGTTGGAAACTAAGAGGTGGGACCTAATGGGGGGGGCATCATTCCTTGTGGAGGTGATTTTAAAGGATCCAACCTGTCCTCTCTTCCTCCTCCCTAATCCTTCCTGGCTGCTTTGAAGCAAGCAGCTTCTTCTCAACACATTCTGATTCATTGTACAGGAGCCCAGAAGCTGCAGAGCCCAGTGACTGTGCACTGAGACCTCGGGAAACATGAACAATAATAGATATTTTCTTCTGTTAAGTTGTTTATCTCAGGATTTTTTTTTCCTTTGTTAGACTGACAAACACCTCAAATGCTACATCCCATGACTTTAATATCTCCAGTTCCCACAGGTCTCTTTCTACTGTTCACTTTGTTTCCTCCAGATCAGTCTCTCAGGTTGACTGCTACTATTTGACTCAGTGCCAGACGTTGGGGGTGACAATGTATCTAAGTTCTGGCTGTGGGGCTGTGCTCCTGAAGGCAGTGAGCTTAGCCCCTTTCAGACTTCATAGTAACAGCAGGGGATTCCATCCAGTGAGTGGCTCTCCTCCTCCAAAGCTGGGGCTTAAAGTCCAAAGACTTGACTTGCAGTCACAGCTCCCTCAATCCTGGGAGTCCCAGGAGCTTTCCTTAGTGGGCCTTGAACTCTAGTGCGCTCACTTCCCCTCCCTCCCTCCCCGCTTCCTTCATTTCTTCTTTCTCCTGTGTGGTATACACACGTTCATACAACCAGAGGCATGGGGGTCTTCCTCAACTTCTCCTTTGTGCTTATCTATTCTTTTTAAGGATTTATTTTCATTTCGTATACTTATCAATTTACGTTGCTTGCAAGTATGCTCATAAGCACCGAGCACTTATATGAGACAATGGACTAGAAGAAACGTAACAGAAACCCCACAGATTGGTTATAGGCAGTCCTGAGCTGACAAGTGGATGCTGGGGTCCCAGGTCCTCTGCAAGAGCAGTAACTACTCGTATCCACTGAGCAATCTATCCTTTTTTATTTTTTTAGTTTTGAGACAATGTTTCTCACTGAACATGTAGCTCACGGATTCTTAGAGAAGAGGTAGCCGGAGCTGCAGGAATCTGTTGTTTCCACTCTCTCAGCCCAGTATTACAGTCATACACCGCCATGCCCGGCTTTCCTACAGTTGCTGGGTATCTGCACTCAAGTCTCCATGCTTGTTCAACAATCACCTTATTTACTGAGCTGTGTTCCCAAGTGTCCGATTTTTATTTTTCACATTGTTGAGACTTTTTTTTTTTTAAAAAAGACACCACTTAAGGATCCAGCTTTTCCTCCCTGCTCCTGTCCTTGTCTTTTCTTGAGCTGTATGTGCACTAGGAGGAAGGCCAGGAGACAACCAGCTCACGCTGCACACCTCCTTTTTGCCTTTTTGTCATGGCCCCTCCAGCCCTAGCTTCTTTGCCAGCTCCTGGAAGAAGCTTATCGCTGTTTCGGGGCTGTGCATGCCAACTGGGCATGGTGCTGTATTGAGTTTTGCACTGTTGTGTCATTGTGTGGTCCGAGATGGATGGATGGCCACGGCTGATGCTCTGACTTTAGGTGAGAGTCTGGCTGTTGACTTTCATCAAACCCTTTGAGAGGCTACTAAGCAGTCAATAGACTCTCACCGGAGTCCCCGCTTTAGGTTATTAATGCTGTCAATAACATCATTTTCCCGTGTTAAGTTAGCCTGTGTTTTAAGAGTGAGCTTGGACATGGAGAGACGGCTCTTCCCACGTTGCTAGAGCTGATTGGCTGAGCAAGATTGGTTGTTCCTTTTATTTCTTGTTCTGTCCTTGCCAGGGTGGGTGTCAGCCTACACTGTCCTCTCCGATGAGCTCTGGAGTGTTCCTCACTGTATGATCCCTGATGTGTTAGGCTGGCCTTCTAGTTCCAGCTATGTCACTGTGACAAGCACCATGACAAAAGGTAACAGAGGTGGAGAGAAGAGTTGTTTGGCTACAGTTCCAGGTCATAATCGATCTTCACAGGAAGGAATGAAGGCTGGAACCTGGAGGCAGACCCACTAGCCATTCTATGAAGACTTATGTCCAGCAGGAACTGAAGGAAGTGCAGCAGAAACCACAGAGGGAATGCTGCTTGATGGTTTGCTAATGGCATTGTACTTACTGAGCTTTCTTACCAAGTCCAGTAGTATAGGTCTAGGGAATGGTGCCTCCCACAGTGGGCTGGCTTCTCCCACATCAATTAACCATGAAGACAACCCCCCACAGAAAGGCCCTCAGGCCAGCATGATCTAGGCAGTCCCTAAATCAAGACTTTCCTTCTCAAGTGCCTGTAGCATGTGTCAAATCGACATAACAAGGTTCTCTAGAGGAGCAGAACCCATGGGATGTATATATCTATATTACATTTCTGCGTTTATCTGTATAATAAAAGAGAATTTAGGAGAATGCCTCACACAATATGGTCTAGGTAGTCCAAGAATGGCTACCTGCCCTTAGGAGAGGCCGGGAATCTGGTAGCTGCTCAGTCCATGAAGCTGGATGCCTCAACTGTCCTAGTTTGGCACTAAAGACCTGGCTCTCCCTGGAGAGTCACTAGCATTGAGTCTGCATTGGAAGGTCAACGAAGCTGGAGTCTGATGTCAGCAGAGGGCAGTGGCAGAGGTGGAGGTGGTGGCAGCGGTGGTGGTGGTGGCAGTGGTGGTGGTGGTGGTGGCAGAGGTAGAGGTGGTGGCAATGGTGGTGGCGGTGGCAGCAGAAGCAGCAGCGGTGGTGAGAACTGACGCACCCCCTCAGAAGAAGTGAAGGCAGACAGGCAGGCAGCACTGCCTTTTCCTCAGACTCTGCCACCTACTTTGAAGGTGAGCCATCCCTCCCCGGTTAAGCCTTGAAAGCACTGTCACAAATATGCTCATTGGCGTGTCGCCTAGGTGACTTTCAGTCCTGTCAAGGCGCAAGGCTAACCACTGCGGCCAAACAGACTCACAGATTCCACCGTTCCTTTGCTGGATGTTGTATGGAACTCCTGGCTGAAGTTTTCTGAGGACAGTTTGTCACTGGGCAGATGTTAAACTGTGACTTCACTTCAGCACTGTGAGTATTTTCTATTATTGTGTTGGAAGGCATTTTTCTAGAAATTCGTCAATTCACTTAAAAATTTAAATATATGAAATACAACTTCTATGTATTCGGACCATGTTCTCCTATTAACCATTATTTTATGGATACACATGTAAATATGTTTGCTTTCTAATTTGGGGAAATTAATTGATTTATTTTTTTATTAATGGTATGCATGTTTTCTACATATATACATGTATGCATGCATGCATGTATACGTACATGTATATGTGTACTTCAGGTGTACAGGTACCTGAGAAGAGGAGTTATAGGTGTTTGTGAGCCATCCAGAGTGGGTGCTGGGAACCTAAATCAGATTCCCTGCAAGAGCAGTCCAGCATCTCTCCAGCCCTTGGAGTATAGCGGTGAATAGTTAAACCGCTTTGAGCTCCCTCCTGGTGGGTGATCAAGTTTCTAGCCACCAGCCAGAGCTCTTCTGGAATCACGAATCACACACACACACACACACACACACACACACACACACACACACACACACTAGCTTAATTTTTAATATACCTAATTAGCTCAATGACTGGGCACTTCTAAACCTCCCCTCGGCTAGCACACATCCCCCTCTGGTATTCCTGAGTTAACATTTTCTAAATCAACTTTTTATCTTTGGTTCCCCAGACCAAGTCGGGGAGTGGCTTCTGGGGCCGCTTCCCTGGATTCTTACATGTCGGTGGGCCTTTAATTCTGATCTCTCTGCTCCTGCACTGTGGCACTGTGGTGGTTCCTCTTCCCCTCTTGATCCTTTCTTGCCCACAGTCTAGAAGTCCCGCCTCCTCCGTCTCCCTGTCCAACCATTGGTTGTGTGGCAATTCTTCATTACCAATCAAAAACAGCTGGGGGCAGGGACCATCAGCGTCTGGAAGTGCAGCTTTTGGGAGCTGAATTAAGACAAAGTATTAGAACCAATGCCCAAGGTTGGGGGGTGTTTTTGAGACAAGGTCTCACTCCCCATGTAGCTCTAGCGGATCGGGAGCTCCATATGTAGCTCAGGCTGGCTTTGAACTTGTGTCAATTCTCTTGCCTCCACCACCCTACTCGTCTCTGTTATTTTTATTTGCCGTATATCTCTTTATTTGTGACTAATATTTCCAAAATGTGGCATTTGACTTTCTCGCCTTGAACTGGCTTAGGGTTTGTCTGCGTTCTCATCCCCAGTCTTTATTCTTTATTTTCGTGTTGTATATTAGCCTGCTTCCCTCTTGCATATTTTGAGATGAGTGCACATGTTTCCAGCTTTTCCAAAACAATTGCTTAACGTCCTAAATTCCCTTGTGTACATATTGTTTTTGCTTCATGCCTCAAGTTTTTGACATACAGTATTCTTTTAAGGTAATTTTTATTCATTTATTTTTATTTATGTCTGTGTGTGTGTGTGTGTGTGTGTGTGTGTGCATGTCTGCATCTGTATGTGTATCCCATGTGTGCAGAGCATGTGGAGTCCAGAAGGAATTAACAGATCCCCTGCAGCTTGCATTACAGACCGTTGCGAGCCACCATGTGACTGCGGGACTTGAACCTGTGACCTCAGGAAGAGCAGCCAGTGCTCATAAGCACTGTCTCTCTAGCCCCAATGTGCAGCATGCAGTATGCTTTACTACCTTCCTGGATAAGTACACTGTGATTTCTGCTGTGAGGCTTGAACCCTGGTTTGGGGTTGTTTCTCTTGCTCTCCCGGCAGTGTCTTCCCAGTTTCCCCTCTGTGCTCACAGGGCCTGGCCTGGGAGTTGCCAAGGTTCTCTGACGTCTGGAGACATGTTTTGGTGTAGCATAGGATCCATTTTAAAAACAATATGTGAACTTATTAGCTGCGCTATTCAAATTCCCCATGTCCCCGCTGACTTAGTGATGTCCTCAATCTGTCACAGCAGTGTAGTTGTTTTGCCTGGGTGTGACACGACCATGGCTGTCTTGAAGCTGAGTAGCTGTGCTGACTTACACAAGACCTTGGGCACATCCAGGACAGTGGAACAGGCAGAATGCTAGGTTGACAGCCAGGGGACCATGAAGGAACATTAGCTGAGGTCCTACCACACTCCCCACTGCTTCAGCTGCCCAAGGTCTTGGGGCGCTAGTGCACAGTGAGTGATGATGGGCTGGGGTGCATTGGGACAGTTTTCCTGAGTAGCCCATGCTGGGAGTACTTGTTGGTGATACTGTGTCTCTGAGTGACTTAAGCTCCTGTGTGTGATCTCAGTAAAGTCATTACTTCACCTAGTTGGGTTTGGATAGGGCTCTTTCTTTGGACTGGTAGTACCCTCCCTCTAGGATGAGTAGGGACTATGTATCCCCAGTCAAATCCAAGAGTGTGTATTCTCTGAGCCATATTACTCCCCCTTTTCACCATTAAAAGTTCATTGTCATTCTGTGAGGACACATAGCCATCATGGTGGCTTGAATGAGAACTACCCCTCAAAGGCTTATGTATTTGAACAATGGCTCCCGAGTTGGTGGTGCTGTCCGATGAGGTCATGGGGGAAGTTCAGCCTTACTGGAGGAATTGCATCCCTGGGGGCGGGCTCTGAGATTTTATAGCCTCACCCCACTGCCAGTTCTCTCTCTCAGGTTCGCCGTGTGGTTGAAAATGTGATCGATCCCTCGTGCTTGTCCCTTGCTGACCTACCTCCTCATCATTCCGGACTCTCCCTCTGAAACCTTAAACCCCAAATAAACTCTTTCTTCCTTAAGGTGCTTTGGGTCATGGTGTTTTACCACAGCAACACAGAGTAACTACAAGTTGAGCCTCGCTGCAGCTCTGTGTGAAGGAGCCTGTCCTTTGTGTGCTCCGCTCGTTTGGGTTCTGGCAAAGCTTTGTTCTGGAAGCTCTGTTTGATCTGACGTGGCAGCTGCCGCACAGCCCCTCCTTTGATTAGAAGTCACCCGCAATTCTCTCCCCTTCCTCTTACTCCTGCTTGTCTAAATCTGCGTCGTAGAAAGTATCTCTTATAAACTGTTGGTAAGGCGGGAGGAATGGCTAAGGGCACCGCCACTCGTGCAGAAGACCCTGCTTCAGTTCCTCAAACCCACATGGTGCCCCCTTCTGGCTTCCTTGGCACCGGGCACATATGTGGTACACAGACATGTATTCAAGCAAAACACCCATGCACATAAAATAAATACCTAAACAGAGCATTAAAACTATTAAGTTGCTGCATTAATTACTCTTCTTATTGCAGTGAACGATAGCAACTTAAAGGAAGAAGGATTTATTTTTCGGCTTATGGGTTTAGGAGGGTGCAGTTGGGGTGGGAGAGACTGCTCACCAGTTATAAACCCATGCTGTTCTTGGGAAGATCTGAGTTCAGCTCCCAGCACCCACATCAGGCTGCTCACAAAACTCCAGCTCCAAGGGATCCAATCATTTCTGCTGAACTCCCCGTACCTGCAGACGGTACAAGTTACTGGAGCTCTGTACCTTTTCATTCTGTTCAGAAGCCCAGCCAATCAGTGTTGTCCAAATTCAGTTAAGCCATATTCCCTCCTCGGCAAAGCCTCTGTTGATTCCAAATCTAGTCCAGTTGACAACAAGGACGAACAGTCATAATAACACACTGTCTTAGCTGCTCTTCTGCTGCTGTGACAAAACACGATGACAAGACCGCTTATACAAGAAAGTACTTGATTTGGGGCTCACAGTTCTGAAGGGTTGGAGCGCATGGTCATCATGATAGGAAGCTCGGCAGTAGGCAGGGTAGCAGGCTTGGCTGGCTGCAGGCACAGAGCTTGGATAGTAGCCAAGAGCTCGCATCTGATCCACAAGCACAAGCCAGAGAGAAAGAGACACAAGGAATGGCGTTGGCTTTTGAAACCTTAAAGCCTTCTGCCAGTGACACACCTCCTCCAACAAAGCCATACCCCCAATCCTTCCCAAATGGCCTTACCAAGTGTGTTCAAGTATTTAGAGAAGTGAGCCTGGGGAGCCCATTCTCATTCAAGCCACCACCTCTGTGTTTTCACGGAATTAGGCATAATTTTTTTTTTTTTACTAAACTATTTAGTGTCATGTATAATTACTGGCATTTTTTTTTTAACAATGCATCCTTGTTCTGCATCTCCTCCAGGTCTTGTTTCCAGCGTTCCTGGTTTCTTAAGGACCTGGGTGCTAACCCCTGGTTGGCAAAGTTTACCCTGCTCCAATCTTCAATTGTCATTCTTCTTCCTTTGCTGTGCAGAAGCTTCCTAGTTGGGTCTAAATCACTTGATCTATTTTTGCTTCTGTTGTCTGTGTTTTCTTTAATTAAAAAATGTATTTGTGTGCATGTGCATGTGTTTGGGTATGACACATGGGTATGACACATGTGTCTGTGTGCGTGGATAACACATGCATGTGGGTTCTGACGGAGCCAGGGGAGGGTGCCGGATCCCCTGGGACTGGAGTTATGGTGGCTGTGAGCTGCCCGGTGTGCACGCTAGAAGCTGAAGCTGGACCCTCTGGAAGAGGGGCACACACTTAACTGTGGAGCTGCCTCCCAGCTTCCTGGGGTCTCATTCAACAAACAAACCTCCAGGTTCCTGCCTTGAGTTCCTGCCCTGCCTTCTCTGAATGATAGGCTGTGATATGGAACTGGAAGATGAAAGAAACTTTTATTTTCCAACTTATTTTTTGTCACGGAATTTTACCACAGCAATAGAAACCCTAGCAAAGACAGATACATAATTTAAAATACATCTCAAATAAACAGCAGCAGCTCCCGTGGCCAGAAATGCCACGTTTCTTCTTGCTCTGCTCTTGCTAACCTATTTCTCTTGACTTGAGTTTTCCCAACTCATTCCCACTCCCACCAGAATCCAGATACTTATGATCCGTGTTCCGTTCCTTTTCACAAAACAAAACAGAACAGAAAAAAACAACAAAACTACTTTAGACATTCTAATGCAGCTAAGACAGAGACAGAGCCAGCAGTGTCTACAGTGGCCTCTGGAACATCCTGGGCACTTCAGAGAACAGTGCTTTCTTGATGTGTCTTCTAGGCTTTGTCTGGTCTGCATTGGTGGCAGCGTTCAGAAGACCATTGCTATCGCTGTTATCCTTGGCTGGTTCACATCCCACCTCAGCCGCTCACTGCTGAGCATTTCCCTTGCTGTTCAGTTCCTTCTAGGATGGAGAGGAAGGTGGTGAAGGGAAGTTGGAGCTGAAATGACACTCTATTTTTCCCCTGAGCTCTCTGGGTCTCATCCTGTGACCCTCAAGCAGGATATAAGGGTCTGCTGATTTCCCAGCTCGCAGGCCGATTCCACATAACCACCTCACTGAGCAGGCCTTGGTGCATGAGGTATGGTTCAGGGTGACCCTAGCCCTCAAGATGCTGATCCCTCTTCACACCACCAGGAGCATCTGTGCCGCTCCCTGATCTCCCTTTCCTAAGCCTTACTAAAAAGGGCTTCCAACTTTGTGTGTTCTCTGCGACTCAGAAGAGCACCTCTCAAGGTTATGAGAGCCCTTGCCCTGAAATATGATCATCATAAAGGCAGACCTCTGTTACCCAGTTTAAGGGAAACAGACCTGGTTGGGTAGGAGGACGGACAAGCTGCCTGTGGCATCCATTAGAGCAGGCCTTTGTCCTCTTCTCCACCTCACTTGAGTTCTTCTCTCTCTTCCTTCTCACCCCATCTAAAATGCTGACATCTGCACATAGCACTCTCCTGGGTCGGAGTTCCCGTCACAGTGTCTGTCTGCACTGCTTTAAATAATGTCTACATGAGTTTCTCTTGGACAGACCTGAGGCTCGGCGTTCGTTTCAGTCTCAGGCTAGTGAGGAAATGTTCCAATGGTCTCTGGCAAGGAGGGCATTGGGATCTTACCCTCTAGAGTTCCTGCTGGGCTCCTCTGCACTGTCTCATTCTTGGGTGGGGGTCCATCATGGGCACTCCCCAAGGTTCCATGTGCCCTACTATAGTAGAGTACAGTCTCACTTTCAAGGTGGGAACAGTAGGGCTGCTGTATGGAATGGTATATGGAAAGCATCTCTCCATCATCCATCTACAAGATTTCCATCCATCCATCAATCCATCCAAATGTCCATCCATCCATCCATCTGTCCGTCCGTCCGTCCATCCATCTGTCCATCCATCCATCCATCCATCCATCCATCCATCCATCCATCCATCCATCCATGCTTCATCTAGCATTCTAGTATCCATTTAATTTTCATTCACTAACCTGCCATTCATTTGACCATCAACCATCCAATTTTCTATCCATCCATGTTCCCATCCATCCACCCATCCATTCAATATTCTGTCCATTATCCATCATTTCCATTCACACACCATCCATTCCAACTTTTTCATCAGTCACCATCCACCTGCCGTTCATCTATCCACTATTGACCTGCCGTGTATTATCTACCCATCCACCACACATCCATACCCATGCATCTATTCATCCACTCACTCATCCATCCACCCACCCATCCACCCACCCATCCATCCCACCATCCATCCCACCCATCCATCCATCCATCCATCCATCCATCCATCCATCCATCCATCCATCCATCCATTCATCCATCCATCCACCCATCCATCTTTCCACTGACTTGTATATTTTAATTCACCATTCATTCACCACCCTTTTATCCATTTTAATCACTCATCCATCCATCTATCCATCTGCCTTAGGAGGCAGTGTGACATCATCATGGGGCTTGGAGCGTGTGTATGTTTAGAAGGCCAGACAGACAAGGAACACAGCAGATACAGGAAAGCATCGGAAGAGTAGGCCTGGGTGTGACAGGCAAAGGCTTGCCGTGTCATGTCTCCTACCTCCCACCCAACCTTGTATGGCTGTCTGTAGGCCTGGGGATTTCAACAATATACAATGCGGGAGTTGCTAGAATTTTTTTGAAATCTCAAACACAGTTTTAAAAGCTGACGTCTATTTATAAGTATACGTGTTCTGCCTGCATTATACATGCTCACCCCAGATGGTTGTGATCCGCCATGTGGGTGCTGGGAACCAAATCTGGGTCCTCTGCAAGAACAGCAAGTGCTCTTAACCACTGGGAGCTCCTTTCCCCTGCAGCAATGACTTTTGGAGTAAATTTGTATGAGACAAAGCAGGACCAATCCCTCATTTCAGCTCATTCAGGCTGGATCCCAGTAACAGAGCCCATATCTGGGAATGTGTACCCTTTGGGGGTTAGGGTCAGGCTGCCATTTCGGATAAAGTGGAGCTGATTCTCCAGCTGTGAATTCTTGACCCTATGCTGTCTGCCGTGAAGTTATGACAAACTTTCAACAGCATCATCAGAAAGGGGAACCACTTTGGTCCCCAGTTGAGACGGCAGCGCTGAGCTTTGGAAGACAAAAGTGTCCTCTGCTAGGTGGGCCACACATGGCTGCCATACATGGCCTGAACCCATAATCTGCCCGCTGCTCTCTGCGTGTGTGCATGCATGTGCACGGGACACAGAACAGGTGCGTGCCCAGGGTAATTTTAATTTCTCTCACTTTCTAGTGTCCATGCTCTGTAAATTTAGGAAGTATGATTTGAAAGAGTTGTCCAAGTGTCCATGCGAGTGTGTGTCACATGTGTGTGGATTCCTGTGGAGGACAGCAGAGGGTCTCAGAACCCTGTGATTGGAGTGACGGGGAGCTGGGAGCTGTTCGATGTGGACACTGGAAACTGAACTTGAGTTCGCTGAAGAGTAGCAAGCGTTCAACCACCCCACCATCTCTGCAGCCCTGGAAAGGAAATATAATAACAAATGGTCACTGGACCCTTCACGGTGTTTCATAACACTGTCCTCAGGGTTGTATGTGCTTACAGCCCACTTGTTGGTGGACGCCGAGTCAGGGCACCCTTCCTGGCCACGAGTTACGCTGGCTGAGATCTTGGTTGCCCAAGGCTCTACTGGGGCTGACAGTCATTGAACTTCCTCGAGCCCTTCATAGAAGAGGCTGTTGGGATTATACTCCGATGCTGCTAATGTGGACACCCCAACTTTGTCAGCATCAGTAGAGGAGAGTGAAGGCACCCAGGGCTGTGTCTGCCAAGCCACTGAGATGCTGGCCAGGCAGGATGTCCTTGGTCCAGGCATCTCCAGAACCTGTGGGCTTCCTACACTGTGCTCAGATAAGCCCCGGGGAGGTCTGGGTTGGGCACACTTTGTGCTCCTGCTCATTGAGGTGTGAGGTGGGAACCTGTGTGCGGAACAGGCCTTGCTTGTCTTCACAGGCCAGAGTGTGCTGGTCAGTCGGCTCTCTTCTCAGTAAGCACCTATCACATAGCACCAAGCCAGCAGCCGTCTCATGGAGAGAACAATCAATCTTTCATGAGGCTCTCACACCCGCCCTCTACGACAAACACTTTAATTCCAAATTAAATACAGCAACGTGGCTCTGATGAGGCCGTTGTTCCACACCGCCATCATTTCCCATCTCTTTTGGAGCCGATTAAATTAGTCCTAATTAGGGGGAGGTAAACAGCTCTGGAGGGCATGCCATTGCTGCTGATGTTGGTTGTTGCCTGAGGATGGGACCTATTTGTGCACCCTCAGTCCTGAGATCCCTGAATCTGTCTGTGAAGAACGGTGGCCTGAGGTCTTGGGCAGTCCTGGCAGGCAGATGGGATGGGTGATCTCCGGACGTCCCCTTGTTCTAACTGCGCAATTCACACAGGAAAGAGGGCCGTGTGGTAGATTGGTGACTGGATCCAGCTGAGAATGAGTCTATCTCTGCCAGGTCACAGACGCAAAACAGTGGAGTGAGAAGATGCTTGTCTGACGCCTTAGCCCCCCTGCTCGGTAGATGTACTGTGGCCTGCCATGCAGCGGTCAAAGGGTGCAGCCTAGTGGGTAACAACACCACCGAGAAAAGCAGCTCCTGTCTCTGTCCTGTACACCCAAGCCAGGGACAACAAGACACCTTCTAGCTGCTTGTGGGGCTGCTGCCAGACAGGCCCAATGTTTGTTAGTTGGGTGTCAGAAGTGGGACTCCTTGCCACCCAGGCAATGCCTGTGTAACAACCTCGTGTGTATACCTGTGGCTCTGTCTATGTGCCCCTTGTGCCATCCCTGTGCCTTTTGGTGGTCGAGGTTGAATGACAGTGAGGTCCTTGGCTTGGAGCCCTGGTGTTCCATCTTGACAAGGCTGAGGCATTGACAGAGTTCAGCTTAGATGTCTCTTCTTCCAGGAAGCCCACCTGGTATCTTCCATTTACCTCAGAGAGGGGTTGGCGATCTAGTCCCCATCTCTGTGTTTTAAGACCATCGAAGCAGCTGGTTTCTCTTTTACTCTTGATGTTGTGTTTCAACTCTCATGTTGGATGTCAGTCACAGAGAGAATGGCTCAATGCGGGGGGGGGGAGCTGAGTTGAACGCTTGTGAGCAAACACACGTACATGCATGTGTGTGTGCGCACACACGCGCGTGAGCACATGTGGGTACTCATACTAGGTATGCATGCCACGCGAGAGTATATTTCTATTTTGGATCTTCCTCTGTGGTGTTCAACCAGGGTTGCAGACTCAGGACTTGCCCCCTACCAAGGAACTCTGTAGGAAGATTGGGGGGAAGGGGAATACTTCCTTGTTCATTACAGACCCAGAACTCTGGGAGCCAAAAGCTACCCCACCCTGCCTGAGGTCTCTTGGGGGTGTGGAAGTTTTCGTGCCTGGCTTTGCTGTTCTGTTTGTCCTGCTGCCAAGTGTCTGATGTTGCCCTTTGGCAATAAAACAGTCAGAACCCAGCCAAGTGAGCTGAGTGTCAAGCAGCCGTAAACAAACCCTAAGTGGTTGGCTTCCGTGAGTTCTAACGCCTCCCCTCCGCCCAGCAGCCGCACACAGCTCATCACGGTAAGTGAAGGAGGCACCACATTTGGGCTCCGCTGTATTTTGTTATCTGTTTGCTCTCCTCTAAAACTCTAGTGAATAGACCAGATGCTGTTTCCATGGCAACCACCTCTCCTCCAGCCCTGGATGCTCAGAAAGCCAGTATTCAGCATAATCTTTCCAGGGTCTCCAGGCTCCAGGGGGCTGTTAAACAGAATGGGGGCTGTGGCAGGTGGCCCTGCTGTGCCTGCCATGGTCACCTCCCTTCCAGGGCCAAAGTCCAGAGTTGGATTTTGGTGAGGCTACTCTGTGATTGACTTGAAGAGTGATAATTGATTACTTGGGGGGCCCCGGAGTGGGGGCAGGGCGTGGGAGGGGGCGAGAGGCCTGAGAATGAGCTGCAAATCAATTGGTCCTCCCTCCTTTCAAAGACCAATTAGTCCTCAAAACTTTACGGTGAGGCTTGTGACCTCTGTTGTGCAGAGGGACACAGTTCAGTGAGCGACAAAGTTAGAACTGAACTCAGCGTATGGACTCTGAGAATCTTAGAGTCCCTGCCTTGTCCTATACACAGTCCACTGCTTACACTGCTCCCCACTGCTCCCCAGTCAGGCTGTGGCTCCCAGCTTCTTGAGACCCAGGCAGGGCCAACCCCTGGACACTGATGGATGCTGCCAGGAGGCACGGTCACCGTTCTCACAAGCTTGCTGAGTCGTTGGTTGCTTATGTCCAGCTGCCTAGCATCAGAGTCTTCGGAAAGCCTCTGCACACTGCTTACCAACACGTAACAGTGCTGACAGTAGACACTCGGGCATGGCTGCCAGGTCTGCCTGGTCCTTTTAAACCGAAATAGGATCAGGTTCAATTCAGTACCAAACTCAGCATACCCTGGTGACATTCAAAGACTCGCAGGCCAGGAGGGCTGCTCTATGACAAGCATTGATGATCTCGAATCTCTGTACCAATGTGAGAAGTTCTGCTGAAGAGCAGGGCTCTGATGCGTCAGCCTAGAAGTTTCTGCTGGACAGCCTTGACCCAGACGCTCAGGGTCTGGTTCTCAGACTCACTGAGAGAACAGAGCGGGAGGCTGTAGTTAGAGGCAGCCATCTTCCAGGTAGAACCGGAAGCTGCTTCCAGCTGTGTGAACCCAGCTCTGTGCCAGTCTCATCTGTGACCTGGCAGTGGCAGAGTCTACTGGACATACCCGTGAGGCTCTATCCGGATCATCCGTCTCTGTCACTGTCTCTCTAGTCCTTGGGAGAGAGAATGGTAATTCTCTCTCTTCTATAGGAGAGGAAATAGAAGCCCAGTGATGCCGAGGGACTCTACACCCACCACACAGCTACCTCGGGCAGTTGACACTGGCCGCATTGAAGGCTCTTGTGGTCTGGCCATGGTGCCAGATTGCAGGGCATGATGGTCACACGGATCAGAGCCTTATACGTGGAGCTCGAGTCTTGCTTGCTTCTACCAACTCCATTCCTTTTTCCCCTCTTGTGGACAAACCCAAGAGTGACACTAGACATGAGTTCCACCACACCTTGCAGAATCTATGAGTCCCTGAGGAGCCTACTGGTCTCCTGGTGCCTCGTCACGAGAAGAGTTGTGGTGTCGGTAATGTTTAGCCAGGAAGCACGCATGGGATGGTAAAGAACCGGTGTTGGGGGACAGACCTCCTGTCTCAATATGCTACCAGTTGTGACCTTGCTGTTCTGTCATCCGCACAAGGAACAGATGCCACCAGCTCAAGGGCACAGCTTTTCCGGACTCTCGAGGCCCTGGCTCTGTGTGTATCTTAGAGAGGCAACTCCAAGTCTTCCAGATGCCTCTATCTCAGAGGAAGTGGCTGGATGCCACCCTGGTTTTGTCATCTGTCATTTCACTGTGACTGCTACTTGCACGCTCCACAGCAGATGTACTATATCCACCACAGGAAGTCCCAAGCTGTCCTTGCCATCTTCAATGGCTCACCTTTCTGACCCTCAGCTTCCTCACCTGTGAAGTGGGTGCTGAGACAACCGGGCCTTGTAGAATTACGTGTTTCCCTTCCACTAGGCCCTTCCATTCTTACAGAATCAGGATGCATGGAGACCGTGGGTGACCTGGACAAAGGTCTTTTGGAAGATGTCCTATGTCTGTGCTGACTACTTGAAGACATTTTCTGTTTCCCATAAAGGTTCTGTGTTGAAGGGCTTGGTCCCCATCTGATGGCGTGACAGAGAGGTGATTGGATCATGAGGGTATTAACTCCATTGATGGGCTGATCCTGCAGTGGGCTCACTGGTGCGTGGGTTCTTAGAAGGCGGGGCCTAGTTGGAAGTAGGTGCATGGGTTCTTAGAAGGCGGAGTCTAGTTGGAAGTAGGCCACTGGAGGTGTCTCTTTGAAGGGTGTATCTTGCCTCCAGCCCTTTTCTGTCTCTGTCTCCTGTCCACCAAGAAGTGTTCCGCCACTGCTCCTCTCTGTGGGCTCAGGAGGAACAAAACCGAGTGTCTATGAACTGAAAGCCCCTGAGCCTCTCCACCTTTGAGCTGATTTTCTCAAGTGTTTACCCTAGTGACAGTGACAATTCCCCTCTTCTAGGAACTTCCCAACAGTTGGCAGGTGGCCAGAGGTTCTCAGGTTCCCTTGGGCATTGCTATCTCATGACCGTGCAGAATCCAGCTGGCCCCACAGGGGTCGCTTATGGCTGTTCAGATGGGTTTGGACCCACACGGGGGCTCCTGTGATGGTTCAGATGGGTCGTGCTCATGACTTTAGCAGTTTTCTAGATGCTGGTTCTCGAAATGAGTGCCCAGGTTTGATTCAAAGAAACAGTCAAGGAAAGAAGTGCCGGTTCAGGGCTCCAGGGTGTTGCAGAATGTGGTCCTTCTAGCGAAACAGCCATCTTCTTCATTAGATGAGAGCTGTCCTGCTAGTGAGAGACAATTCTGATTAGCCTATTGACAGTTGATGTTCTCTGAGAGAAAGAGGGGATTTGGGGGTCATTGAGCCCTCATTTAAGATTTCAGTGTCTCGTTCCTGTGCCTAGCAGCCATTTGGGGGCAATTGTGCCATGGCTGCTACAGTCCTGGGGATGACGTCAGGAGGGACTCAGTGTGTAGGCAGAGCAGGTTAACTTAAGGGGAATTATGCCTCTGCAGCTACAGGGAAGCTGGATGAAGACTTTCCAGTGTGGCATTTTGGGGGTCACCATGCTCCTGTAGGCAACCCCTCACTGTTATTTGTAAGTAAGCCCAATAAATCATTGGCTCTCCATTGGTGGAATCTTACTTTTGTTTGTCATTGGGACTTTATAAGGACAGGGTAGATATTAGTCATGTTTCCCCAGAAAAGGAATTCCTGAAGCACAGAGCCCACACTTTAAACCAACAAAGTCCAGCTCAGGTGAGGGAGTGTAATAAATAAAACCGAGGCTGTTCGGAAGCTCCCAGAAATCCCAGGGATTCGGAGTGTCCCAGCTTGGTGACTTGTGTTGTCTATGAGGCTGGCTCTGTCCTTATGGTCATCCCCACTGCTGCACTTGCCCAAGCTTTTGCCTGGGCAGCAGCCCTCTCTGCCCAGCTCAAGCTGTGCCTGTGTCCCTACACCTCTTGCTGTAGCCACCCTCCACCCAGGAATGTCTGTTTTCCTGGAGGCTGTCCTGGCCCTTCTACTGCTCCTGGCAGTAATGGATTAGGCTCCCAGTTCTATCTCTGACAAGCACATGATGGGTGCTCTGGCTAGCACATGATGGGTGCTCTGACTGGCACATGATAGGTGCTCTGGCTGGCATGTGATGAACACTCAAGAGCTGTGGTTGTACACATACTCT
Organism: Rattus rattus; assembly: GCF_011064425.1. Lineage (NCBI taxonomy): Eukaryota > Metazoa > Chordata > Mammalia > Rodentia > Muridae > Rattus > Rattus rattus. The sequence continues at coordinate 8,334,943 of NC_046158.1, forward strand.
GGCAGACATTAATACTGATGGCAGAATTATGCATAAAGGAAGAAGCTGTTGAAATATATGCAACCACAGCCTGTCTCATGATGAAAATAGTTTTTTCTTTTACCTCCACCAAGAGCATTGATTTTTGGATTTTATTTCTCAGTGGCTAACGTAGCAAAGAGATGGGCCTTTCACCCCGGTAATGGGAAATACAATTTCTTTTAGGCCAATAGCACAATTGCAAAGCTCTCTTTGAAGTCATCCAGAGCCATGAGAGCTTTTGTGTCCAACAGAACGTTGTCCTGTTGATGCTCAGCGGCTGAGCAGGAAGCGTTGGGCCTGGCAGTGGGGAAGAAGCATCGAGAACTGGCTTCCCCATGCGCTGCTCTGGTGTAGAGCAGCCTCAGTCTTCAAAAGGGAGGAGAAGCAGGTCAGACTCTGGGCCTGTGGCGCCTGGGGCTGGCCAGGCATCAGTGTCTGATTATTTCCCATGTCTGGGCATGAGCTAAGGCGACCCTCAGTGGGCCACAATGTGCCCTCAGCACTGCAGGCTGCAGGAGTCGTTTATTTCTCTGTGAGACCAAACAGATTGAATCCTTCAAACGGATGCCGTCTCAGCCTCTGTGTGTCCTGACAGGTGATGGGCCTCCCCAGTAGTTTACTGGCAGTCATTTAAGGTCAAGCAGTAGTATGGCCACAGACTTAAGACAGTGATGTCTGGATGCTAAGGGGGAAGGTCCTATTCTGCTTGCCTGTATAGGACAAAGCCTACTGCCATGGGAGCGATGGTGTTTCCCACCAGACCTTCTGCTGGTGTTTCTTGGCCCCTGATCCCATAGCGGTGACTTTGTTGAAAATGTTTTGGTCTCTGCTAGACAGGGGAAGCGACCAGCACAGGGTCTGTCACACAGCAGGTTGAGTTCATGCTTCCGACAACCTCCCTTTCCAGCGTTCTTGTGCCTCTCTTTCCCTGTTTTTGAAAAGGATTCATTCTGGGGCCATTTCCTGTTCTACTACTGCCACTGCGGTCGAAGTCTTCAAGGCTGTTGTTGGGGCCTGCTAGCGGTCCCCTCCCCCACCCAGCATTGTGGACCTTCAGATGTCCTTCCACCCCTGTGCTGTGAAGCCGAGTGATCTTTCCAGCATCTCTTTAAAAATTTAAGCTTGTGCTACAGTCCTGCTGACGGGCATGGGCTCAGGCCACAGCCCAGGCTTCCAAAGCTGAATTATAATAATATATTTTGTTGAGAGAACATTGACCCAGAGAGAAAGCTAAAGCTTTTAAGGCATTTCCACGGTGAAGTGAGCTTGGCCAGGCCTTGCACAGGTCTCCTCAGGAGAGAAGGCAGTCAGCTTCCTCATGGCTGGGCACTCTGTGCAGCTGCGGGTAACCCCATGACCACCGCCATGAATCTGTAGTTTAGGGCCATGGCTATTAGTGGGGTAAGTGGACCCTGTAAAAGAGAGGACCCTGTAAAGAGAGAGAGAGAGAATCAGAGAGAGAGAGAGATTTGCCTTTGCCTGCAGTAATGTCCAAGATTCTTGGGTTTGGTGGCATGGGTATCCTGGTGACACTTGGCTGACCCAGGGGCTGCCTTGCACGCTGGAACACGGTCACTTCCACGGAGAAAAACCTATCCTCTCGAAGGTTCTCTTTGTGCCCTGGGTGCCTCAAGGCAAGGTACATGTGCCAAGGTGGGCTCACAGATGGTTTGGCACCTAGTCCTCACCTAGCCTTGGCCTCCACTGGCATGCCCTAGGACAGGAAACATCTGTCCGCATCTAAGGTCTGCCTTGCCAACCCTCTACTGCAGTGTGGGTCCCAGAATAGGTGCTGGAATGAAATGACCAAAGAGTCCTGGGCAATTCTGCAGGTAAACTGCTGTCCTTATTGGCTCTCTCTCCCACTTAGAGGATCCACGTGTCCCACCAAGCACCGTGGCCCTAAACTACAGGTTCATGGCAGGTTAAGGACAGGTGTTGGGGTGGGGCTGTCTTATTTCTGCTTCTCCATCCTGCCAGGCTGTCTGAACCCCCGTCTAACTGTTTCTTAGGTAAAATGGGGATCGTGGATAATAGCCTCTGGTGACACTCCCCAGGAACAAGGTGACCGGTAGGGGGTGGGGAGACTTACTCGGGAATTAGGATGATTAATGCTTGGTGACAGGCTGGTCCACAGAAGGCAACTTAAGAGCTACTGAATCTGCTGAAACCACTACTCCTGTCCCCACTCCCTGACCTTGAATCAGAGGATAAACACCATGGTGATGTCACCCTCAGCCACTTCGAATCCTGCTGGGACAGGCCTGCTGAAATGGGATTGTTTAAGGAAGGACCCTGGGTCAAGGTTGACTTTTCCTTAGCAAATAATTTTCCCAGACAATGGCAAAGTTGACTCTGCCCATGTGTTCTCTGGGAGGAGAGCAAAACCAGCTCCAAGTGGAGCCTCTCCCAGAGCGCGTAGGAGAGCCCAGTGGAGTTGTGCGTCTCGTGCTTGCTAATTTCAACTCTTTGTTAATTAAGAAACGGGGTGGAAGTGAGAGGAACCCTTCACTATATGCAGGCACTACACACAGCGTCAGACTGGCTGCCAGCCTGGGGCTCTCAGCTGCACAGAATGGGGTTCTTCAAGTGCCCTCGAGTCTCAGAAGAGAGGCCCCGGCTGAGGCAGGGCCGGACTCGCCAGTCTTCAGCAGGGCCTTGGCGTTAATAAGATGGTTGGTTTGGTCTGTAAGTGGAGGGTACAGCTAACTAATGTGCCTGTACCTTGCAATTATTCATGGCCCGTGATCGCTCTGCCTGCGTTTTCAATACATTATTCATATATGGAAGAAAAATTTTCCAGAGCTCAGTGCAGGGAGGAAAAGACAAGCCCTGGCCAAGGCTATGTGGGAAATCCCTCAGCAGGAGTGGGTGATTCAGTTTGGAACACGAGCTGAGCAGTGGAGACTGGGCAGGCAAACTGAGAGAGCCTGCAGGGAGCCTCCTGCAACTTGGGCCCCGACCTAGTGTCTTCCTCACTATCCTGGACTATGCACTGCTCTCCCAGACTGGATCCCTCTTCATGAGCAAGGGTGGCTTCTCAGGAGAACAAGGCCCAATTCAGGAGAGATGGTGATGTGCACCTGTGAATCCTGGGTGACCTCTGATGCGGGGAGACCTCCCTTGCTCTAGAGCTGCTCTCCCCGAGGCGAGAGCAGAATAGAAGGGTCAGCATGAAGATTCCAGAAGGCCTTATAATCCCATGACCATAACGAGACCAAGATGGGTAAAAGCACCCTGAAGAGCTATATAATGAGGAAGGAGACTGAACAAAGCCTGTGCTGGGCGGTCCAGGTGCCTCGCTTTGGAGAGCATTCTGGACTGGAAGACGCATTGCTCACCCTCTACGATAAAAGCTGTGGCGTCCCCAGGCAGTTACCTCAGGTCTGGGCTGTAAATACTCAAGCCTGATGTTTGCACTCATTCTGGTAAACACCGCAGCCTCAGAAGGACAGCGGCTGCCACCACCACTCCGTGAGCCTGCGAGCAATGGTATTAGGGATGAAAAGGATGGGCCTCGGCGGGGGAGCACGGGTGTGCTGGGAGGGGAGCACGCAGAATGCTAAAGCCGTGTGGAAACTCCAGAGTACTGCTGAAGAGTCACGGGAGCAGAGACGTCACTTTCCACCCAGACATCTTAATCAGGACTCGTTTGTCCTCCTCAGGTGAGTGAGCGGGGTGGCGGGCAGGAGAGAGATACAACGCCTCAGAGAAAGAAGTGTGCTATGCGGCTGTACGAGCCTTGTGTGTGTGTATGTGTGTGTGATGTGTCTATGTATGGATACTCTATGCACGTGTGGGGGGTAAGTGCATGAAGACATGTGGATACATGTGCATGAAGACATGTGGATACATGTGTTGCTGGCTTGTAGTCTGGAGCACACAAAACAGGTGAATGTGCTATGTGACATGTGTGAGTACATGCCTAAACACATGTGCATGGCACACATGTACGTGCGGCATGTGTCCTGGTGGCATACGTTTCTATGTGAGGACATCTATGTGAGTGTGTGTGGTGGCTGCAGGTACATGCATGGCAGTATATGTATTGGCTACATGTATGTGCACACCAGTGTGTGATGGATGGATGGATGTGTACACATGCCTATGAATATGAAATATGTTATATGTGTGCATGCCTGTGTGTGTGTGTGTGTGTGTGTGTGTGTGTGTGTGTGTGTGTGTGTGTATGCACTGGTGAGACACTGGTCTTGGGCACTCCCATGGGTACCACAGATGCTCTGGGCCCAGGTATCTAACCTACTGCTTGCTGGCCAGCAGCCATCACTCAGGCGAGCTTTTTCCCCAGTGGGCCATATGCCCAGGGAGAACCCTCCTGCACTGTTGTACTGAACATGGGCCCTCTGAGGCACTGTGTCTGGCAAGGCTACCATTCCTGGACCTTAGAAGATCTGCTCTTCCCCTGGTCTACTGAAAGGGCCCAACATGGCACTTTTGATGTTTTGGGTTGGATAATCCACCTCTGGAGCTGACCCGAACATTGTAAGGGGTTTCCTGGTGCCCCCGGCCTCCACCCACTATAGCCAGAAGTAGGGTCTTGTCATAGCTCCAGATTCTTCCAGATGCAGCATATATCCCTGAGGCTTAACTGCCCCTAGCTGAACCCTCCTTTGGACAACCTCAGACCCTGGACACAGGGCTAGATCATAAAATAGTGGCGGGGGGTTGCGGGGGAGAGAGAGAGAGAGAGAGAGAGAGAGAGAGAGAGAGAGAGAGAGAGAACATTTGAGTGCCGTTCCTTGGGTGCCATCCAAAGAACTTGGCACTTACCAAGTAGACTAAGCTGTGTGGGCAGCAAGCCCCAGGGCTCTGCCTCCCTGCACTGAGACTACACAAGCATCTCCGCATCTGGCTTGCTTATGTGGGTCCGAGGGATTGAACTTAGGTCCTCATGCTTGCCAGGCAAGTACTTCACTGACTGAGACATCCCATTTGAGGCAACCCATTAGGTGATGGAAAAGCAGGCTAGGCCAGCCTGTGAGGCTGAAGATAGCCAGAGGTTAGACCCTACCGATCATTCTTCATATCCTCCGTGTTCTGAGGGTCAGTCATTATCCATATCCTTTAACCCAGACAGTAGTCTTGCCCTCTGAGCCCCTCTTCCATCCATTTCTCTTGCTTCAGATCTCTCCAGGTCTTTGCTGCTCTCCTCTGGGCCATCCGCATCCATGGGAAGTCTCAAGCCCGGGCTCCTCTCTTCTCTCGTGGGTCCTCAACCTGGCTACAGGCACCCAGTCTATTTTCTGGGTCCCTGAGATCCCCCAGGAGCTATGACTTGACCTTCATGGGATCTTTGGTATCCCAGGGAATCCCTTACTGTCCTTGTGTCTTGGAGGAGCCACCTGCTTCTGATGAATCACAGACCTGGCCCTCAATATCCTCCGGTCCCTGGGTGGGCAGGCAACTGTCACCTAGGTAGTTAGTGACCCCTTATCATGGCTCCTGCCACATGGTGTCCTTCCAAAGCAGATGGCTTGGGGAGGTACTTGGGTCTGTTTCACAGGGAGGAGATTTGGTCATTCACATTCTGTGTTCCACACTGGACTTTCCCAGGTGGACACTGATGGGAGTGTCCAGGCAGTGTGAGGTGGGCATCGGTGTGGCATTGCTGCCTGAGTGGAAGGATTGGGATGGGAGGGTCCAAACTCTCACTGAGGGCTCAGGCGGCTCAGGTTGTGTGTCCTTGTGTCTCTGTAGTCAACATACTGTGGTCTCTTCAGCAGGACCTGTCAGAGCCAAGCTTCCCTCGGGTGCCCCGAGAACCCATCTTGCCCACTCATGGCAGGGGTGACCTTGTGGCCGCTTCAGACAGTAGATGCTGAGGTCATATTAACTGGAGCCGCGGGACCGCTGTGAGGGCCTAGGATAGGCCAGGTGGTGAGGCAACTCCATGGAGAATCCAGACCCTCTGTCTCCACTACTCGTTTCCGTGCTAATTTCCCCCGGAGCACGGCGAGCTGAGCAAAGATTTCGGTAGTTAATTCAATAATTAAAAACAAACATGGCTTTATTTGAGAAGATCCTGTTCTTCCCGGCTGCCAAGCTGGGATTCAGGCTGTTGGCGGGCTGTGCCACTCCGTGCCAGCCGGGCGCTTGCTTCAAGTGAAATGTTTATTTCAGGGAAACAGCTGCTGGGGTCCAGTCAGAGTGAGGGGGGTGGAGTGTGGGGAGACAGACTTAGGTCCTGAACCTGCTCCATTCTTGTTACATCTCCATGGGTGAGACCTTCAGTCTGCTAGGATCTCCAAGGCAGGTGGGGTCTGATTCTGATCCCAGAAGGGGACCCGGGCTACGTCACTGAAACTCCCTGCAGATGCCCGTATGAGCCCAGGCATCTTCCTCAAAGCAAGCTAAATTCCACCAGTCATAACTTGGTACACCCGTTCTCTCTGGCCATACTCATTGACACTGGCTAAGTAGATCACAGGAGGCGGTGGGAGGAGTTTGGCCTGTACTCTGACACACACAAGACAGCTCTCTGATGGGTTCAAGTGCTCAAGGAGTGGGTAAGGTGGCACCCAAAGTCAAATCCATTTTCTTGTATTAGACCTGAATTATGTCAGGTCTGCTCGCACAATTATCATCTGACGACCAGGTGGGCAACCTGCCAACTGTTTAATTAACCATCATGGCCATCGTGGAGGTTGGGGCTAAGGTACAGGCAGGTGGTGGGGAAGGAAATGGCACCGTCAATCCTGACGTCATGGACACAGAGCCTGCAAAACGCAGGAGGATGTGAATAATTCACATGCCTCCACGGCTGGCCATGCCTCCATGGGAAGTGAGGGAGCTTGGGGAGCTCAAAGGGTTTGACCCCAGAGCCTCCTTTCTGTGTAGCTCCTCTCCACCTCCTTGGTTCTACAGTGCAGCTCTGCAGAGTCAGAGAGACTTCGGGGACAAAGATGGTTTTCTGAGAGTCACCTGTGCAGGCAAAATGTCAGTCCCTGGACTCCTGATGGCAAAGTCAGTGGGGTGTAGCAGACAAGGCACAGAATGGAGCAGGGGATCTTGGTTTTAGGTCACTCTCCACTGTGACGGGAGGGACAATGGCTGCTGTGTCCGCAAACTGGGTCCTGGGGATCTTCTGACGAGGTGTGGGGTGGGCAGAGTGGGGACAGGTAGCTGAGAAGAAAGGAGGACGGAGGTCCTGCAAGGCCCTGTCAAAGGCCTTTCTGAGCCTACAGGATCATAGTGTCGGTTGTCTTCATGCCTGGAAATACCCTGCATCGTGCTTGCCCTGCAAGCCGGGTAAGCCTGGGCAAAGGCCAGTGAGCTCTTTGTCCTCACATTGCCCTGGTCAGCAGCAGCCATGTAGATTTTGTGAAGAGAGTGTGTGCTCTTGTTCAAATCTTAGCGTGATAGTGTTTATTATACCCTATAGCACACAAAATCCTAAAGGGCTAGTGGGGGCAGGACAGGCATGGATGGGAACTGTACTAGAACACTGAATTACAGACAGACAGCAAAGCCTGAGGCAGGGAGCCGGTGGAAGCCAGCTCTGGGGGGTAGGGTGGAAGGGTGGAGGACTCTACCCAGAAGAGGTTTCCATAAGGAGGCAGTGATGAAGGTGCATCAATCAGGGTGCCCCGAGCCGTCAGTCAGTTTGCCCCGAGGTGCTGCTCCCAGCCTAAGAAGCTCCTCCTCCTTGCCACCAACTGCCCCATCTACAGTTGTCTTAAGCCCACGCCCACAGTGACACACCCACTCCAACAAGGCCACACCTTCTAACAGTGCCACTCCCTGGCCTGAGCATATACAAACCATCGCATTCCACTCTCTGGCATGTCCAAACATATGAGTCATATGGGCCATACCTAAACATAGCATAATGCAAAATACATTTAGGCCAACTTTCAAAGTCCCCATAGTCTACAACGGTCTTTACCATGTTAAAACTCCAAAGTTCAAAGTCTCTTCTGAGATCCATCCAATCACTTAACTGTAATTCCAAAGCCAGACAGGAAACCAGCTGGGAAAACTCCAAACTCCGCATCTCCATGTCTGGTATCAATGCAACCTTCAGATCTTCAACTCCTTTTGCATCTTTGTTGACTGCAACAAACTTCTTTTCCTGGGCAAGTTCCACTCCCTTTTAGCAGTTTTCCTCAGCGGAGAGACCATGACTCTGGCATCTTGAACATCTTGGGATCCCCAAGGCAACTTCAATGTTACAGCTCCTTGTTTCAATGTCTGGAATCCACACATGATCTTCTGGGCTCCTCCAAAGGGCTGGTGTCACTTCTCCAGCTCTGCCCTCTATAGCACTCTAAGCTCAGGTTGATCCACTCCATTGCCGCTGCTGTTCTTGGTGATCATCCCATGGTCCTGGCATCTCCAATACACTGGGGTCTTCCACAGCACCTAGGCTTCACCAATAGCCTCTCACAGGCTCTCTTCACGGTGCCAAGCTTCAAATCCTTTACATGACCCCTTCAGTCCTGGGCCATCAATTGCAACTGAGGCTGCATCTTCACCAATGACCTTCCATGGCCTCTCACAGTGCCAGGTCTCAGCTGCTCTTCATGACCCTCTCATGCCTTCAAAACCAGTACCACCCTGGTGACTCTTAACACATTACCGAGTCCAGCGGTAGCACAAGGTACAACCTCGGCTATCTCTGGAACACAGCTTCTTTGTGCTCTCAGAAAACACTTCCCAAAGATTTCACCACAGTGATGCTGGTCTCTTCTTAATCACTGCTAATTTCTTACCTCCAGCTAACCAGCATCAACTGTCCCACTAATCTCTTCTAGTTTTCCCTCTAAAGCCAGAGCCACATGGCTGAAGCTACCATGTTCTGCTGTTTGCCTGGGCTGGAACATGCCCCCTCCCCGCTTTATTCTATTACCAGCTTTCTGTTTTCCAACTCTCTCTGTCAGAGCTTGGCTTTCCTGGAGCTTCCTCTGTAGATTAACCTTGAACTCAGAGATCTGCATGGCTCTATCTCCTGTAATGCTGGGGTTAAATGCATGGTTCACCAGGCCTGGATTTCGGCTTTCCTTCACCTAGAACCTGCTTTGTCCCAGGCTGGCCTTGAATTTAGAGATCCGTTTGGTTTTTCCTTCTGGGATTAAGGTGTGTACCACCATGTCTGGATCTAGATTTAGCTGGGTAGGATCAAGTCCCCCAAACCCTTAATCTGTTATATCCTAGAACAGAGGATTCAGTTTCATTTCACTTCCTGGTATCCCTTTAATACTTGAACCATGTATTTTTTAGTTTTTCTTTCTAGGCTTGCTACACTTGTTCAAAATGCTAATCAGACTTAACCAGAGAACAAAGTCTCTGTTGGGCTTTTGGAGACTCTCTTTGTCAGTGCAATTAATAGAAATCTCTTTACCTTAGCCTTGGGCAGTCTCTTCAGACACTGGCAAAAAAGTAGCCATGTTCTTTACCAAAACATTACAAAACAGTCTCTTGGCCACATATTAAAGCTCTTCTCCACTGAAACCTCTTGGACCAGCAGGCCTACACAGTTCAAATGACCCTGAGCACCAGTGTCTTCCATATTCCCATTAGGTTGGCCCGTTAAGTCCCACTTAAAGCATTCCATGACTTTCCAAATTTGAAGTCCACATTCTTCCAAACAAAAGCATGGTCAGGCCTATCACAGCAATATCCCAGTCCCTGGTACCAACTTCTGTCTTAGTTAGGGTTTTACTGCTGTGAACAGACACCATGACCAATGCAAGTCTTATAAAGACAACATTTAACTGGGGCTGGCCTACAGGTTCAGAGGTTCAGTCCATTATCAAGATGGGAGCACAGCAGCATCGAGGCAGGCACAGTTCAGGCAGAGCTGATACTTCTACATCTTCATCTGAAGGCTGCTAGTAGAAGACTGACTTCCAGGAAGCTAGGGTGAGGATCTTAAGCCCATGCCCACAGTGACACACCTACTCCAAAAGGGTCACACCTCCTAGTGTCACTCCCTAGACCAAGTATATACAAACCATCACAACAGTATCCTGGGTATCTCCTACTTTCTAGGGGTCTCCCTCTTGTAGGTCATGGGATTGGAGATGTGAGCATGAGTTTGTTCTTAGATGTGTGTATGCACTCACATGTGCTTTCTTGAGTATTTACACCTCAAAGTATGTATGCTTTCATGCTGGTGCATGTGTACTTGCAGATGTGTGCTATATGCATATATATATATATGCATACTAGTGTTTGCAGGTGTGCTTGTCTTCATATGTTTAAGCACACATGTGTAAACATATATACATACATGCTGGTATGTATGTGTATGTGGGCTTGTATGTACACAGGCATTGTAATGAGAAGAAACCAGCTTCCCAGGAAAATAGTTACAGTTTGTGACCATTCTGTATCACAGGGCCAGTTTTCCTATGCCCTCCCCCCAGCAGCATGGACTTGTGGAGCAAGGGAGTGTGATTAAGAGGAAGAACATGAGGTCTGCCCAGTGTTCCCATGAGTCTCTCCCATTGGTGAGAGTTGAAGGGGACAGCTAGAGCTCCCCAAGGCTCAGGGAGTGGACTATTAGTTGAGGTAAGCCTGAGTGATAGGGTCTAACCTTGTCATGTCTAGCCTTCTGATTGATGGACAAGAAAGTTATTTGATAATTGGCACATTTGTGAGTTTCTAGCAGCTAAGTGGCGGGGGAGGGGGAACCTTGATTCAGGGATAGGCAAGTCCTGAGAAAGCTCTTTGTATCTTGGGACTTTCTTGGACCCACCAGAACTATGACAGAGACTTATTGATGCTTCAAAGTTAGGCCTAGCTGGGCAGCCTCCTGACTACTCTATCCCGACTAATCCTGGCCTATGTCCTACCACGTGGCCAGGTGTACTTCTCTGCCCGGCTCTGGTTCCTCATCCATCTCCACTGGTGAATCTCCAGCCTCAATCCTTTCTCTCTGCCCAGAAGCTCCATCTCCCACTGTGTACTCAGTGATTGGCTGTCAGGCCTTTATTGCAGCCAATCAGATACAACACTAGATTGCCTTAGGCAGGTGAGGGAGAAGGAATATTTACAAAATAGAATACCTGGTAATGGGTCTGGAAACCAGAATCCTGCCAGCATTTAGCTCTCTGCCGGTACAAAATTAACAATGGAATATACAGAGACACACCTTCACACAATGTACCCCAGCATCTTTGTGTATACCTATGCTCTGGACTCCTCCACAGAGAACCTTGATGGCGACTTCCCTGGGAGGCTGGCTTCTCCCAAGAGGGCTCAGCAAGAGGGTCTTTCACCTCCAGATGCCTAATGAGCGTGTATCCTGGTTACACTGTTGCTATTTTGTCAACCTGATGCAAGCCAGGGTCATCTGACAAAGAGAACAACAGCAGAGAAAATGCTTCCGTAAGATTGGCCCGTGGGCAAGCCTACTGTGCGTTTTTAAAATTGGTGAGGAATGTGGGAGGGCCCATCTGGTTGAGGGTGGTGCCACCCCTTGGGCAGGCGATCCTGAGTATATGAGAAAACAGGTTGAGCAAGCCATGAGAAACAAGTCAGTAAGTAGTATTCCTCCATGGCTTTTGCTTTAGTTTCTGCCTCCAGGTTCCTGCTGAGTTCCTGCCCTGACTTCCTTTAGCAATGGACTGTGGTCTGAAGGTTATAAGCTGCCACTGTCTTGATGTCCCTGCCATGATGGAACTGTGAACTAGAATAAGCCCTTTCCCCATGAAGTTGCCTTTGACCGAGTAGTTTAATACAGCAACAAGAAAAGAGGCCAAGGCTGCTGTGAGGCTGAGTGGTGTGAGAGCGGACACCTGGATGGTGCTTTGGGAAAGGGAATGTGCCATCCAATCTGGTGTGGCTGATGGCTCAGACCTGAGACACGCCCCCATGGGTCAAAATGGCTGAATAGTAACTGAAAGGCCTCTTTGGTCTGGAGTTCTGTGCCACTTACAGAGGAGCTATTGGAATTCCAGTTGCTGTGGCTGTCCTCAGGGGCATGCTCCTTCCATCATGACTGGGTGGTTCCCAAATGCAGCTGTGGTCTAGGCTTCACCTTGGCTCTTTTGGTGACCACACATATGGTCATATGCACAGACTCCTGAATGGCCATGGGGATGAAGCTGCCCCGAGCCTGGCCATCCTTTGGAATGAGGGACCCATAGACATATGTCAGTTTCTTTTTCTTTATGCTAATCTACTGGGCGCTTTTGTCGGTGATTGTAGAAAACACCCACAGCACATGCAAGGAGGGGTAGTGAGGGCAGAGAGGAGCTGCACTGACCTGTAAGTGTGGCTGTGGCCTGTAGCGTGTCCCAGTTTTGCTTTATCCTCACTGGAGTCACTCCCACCTGCCCCCACACAATCATCCCACCAAGTTACCCAAGTTCAGGAACTCCTCTCACGGCACAGGTGTGAGGACATGGCTGATCCATGGGCGCCCTGTCTAACTGGAACCCTCGAAGCAAGTCTTACACAGAGGTGGGCTGTCTTTGGCACCAGCAGGGCCTGGCACCACACAACAGTGTGACTGCTCTACAGTGCGGCAGGGTGGGTCTCACATGCCACCAAGGCTCGTGAGACAAAGATTTCCACACCATCATGGTTCTCCTAGGATGTGCCAGAGCCTTTAGGAATGAGAGCTAAGTGTGTGTGGGGGGGATTAGGACATTGGGACTGTTCATTTGAATGGATAGCATTCCCAGATGCTCCTCCACCTTTCTGTGTGTTTCCTAGCTCATTTCCACAAAATGAGCAGCTGCCTCACTCCGTGTTTGCTCCCATGAGTGCTATGTTAGTACTGGTTCAAGTGGTCAGGGACTGAGGCCTCTGAACACATAAACCTGCCAGTTTTTGAAGTTGATCCTCTCAGGTATTTTTGTCAGAGTGTCAGAGAGCTGATGAACACATAGAAAGCAGCTAAGGACTCTGTACCTCTGTGTTTGGGGCTATTTCCATCTGGGAAGAGTCACAGGCCATAGAACCGAGGAGAGGAACAGGGTGGCTCTGTTGTTACTGCCTCGTGGCTTTCTCTGACTCTGAACCTGCAGAGGTAAGTGCACTTGCAATACATATAGGACTTAACCAAGGGGTTCCTGAGTCCCTGGGTAAGAGATAGACCAGGTAGATGAGGGTGAAAGGACAAGAACTATAAATAAGTCATGGGCCATAAGGAGTCTAAAGAAAGAAGACACTTTATAGACATAACACAGCATAGTATTTTAAAGAAAAAGAGAATCAAAGTTAGCACTTCTCAATTTGTTGCTTTCTTACAATTCATGTAGCAACGTAGTCCTTGCTACCCAGACCAGGTACACTGGATTTAGAAACCTGGGACAGACTCCGAAAGGTCCATTAAGAGAATGGACCTGAAACTCTGTGGGTTGAGACTTATTGTTTTATTAGAATGTGCCTGCTTGAATGGAAAGTTTAACTAGTGGATGAATGACCCCCTATAATATAGATGGGGGTTAGGATTTGAAAGAAGTTTTTCTTAGGGGCCACTCTTAAAATGGCTGCTGACCCCATTACTTGGAATCTGAGACTCCTGTATGGTTTGAACAATGGCCCCATTGGTACACAAGCAGCCACAGATTTTGCTAATGGGACCTGCTGAACCTTCCAATAGTCCCTGGAAAACTATATTTGTTATTTAAAAAAATCAGGGAAATGGAGGCTCCTACAAGACTTGAGAAAAATTGAGACTAGGGAAGATGTGGGAGCTCTTCAATCTGAGTTGTCCTCTCTTCTGCAGTTCCTAGGGAGGATAGTACCATAGTCATGGACTTATAGGATTGTTTCTTTACTATTCCTCTGAGTCCTCAATAGTGTAAACCATTTGCCTTTATTCTTCCCTCTACAAACTTAAGACAGCCACATCGTAACTATCAATGAAAAGTCTTCCCCCAAGGTATGAAAAATAGTCCTTCCCTTTGCCAAAACTTTGTAGAAAAGGCTTTACAAAAAAGTTAGAGATAAACACTCACAGGCTTATTTGGTTCATTATGTGGACTATATCCTCATTTTCCACAAAAGCCTACTTACAAAACGTGTTATAGGAACTGTTTTTTCAGTTGTCTCTTTCTGGGCTTAAGGTGGGCTCAGAAAAAAAAATAAATCTATGACCTCCATTTAATTATTTGGGTTGTGCTTTAAGGAAATAGTCAGTGCCCCAGCAGCCTTTAGAATTAAGGCCAGATAAGCTCACAGTGTTAAATGACTTAACTCTTAGGACCTATAATTTGGATTCAACCATTTTTAAAAACCACTACTGTTGAACTTAAACTCCCATTTGATGTGTTAAGAGGCTCTGATGATAGTTGCTTAATTGTCATGTTTCAAATTCGGAGGAATGGGCCAAACTTCATCTGCTAGCCATTCACTCCTTGAAACCTCATTTCAAGGATTTCCAGAAAAAAAAAAACCAAAAAACAAAAAACAAAAAACAAAAACAAAAAACAAAACAAAAAAACCCCACCAAAACAGCTGAAGTAGTCGTCTTCTGAAGGAGCCAGATCGTCTGACCCAGGACCCCTGCCTGCCATGCCTTCCGAGAAGACCTTCAAGCAGCACCGGAACTTTGAACAAAGAGTGGAAGATGTCTGGCTCATCCGGGAGCAGCACCCCACCAAGATCCCAGTGATTATAGAGCGATACAAGGGTGAGAAGCAATTGCCCGTCCTAGACAAGACCAAGTTCCTTGTACCTGATCACGTGAATATGAGCAAGCTCATCAAGATAATTAGAAGGCGCCTGCAGCTCAATGCTAACCAAGCCTTCTTCCTCCTGGTGAATGGTACAGCATGGCGAGTGTGTCCACGCCCATCTCTGAAGTACACGAGAGTGAGAGAGATGAAAACTATTTCTAGTACATGGTCTAGGCCTCCCAAGAGACATTTGGGACAGTGCTGGCTGTGTCAGACTAGAACAATGTCTAATGTTTGCTAAGCCCTTACCAAGGCAAAAGGATGTTACCAGCAGAAGCTGGTCAGCTCACCACCCACCGATCAGTACATAGGCACCCACATAGGGTATTAGGAACTATTTCTCAGCCAGAAACTGAGCTCTATGCAAATGCATTCAGCTTGGAAACTCATTTAAACTAGGCTATCTGTGTTCAAACTTTAGTTTAAAAATAAAATACTTTGCATCCTAAGTTGCCAATAAAAAGACCAAGTTATTTTGACATTTTTCTCCCTAGTAGGGACTTAAAATAGAAGAGTAGTGTCAGGGGCAGCCTCTTCCTGGGACATGCTGCCTTCTCTAAAAAAGGCTTCCATTTCCCTCAAAATAGTCCTCGCCCAGGTGGCCTCATAGAGGGCCCTAGAGGGCTCTGGCTTTGCCCAAAACAGGTCAGGTGTGTAGGACATAGCTCTAAGGACCCGCGTGGGTCCTGGTCCTGAACCCCTGCCATTTCACCTCAGCAGTGCAGGGATGCTCAGTCGCTGCTGTCTAGATGTTACCACATGCATCACTGCTCAGAGGCCAGTTCTAACCTTGTCCAGGGGTACCTTGGTCCAGTTTCTTAAGAGACCACAGAACAAAGTGTTTTTCCCCCCTGGTTTGGATTTTGTCTGGTCCATGCCTGCTTCAGGGAGAGCAAGCAGGTGTGCAATGCTGGCCTTAGGATGCAGTTGTCCAATGGTGGGCTGGAAGTCCAAATGCACTCGCCTTGGACTTGGCTCACACCTACTTGTCAGTGCGTACCCACTGTCTTTGTAAGGGCGTTTCTGACAGCTGTTGGGGTTTCTCCATTTCATGCCAGTACATACATGTCAGCTCTGAAGGCAACAACAACAGGAGAGAGACATGCTCGTGACAGACATACAGCCACTTCCAACTAAAGCAAGCCTCTGCTTCCTGCTACCTGCATGCAGCCCACTGTGACACTCAGACCATCCTTGGTCACTCGCTCACTCACTCACTCACTCACTCACTCTCTCACTCACTCACTCACTCTCTCACTCACTCACTCACTCACTCACTCTCTCACTCACTCACTCTCTCACTCACTCACTCTCTCGCTCACTCTCTCACTCACTCACTCACTCACTCACTCACTCACTCACTCACCCATGGTCTGAGAATCTCAGAGCTGCCTCTGTCATGGATGGAAGCCTAGCTCCTCACAGGCACCCACCCTCCCTGCATGCGGCCGACCTTGCTAACCCTCAGCGTTATTTTACATTGTGTAAATTCTCACTGCTCTGTCCTGTGTAGCTTGTGAATGTCGTCGTGTCCCTGTTTTTTCTAACTATGGTGTGATCGGTAAGGGATTCCTGTAATGCTGCCTTAAAGATGCTGCTCGGGGCGGCTCCGTTGTATGACACCTGTACATGCCGGTGCACTAAGTCAAGAAAGGCACAGCCTTACCTATTAAAAAAAAGCAGCTGAGGGGCTGGAGAGATGGCTCAGGGGTTAAGAGCACTGACTGCTCTTCCTGATGTCCTGAGTTCAATTCCCAGCAACCACATGGTGGCTCACAACCATCAGTAATGGGATCTGATGCCCTCTTCTGGTGTGTCTGAAGACAGTGACAGTGTGCCCACATACATGAAACAAATAAATACATTTTTTAAAAAAGCAGCTGAATTTGGACAATAAAACCTGACAAATTGGCACTGCCCTTTGAGCTCCGTACCCTTGGGAGGAGCCCAGCACCGCTGTTACATGTCTGTTTCTGACTGGTCTTAAATGAATGAGTTTACTATGTTCTGTATGTCTTGGTTATAGATTATTGCTAAGAAGTTTTGGGGTGATTACAAATCTGTGACATCTGTTAAATAAAACGTCTTGCAACTCACGACTTAGGGTTGGGGCTGCTTGGCACAACATGTGGCATGAGTCTATCAAGAAAACAGGACTCCAAAGATACTTTAAATGCATGCCCTGTCTTAAAAGCCAGGTTTATAGAAGATATAACTTAGAACAATGCTTGTTAGCAAGCTATCAAAGCCACACCTCCTTGCACGTCTGTGTAAGAGCACACCCCTCCTTGCACGTCTGTGTAAGAGCACACCCCTCCTTGCACGTCTGTGTAAGAGCACACCCCTCCTTGCACGTCTGTGTAAGAGCACACCCCTCCTTGCACGTCTGTGTGAGAGCACACACCTCCTTGCACGTCTGTGTGAGAGCACACACCTCCTTGCACGTCTGTGTGAGAGCACACACCTCCTTGCACGTCTGTGTGAGAGCACACACCTCCTTGCACGTCTGTGTGAGAGCACACACCTCCTTGCACGTCTGTGTAAGAGCACACACCTCCTTGCACGTCTGTGTAAGAGCACACACCTCCTTGCACGTCTGTGTAAGAGCACACACCTCCTTAGGAGCACACACCTCCTTACACGTCTGTGTAAGAGCACACACCTCCTTGCATGTCTGTGTAAGAGCACACACCTCCTTGCACGTCTGTGTAGGAGCACACACCTCCTTGCACGTCTGTGTAAGAGCGCAGCAGCTTCATAGCCTCAGGGTAATCTACCTGGTGCTGATTTTAGAGACGCGAAATTGTTTACGCTGTTAAAACTCGATTTCGTCTTCTAAAATTTATGGTTACCCTTCATGTCTTTACTTAAAAAGGTACTCTGTTTCGATGCTGCAAAACCACAGAATTGAGAGATTTTCAACCTCTTTAAAGAAAGTTTTGGAGTTTTACAGAAAATTAAAAACTGGCTATTTTAAGAGCAGTATTTAAAATATTTAAACTTATCAGGCTATGGAACATTTTAAAGTTTATCAGATATTTTATTATAATGTGTTTATTAACATATAATCTCAATAAATAGGCAAATAAAAGACTAAAAATTAAGGCCGCAGCTAAACAGAGGAGACTGAAGAATTCCTATCTTAGGATGTAACAGGACAATCCGACAATCCGAGCAGCGTGACAGATAACTTGGAGTAGCTTCTCAATTATGGGTCACAGCCCTTTGGGGGTCAGAAGACCTGTTAACAGGGCAGTGGAAAGGCCTCTCTGTGCTTTGAACTGTGGGTCGAGGGTGTGCTTGTGAGTCTTCACAGGATGCCAACTCCCCTGCTTGGGTGCCTGGTCGCCTGATGCGATCTTATGGTTGTTCTTCTCCTATGGCCGTCTCAGTTGCTGGGCCAACGGTGGAACTCATCTCCATCCCATGATAGGAAGAAGTGATGGTCCACTGCAAAGAGCCATCAGCAGATATTAACCCTCTGATCAGAACCCAGAAGCCACAGTTTTGGAGTTGATGCTATTGCGTCAAGGTCTTACTAAGAGGGAGAGTACCAGGAACTGCTGACATTGACTTCTTCAGGTTTTGTAGAGTCGAGAAGGCCTAGCACCCAGCATCCTGAAACATTAGGAAAACAGGCTTGTGTTTCAGCTCCTCGCATTATAACGACGGAAAAAAAACAAACCAACAAAAAAGAATGCCTTAACAATCTCTAAGTCTAGTTCCTTTTATTACTGCAAATTTTCCTCTTGGATGGTTACTAATTGTATTGATTCCTCTTGGGAGGAAGGGATTTTTGTTTTGGTAAATCAACTTTCTTATGTTTTGTTACCTATAAGTCTAAGTCATCCTTGGTTTGGTGACCCAGACATTTATGCATTGGATCCCATTACTAATGCTCTTTCCAGACCAAAAAGACTTGTGGCTGTCCTCCTGTTAGAAATTACTAACTTAATTGGAATTTTGGGGCCACTCACCTCCTCTACCACAGAGCTAGTTCAACAGGGTCATACTGCAGAACACGTTAGTCAGCTTTCAAAAACTGTGTCCCTGGCACTTGTTACTCAAGAAAAATAACTGATAAAAATCTAGACAACAGAGGAAATACTTTACAGGAAGTAGTCTTATTTCTGGGTAATCAAATTGAAAACACTCAGGTTAGATTAATTGTTTCCTGCCATTCACAATTTAAATGCATCTGTCACTCCACTTCCATACAATGCTTCTAAGCTGACCTGGGCACAGGTTAGGTCCCAGTTCCACGGCCTATGAAACAATCCTGAGTTAGCAAATTACAGCCATTAAAGTTGAGCTCAGTTGAGCATCAGGGGTCAGCTGGTCATGAGGTTACCTCAGGGCACATGGGGTACTTAAGCAGAGGCTGACTGGGCATGCCCTAAGAAGATGGTCAGGCTGCTGGGAGAATATTTGGTCAACCAAAACCAACTAACTAATCATGGTTGCCATGTCCTGTGGCCCCTGATACCTTTTATGGGACCCAGAGAAAACTCAGAAAATATCTTGGGATAAAATCCAAAGGCCGACACCCAGAGCCTGAAGCTTTGGTTGCTCTTCCCACAGCTGACGGCCCCAGCCAGCGTATGTGCCAGCCGAGGGCAGCAGGCTATGGTCTGGGGTCTACAGAAGTGACTGGGTGCAGCAGTGGCCTCCAATAAAAAGAGGCGAGCCTTGGTGTCAGCGCTGTGTGTTACTGCTTGCCTGCAGATAGCTTCCACGTTTCTTCTCGCTCACGAAGACATCTGCAGCTGTTTGTATTCTAATGTTAATTTGAGTCCCCCAAAAATTGTTTGTGTGAGAGGGTCTTCATGGAGCTTCTGGGAACCTGCTCCTAGTTAATTCTGATTGGTAAATAAAGATGCCAACAGCCAATAGTTGGGAAGGAGAAAAAGAGGTGGGATTTAGGGTTCCCTGGCTTGGGACCACGGACGGACGAGGAAGCAGGAGGAGAAGAGAGACAAGAGCCACCATGGGGTAGAAAAGCAAGAGAGAACACCGTACGAAGGACAAGAAAATGTGGCCCAGACCGCTGCTCAACTGGGTCAAGAGCAGCCAAGACGGAACATAGAAATTAGTAAGTAGTAACTCAGAGTTATAGGTGGGAGGTGGATTCTAACAACATGGAGGTTAGACACTTACCCAGCTATTGTGCTGCTTAAGTCATATTAAATTTAAAGACTGCGTGCCTTTTATCTGGGAGCATAAATGGTCCAAGGCAGGGGGGAACTGTGCACCGGGATTTATTAATATGTTGTTGGGAATGGTGGGTAGAAGACCTTTACCAGGGTTGTAGCCTTGCAGTAGGCTTAGAGCAGGTAATGCCTGGCACCAGGGGGGAGAAGGCCAGGTCTTCGTGTCTCTGATGAGAGTCTTGATATCACTCTCTGGGGATGTCAGTAAAGAGGATGACTCTTAAGGGGCCATAGTAGACTCCTGCTGTCATGGCTACCAATTATCTTCTAAAGAGCTGAAGCTCTGATCCTGTAGCCAGTTTCCCCAGGGGGACCCCGGAATTCCCTTCCCAGACTCTTTGTAGTTCACTATAGCAGCAGACTGGCTCTGCTTCTGTCCTAGAAGGCGCATGGAGCCCCCTAAAGCCAAGAGGCCCTGAAAATGTAGCATTGCCTAGCTTTTGCCAGGTAGGGTGGCGTCAGGTCCAGGGAGATGGGGCTTTTTTACTGTCTACCACCAAAGCTGAGCTCCTCTGGTCACATTCAGAGGCTGGAGGGATAACTAGGAAGGGAGCCCTCTGGGAGCCTTGTAGGTGAGCATGGCAAGAGGATGGAGTGGATTTCTGATTGTCTGTAGTCCTGCTGCCGCTGCTCTTGGGAGGCCAGGTCTGGTTGAGTGCAAAGCGCTAGCCTGCGAAGTGCTCGCCTTTGATCACAGGGTCATGGGCCTGGGGGGCTCTCCTGGCCAGACCTCATTAGGACCTCACTGGCCTGCTTGCCACAGATTGATGAAATATTGCCCAAATGGCTCTTTGCTTCACCGGGGCCAGATGGTCATTCCTGCATGACAGAGCCAGGCTGTGCCCTACACTGGCCCAGCAGCAGGAAGGTGGGGTTTAAAGTCTTCGCAGGTCCCAGACCACGATTCCTGGATCTCTAGGGGCAGAGATCTTTTGGAACTTGCTTTTGGCCTCCCCCAGTCCTAAGCTAGCTACTCTGGCTTCAGCTTCAGGGACGGAAGAGCTTTTATTTCTGTGCCCAGCAGTGTGGGAGCCCATGTGCATGTGTGCACGAGTCTGAACATATGTGGGAGGCTGTGGAGACTATTCTTGGTTGTCAGCTCAACTTCTTCTGGAATTAACTAAAACTTGGGCAGCTGGGCACACTTGTGAGAGATTTTTTTTTCTTAATGAAGTCATTTGAAGTGGGAAGATCCACTTCAAATCTGGATCTTTTGAGGTGGGAAGATCCACCTTTAATCTGGGCCACAACATCTGCTGGCAGCCTATATAGAGCACATGGAAGAAGGAAGCTCTCTCTTTGCCTTTCCTTCACTGGCACAAGAGCTGACTTCCTGAGGATTCTGGCATATACCGAAGACCATCTGAGACAACCAGGCTCGTGGACTGAAAAACTACTGGATTCTTGGATCTTTGTAGTCAGGCTTTGTTGGACTAGCTGGACCACAGCCTGTAAGCTGCACTAATAAATTACATATATATGAACATATATATGTTTCTATCTATCTATCTATCTATCTATCTATCTATCTATCTATCATCCTATAAGTTCTGCTCCTTTAGAGAACCCTAACTAATACAGGGAACATGAGAAAATATGCATTTATGTGCCTGAGTGTGTACACAGGTGTGGGATACTGTGAGCACATGTGCATGTGTGTACATGTGCATGTGTGTATATAGATGTGTATACAAGTACATCAGATCATGTTCACATGCTTGAGTGTGTACATAGGTGTGAAAGACCATGGACACATGTGTATGTGTGTGCACATCATGCTCATGTATACCAAGCACACAGGGATGTGGAAAGTATTACATGCCATGTGTGTGATATTATATGTGATGATGTTTTTTTAGATATATTTATTTTATGAGTTTGGGTATTTTGCTTGGATGTATGCCTGCACACCATGTGTGCCTTGTGCCTGTGGAGCTCAGGAGAGAGTGCTGCATCTCTTGGATCTGGAATTATAGATGGTTGTGAGTCACCACCTAATTGCTGGGAACTAAATCCAGGTCCTCTGCAAGAACAAGTGCTTTTAGCTGCTGAGCTATCTCTCCAGGTCTCTGATGGTGACTGTTAACTCTCACCTCCACAGAATCTTGAATCACCTGGGAGAAGAACCCTTGGGCATGCCTATGGGGAGTTATTTTGATTATGTTAATGTGGGAAGACCTGCCCACTGTGGGCGGCACCACTCCCTGGCTGGGATCTTGGACTGTGTAAGTGGGGAAAGGGAGTTGAACAGCAGCATTCATCCGTTGCTCTCTGCTTCTTGGTTGTAGATTCCAGGTGACCATTGGCTTCACACTCCTGCTGCCTTGACTTCCCAGTCATGATGGAGAGTACCCTGGAACTGCAAGCCAGCATAACCTTCTCTTCCCTCAGTTGCTTTAGTCATAGTATGTTAACACAGCCACAGAAGAGGAAGCTAAGGCAGCATGTGAGGATATCGTATACACCTTTAGAGTCTATTTCTTGTACTGGAGCACACGTGTTATGAACTCATGCATGACAGCTGTATACGTGCTGACTGTATGTATGAATGTGATGACTGTGTGCATGCCTATGTTTACCATGCTTAAGTGTGTCACCTGCATGCATGTGGTCAGTGTGAGTAGAAGTTCCTGAACAGTTGGTAGAAGACCTCATTTGAACACGTAAGCTGATCTGGGCTCCAGTGCTGCTCTTAACACAGCCCAAGGATGTACCACTGGGTGTCTTCGCACAGAAGCAACTGTATACACTACAGACACGGGCAGCCTGGGTTCAGGGTAAAGATCTTTGGTGGACAGCACTATTTTTTTTCCAATGGCCACTTCTCTGTTTGAAGGTTTAACTAGATAATGTGGCTTTCTTTCCCCGTGGGATGCATACTGAGTCCTTCATTGCTGTGTCTGTCCAGCACAAGAGCCCCATGGAGACGAGCCTTTTCATCAAGAGAGGCCCTTTCACTGGCTGCAGCAGAGCCCAGTGCTTTGAGGCACCTTTGGTTTGCGTTGTCAAGGTGACTGAGAGGTAGGTGTTCTCTGCAGAGCCCCATTCTAGCCACTAGGTCGGTGGTGGCTAAAGGTCAGGAAGGGTCCAGTCCCAGTGCATTGCCCTTTCTTAGGGAAAAGCTCATGCTGCCTCCTTCTTCACCAGGGAGGCCTTGCTGATGCCCTGCCCAGTGGACCTGGGTTCCCTGACCCTGGGGCTTCCACAGTTCACTGTGCAGAAGGGGTCTTGATTGGCTGGCTTGTTTGAAATCAGTAATGTACAAGACATCTCTCAGTGACATGTGTGCTTCTACGGAGCATTCACAAAGTCCTGACTTGGTGCTAACTCAGAGCCCTTACCCTTGGACCTCTTGGACAAGGTGGAGTCCTCTGCTCTGTTGGTAAACAAGAAAACCCAATTCTACCCTGTACTCCTGGGCTAGGATGGGCAGCCTCCTGGTTTTGACTCAGTGGAACTGTTTTTCACAAGATCTGGCCTCTGGTTCTGATCCACCGAAGCCTATTTTTATCAAGAACCTGCTGGGTTAGCATTGAAGAATGGCACTCTTCTCTGCCATCCAACATGTCTGGCCACACCTGAGAGATGGGGGCTCCTGGTTTCTTTACTTCTGAGTGTGTGGCCCCTGGACTATTCCAGCAAGAAATCGTCTGACCCTGTGTTTGGCTCAGGAGTTTCCTGTCTGCTTGACCTTACCTGCCTTGGTTGGTCCTCGTTTTGGGAGTGAGACCAGCTCAATCCGAGTCTTCTCCGTGCCAAATCGCTTCTGACCAAATCTGACTCACTGACTTTGCTGCTAACTGCATGTTGCAGGGGCTTCATTCACCACAGTCTAAGGCCTGTAGGAAGACCCTGCCTGAGAACTGCCCTAAGTCCCATCCGTGTCACACAAAATCCCCTGACATAGCCCCTGTCAGGGTGGTCATGGGGCTTTCAGGAAGAGAACATGGATGTGAGGTGGTCATCCTGAGACCACATGACAAACCAGGGCTGATCTTTCTAGGGACAGTAATGGTGGAAGGGGGAGGTGGCAGCTGGATTCATCTTCTCTAATGTCCCCACAGCCTGAACAATGGCCCTACTGTGTCCTGGGTCTTCTTGGCGCCTCTGAGCCACTGCTCTTTTTGAAAGGCAAACCTTCCAGTCTTTGGGATGGCTCCCCCAGCACCCCGTGTTCAGGCGTACCTGCAAGAGGCTGAGGCAGTGTGTGGTACACTGATCAGTAGGACATGTACACTAATTAGTATTAACAAGGACAGTGGCCAAAAGCCTTGAGGTAGAAGAATGGTGCCAATGTGTTCATGAGAAATCGCCTTTGTTGAGAATATCACAGAGTAGAGGGAAATGGACCAGTGAACAACGTGCTCATAGCCCTGAGCCCCGGAAAAGGTGACCACTCTCTGCCTGTCTCTTTCTCTGCAAAGTGGGAATGTTATCAATCAGTTGTAGTGGTGAGTTTAACTACACCGCCACTACACACACACACACACACACACACACACACACACACACACACACACACACACACACACCAGTTAATTTTAAAATGTTTCGGCTAGCTGGGCACACCTACCCTTTCCCCTGCTACCCCAGGCCCAATCAGGGAAATGGCCACTGCTGCCCACCTGACTTCTCACATGGCTGGTTGGCTTTCTTTCTTGCAGCTCCTATGTCCCATCCGCCCCATCCCCAGTCACGGCGATTTTCCATCTCCTTTTTCTCAGTTCCTAGACCACTTAAATTTAAAGGTCCCACCCCATCTCACTTTTCCCAGTCATTGGCTGCTGGCATCTTTATTGATTAATCAAAAACCAACTGGGGACAAGGACTTTCAGCATTTAAACATGCAGATTCACGATTAAATCAAAGCATTAAAACCAGTCTCCAACAGTCAGCTCTTGCTGGAGCCATGGCATCGAGGGGACGAGTGAATGTTGACAGCTTATCGGACAAGGTGGGGCATGGGGAGTGGTAAAACTGTGCCCTCGCATGCTCTTACAGTGAGTTGGCCTCCTTGGCTCTTCCCATAGTGGTTCTGGGCCTGGACCCTTGGCAGCTCTCATTAGCTGGCCTCTGTACCCAAAGAGGCCTTGTAGGGGAAATCAAACCCTGGCATAGGAAACAGATCACTAATATGTCTGAAGTGCTAACGTGAGACCAGGCCTGAGGCCCAATTCCCAAACAGCCAGATCAGAAGGACGCTGAGCAGCTGGCTTGATTCCGTTCCCAGCCATGGGCTCCAGGGCAGGAAAGAAGGCAGAACAAAGCAAGGCCGGATCTGTTTATGCTCCACCAGCTAGAGGTTTATGGATGGTGGTGGGAGCTGCTCTCTCTCTCCCTCTCCCTCTCCTCTCCCTCTCCCGCTCGCTCCAGCTGCCCCAAGGGTCCTTTCTTCACTGCTCAGTTGTCAGGAACACACTCTGCCCCGCCGGGTCCGTTCATCTGGGTCAGCTGTCATCCTTGGTCCTCCATGGCACTAGGGTCACCACTGCCTTTAGGAGGTGCATCAATGCAAGGCAAACTAAACACGGGGGCTGGTGAGAGGTTCCAATGCTGTCATGGTCCTGGGCTCTAACCTCAGAGGCCTTTCTGGGGAACTCAGAAGACCTGGGACTTCGGACTAAGCCTTCCGCCTCAACAATGGCCTGTGGTCCCTCCTCTGTGTCTCTCACTGGCCATCAGACTCTTTCCCCAAGCTTCTTAAAAGCCTACTGGTAGGGTAACATGGGACTCCTGTTCTGTGAGCCTCAGTTTTCTCTTCTGAGAAGCACACTGTGCTGCTTGCTGAAGGGCCTGCTGTGTGTTCCCAGGAAGCAACACTGCGTGAAGGTTCCAGCCAGATCCCCAGCATCCATAGAGCCCGTGTGCCCTGGGCATGGATTGTGGGGCTGCCCTGAGCAGACGCATGTCACCACTGCATCTGCCTGTGCAGACAAACAGGCGGAGCCCAAGAAGAAAGGAGCTAGAAAGGCCAGCTCCAGGTGGCCACTACCGCTACTGTCTCAGCCTCCGTCAGAATGAACTTAGAATTCTGTTTAGTCAAGGTTAGCATAGACTGGTGTGGCTCCCGTCTGAGTGCGTAGTCACCAGGAAGTTACACTTTGAGAAGGAATAGAAGGATCAAGAAGTGTGGCCCTACTGAAGTAGGTGTGGCCTTGTGGGAGGAGGTGTATCAGTGAGGGTGGACTGGGGGGGGGGTTCCAAAAGTTCACACCAGGTCTCTCTCTCTCTCCTCCCTCCCCCTCTCTCTCTCTCTCTCTCTCTCTCTCTCTCTCTCTCTCTCTCTCTGCCTACAGATCAGGATGGAGCGCTCAGCTTCTGCTCTGGTGCCTGTCTGCATGCTGCCGTGCTCCCCGCCAGGATGATAATGGACTACATAAACCTCTACGACTGTACGCTAACTCCCAAGCAAACACCTTCCTTTATAGGAGTTGCCTTGGTTGTGGTGCCCCTTCACAGCAACAGAGCAGTGACTAAAGTACCTGGAATCTAGAATATTAACAACACTATTCTCCCAGCTGCCCTGGCTATGCCCACCCTGTCACTTGGATCAGGAAACCGAGTCTCAGATACAGCAAGAAGTTTACCCAGCCTAGGACTGCTGTCGCCCAAATGCCAGGCTGGCCCGGGGGCCCAGGCAGTGAATGAGTTCAGACTCTCAGGCTCCAGAGACACTTTTTACTCCAGCAGGGGCCAGGCTCAGGGGCAACAGGACCGGTGGGCAGTCCTGGGGGCGGGGACTCAGGCAGCAGGCACCTGGTCTGTTGGGCGGGGTGTATACCCAAACCAAAGCTAGAGGCAGACCATCTGTCACCTGCCACTCCAGGCCCAGAGACAGCAGAGCCAAGCCAATTCCTTACCATAAACACCAAAGACACAAGCAAAGCTGTGCTCACACCAAAATCAGGGCCCAACGCCTCTAGCCTGGGGGACGTTTTCCGAAAGCTAAAATCTTTTCCTGAAATCAGAATAGCATACACACGTACACGCTCACACACTCATACACACTCCAGCCCACTAGAAATTTTGAGACACCACGGCCAACTATTACAGTCTCCTCAACACCAACGGAAGGAAAAAAAAAAGAAATGAAGTCACGCGCAGCCTGTTGTGGGGTGAATCATGATTCCTGGAATGGAGTTAGGGCCACCTATATACAGGGACTGTCCCTGAGCGCCAGATGCTTCCCAGGCAGAGTCTGGATGGAGAGCATGCCAGGATAGCATAGTGTGTCAGAGCGAGAGGTCGTGGGAATGCCTGATTGGGCGTGAGACGGGAGAACCCCTGGGTATGAAGCCAGAGATACGCCGGAGAGCTAGAAGCCCTGGTGAGAGGCAGGGGTGGCCACAAGCAGACCTACATAGAGGCATAAGGAGGACACCTTCTCTGAGGGCTGGACACACACATGGTAGGTTTTGGTGTCAAGCTTAGAGCCTAGTGATGCAAGCTTCCAGGTTTGAATGAATGAAAGGAAGTGGATGAAGTGTCTCAGGAGGCTGTGACCCTGTCCCTGACCCCTCGGATGGAAGCCACGAATCTCAGGCTCCCAGGGTTTCCCAGCAAGGTTCCATGGAGGTAGAAAGGGCAGTGGGGGCTCCAAATAAGGACTGCGGGCACAAGGATGCCGTTCCGGGCTGCTCACTCATTGGCTCACGTGTTAAAATTGGCCATGATGCTCAGTGAAGAGGCTCAGCTTGAGTAAGCTAACTACAAGGTTCACTGGCCGCCCCATTGCTAGGGGAGCTCAGGTGAATTATGCATCAGTTATGGGATGGTTAAAAGGACAGGAACCTCAAGGATCCTCAGTGTGATGCCATGACTTTCAGACATATCCCACTTCCCCGGCTAGGTACTGCAGTATCATTGCTGACACTTGTGCCCACCTGCCTTGGGAGCCTGGGCTTCTCCAGATGCCCCTCTAGACCCCCACCATTTGTAAGAGCCTCCTAGAGCCTTCTGGTTCCCCCACCCACATCTACCTCCTGATTGAGGCTTACCTGTTAACCAGTTCTTTAGATGTGCTCCGAGTCTCCATAGAGCCCCAGGGTCATCAGTCCAGGAACTATCTAACTCCCAGGAAGAAATAGAAACTCAGTGGGGAGTCTTCAAAACAAGTGGTCATGCTGGGCCTTCCACTGGGGTCTGGTGGGCATGTCAACTGGCTTCTGACACCTAAGATGGAGGAGGACCCCCAGACAGGACGAGGGGTGACATCAAGGCCTGGGGTGGGGGCAAGCACACATGTCCAGTAGGAGAGACAAGGCACAGCACCTCCTGTGGAAACCTGAGGTAGTGGTGCTGGCGATGAAGCTGGATGAGTGAGGGATAGATGATTGACAGGTATCAGAAGGCAGACCATCTGGAAGGGGTGAAGACTGCATTGTGGACAGCTGTGAGTAGCAGGTCAGACTGGAGTCTGGTGCCCCGGGGACTGTCACACTGGCTGAGGAGAAGACCGGCTCAGCCTCGCTTGATGGAGACAAGCTGGAGACAAGATGGCCTTGGAGGATCAATAAAGTAGAGGTTGGTGAAAGGAGGTCCAATACGGGCTGGTCTGGTGCATGAGCCTCTAAGCCAGCAGTTCTCAACCTGTGGGTCGCGATGTCTTTCGGGGAGGGGACAAATGATCCTTTCGGGGGGGTCACATATCAGATATCCATCATGTCAGACAATTTATATTACCAGTCGTAACAGCAGCCAAATTACAGTTGTGAAGTCGCAACAAAAATAATCTTGTGGTTGGGGTCACCACAACATGAGACACTGTAACAAAGGGTCGCAGCATTAGGAAGGTTGAGAACCGCTGCTCTAAGGCAAGGTGTGGCCGAGCTAGGCGATAGGAAGCCACTGCAGACGATGTGTGAGTGGCCCAGAACCTAGGCTAGACTTCAGGCTCACATCTTATGGGCTTCATGCCCTTCTCCTTACATGCACCTGCAAGTTGTTATGCCTACGCACGTGTGTGTGTGTGTGTGTGTGTGGTGTGTGTGTGCCTGCACATGTGTGTGAGAGTGTGTGTGCGTGTGTGCATGTCTGTGTGTCCACACAGGCATGCACATTCAGATGTGTGTTCATGTGGAGGCCAGACTTAGATAATAGATGCTAGATTTTCTATTATCATCATTCTTCTTATTATTATTATTTTGTTAGGTGGTCTTTGGCTCTTGGAAAATGCTCTGTCAGCCCAGATGAAAAATTTTCACTTGAATTTGCATCTTGAGTCTGTCCTAATTCAGAGCCCGGGCACACTCAGATCTCAGGATGAGGAATCTACTGGAGGTGCTGGCACCTGCCCTAAGTGACTGTGGTACCATACGTGTTCTAGCTGATAGTGTTTTCCTAACTCACCAGAGGTTTGTCTGAGGCAGACACATCCTCTCTGGCTGGCTGGATCTGCTTCTTTCTTCATGTGGGGATCCCTCACCTGCCAGAGTGGGCATAGGGAACAGGGGACAGGGGCAGGGGACAGAGGACAGGGGACAGGGGACAGGGCAGGACAGCGCCTTCCCTTTTAGCTCTCCCACATCAGGGCAGGCTGGACTCTAATTGTCAGAGTACCTATGCTTCTCCAGCAGGGGTCACCCCTGAGACTGGGAACCTGTACAGGGCACTAAAGCAGACTCATTTGTTCCAAGTCTCCAGGTTTCAAGATGAGATGGAGTGTGGGACACCATGCCAGGATTCTATGAAGCTCACTCTTTCTTGACCCTCAATCTGGGAAGGGCCTTACCCTCAGCCTCTGTGTACCAAGGAACAGAGGCCAGCCAGGAAGAGACGCCCTGCCTGGGTGACTCTCATCACTTCATACTTCTTTTTCTTGCCGATAGAACTCAGGAAGAGGCCACTTCACCATCCTCGAGGTCATGAACTACGAGGAGGATCCAATGAGGCTGGACAAAAGGGGGGGGCTATGCAAAGGACCCCCAGAGGCTCCGCCCTGGATACCAAGGCACCATCAAAGATGGCGTCTGTCACATTCACTGCTCATGGACACGCCATGGCTCTTCAGCCCATGCCTGTTTTGAGTCAGGCAACGTCACTGGAGGCCTCAGAGGAGCCAGATCTCAACCGGGCAGCAGTGGGGGGTCAAGAGACCCTACAGAGGCTCATGCAGAACCCCATGCTGCCAGGCGGGGGGTGGTTGGCTGGGAGGCAGCTTGCTCTGCAGCCTGAGACCAACATTATATTTAGGCAGAGTAGGTGGCTGCCTACTTGGTGTGATTTCACAGGCTCTGGGGGGCCCCTTCCAAACCCCAAAATACCTCCTCCACCTGCTTCCTGCTATAGCAGTCCCTGATAAGAGCATCTTTCTATTCCTGAGTTAGGAAGCAGGCTAGCCGCCCTGTGCTGGAGTTGATTGCCGTGGAATCAGGTGTATGCTGGATTTGAGGCCTGGTGAGGAAGGCCTGGCGTGGACTTCCGAGGCCGTTGTGTTTCCGGGAAACCATGGGTAGCCAGGCCTCTGATTCTTGATGGTAGGGCCAGGCACTTTGTAAATGTTAGGGTTGCTGTAGGAGTCCTCCACATATCTGTGTTGGTGACAACAGTGCCGGGACTTAGGAGATGGACAGTCTCGTGCACTCACTGTTGTATACGGTGACACGCAAAGAGAAGACAGATGTCCCCAAGGCATGGGTATAACTGGACTTAGCTGACCGAGCAGAGCTTTTCGAGCTGAGGCTTTGTAGGTAGATAGGAGTTCACTAGGTGATGGGCAGAGATGATGTCTCCATGCAGTAAGACGGGCTTGTGGGATGGCTCAAGGTAGGCTGGGGTTGGTACCTCAGAGGGTCAACGGTAGCTAAGAGGAAAGCTAGCAAGACAAAAAAACAGAACAGGCACAAGCCAACCTTCTATGCTCAGCCAATCCACATGACGACATCTAGGTCTACGGGTTAGGAAGTTCCACGGCTTACAGAAGGATCCCCAGAGTGTGAACCCTGGCCCCAGAGTGGAGGCAGGGTAGAAGGCAGGACAGTAGACTCCAGATGACCCCTCTCTCTCCCCTCAGCTTCCTTATCAGAAGGCCAGACCAGGATTCCAGCCTTCTAGGAAAGGGTAAGCAACAGGTTTTGCTAGCCCTCATTGTTGGTATTGTGTAGCCAGTGAACAAGCTATTTCATCCCTCAGACACACATGTGGAGACATCCAGCCTGGAAAAGTATGGAAGTCTTTTCTTTACAGCTTGCGGCCTTGGTCACCACTGTCAATTCCACAATTGTCATCTTTCTGTGTCCTCAATGTTAACAAGATTTGTCTATGCTAGAGGGATTGTGTTTCACGGATGGCATGTCTAATCAACAGAGCTCCTTACTGGCCGTGCAGCACGATGGGATGGTTGGTGTTGTCAACCTGACAGAACCTAGAATCACCTGAGACAGGTCTCTGGTCCGACCTGTTGGGGGGAGCTCTTGATTGGTTTAATCAGGTGGGAAGAACTGCTCCTGATGGAAGGGTTCACACTTGTAATGTTTGCCGTGGCTGCGGCTGCCTCTCTGTGGGTGCCGGATGTAGTCACTATTTTAAATGCTTGTCAGTTTGGAGACAAAATATTTCTCGGCACTTTAATTTGAGTCTCTTTGAATTATGCTAATTGTACCTCCCTGGCTCTGAGCTGCCCGGCTGTGCCTCTGCTTGTTTTGTGGCTGGGTTCGTTGTACTCTCTGTCTTGACTTGAAACGCTTTTCATATTGTCTAAATAATAATTCTTTGCTTGCTTTAAGGGTTGTAAATATTTCTCCCAGTCTCTTCCTTGTCTTTTTCAAATAGTGCCTTGGTCAAAGAGAAGTTGGGAAATGGCTTTTCTGGTGAAAGCTGTCAGCTTTTTCTCTTTATACATTCTGGGTTTTGGGTTTTACGTCATAGACGTTTTTTCCTAAACCATGTAAGATACACTTTCTTATTTTTGACTAAGACTAGTGTAGAGAGTTAAAAGTTTGAGCTCTCCCTACCATCTGTTGAGTGTGGGGACTGATGGGAGATCTTTAGTCTTCATCCAAGGAGCCAATGTCGTGATTCCTTTGTTAGGAGGTGGTTTCCTGAGTTCAGTCATCTCAGGGGCGAGTTCCACCTCGATGGCAGCATCGAAACTGAGTTCCTGTTCCCAGGCCCTGGAACCCATCTCCTACCCTGCTTCCTCTTGACACACAAGTCATAATTGTGCTGCCTGTCCTGCCTTAATCGACCACGTGCTGCTTGCCCGCCCCTTGGTTCCTTTATCACTCTAAATTCCAGGTTAGATCTGGTCCAGGAGGGGACCTGCCTGCAAAAGCTGACCCAAGGACCCTGAAACCAGGTGACCTAGATAAGGCCCAGTCACCAACATTAACCTCTTTGTTTAACCGCTCATGTTAAAATAGGATTGGTTACTGCAACAGCCCACAGATTCCTCCCCTCACCTGCTTTGTGTTCCCATCCTATAAAAAGTTGTGCAGTCTTCCTTTGGGTCTTGGTTCAGATCCCAAAGTGGTCATCTCACCGTAAGCAGGAAGTAAGGCTTTCATGTTTAAGCTTCTGGTGAGTTTTCTCGGCTTCCACCCTGAACCCAATACCTTTGGTTGGGAAGGCTATCTATCCTCTTTTCATTGAACTGATTGTGTCTTTTCTTAAAAGCAAGTGGGCATGCACACGCACATGCACACGCACACACACACACTGACCTTCTACAGTGGCCGAGCTCCTGGGTAATAAGTGTGGCCATGGAGAAGGGTGGGGACTAAAAAGGAACAGAAAGATGGCTTCTTCATGGGGAAAACATGCTGGGTCAGGAGAAAACTCTCAGGATGGTTTTACTCAACCTTTTTTTTTTTTCTCGGAGCTGGGGACCGAACCCAGGGCCTTGTGCTTGCTAGGCAAGCGATCTACCACTGAGCTAAATCCCCAACCCCTTCTGAGGATGGTTTTAAATGCAGCTTGTTCTAGTGAGCTCACTAGGTTCCCAAGACACAAGGTGGGCCAGGAGAAAACCCTGCATGTAAGTATTTAAAATCTCTCACTGTAATAAGTAAGTGGGTTCAGGAAACAAGTCTGCCCTGGCTATCCTGAAGAAGTATCACCCTGCATGTAAGTATTTAAAATCTCTCACTGTAATAAGTAAGTGGGTTCAGGAAACAAGTCTGCCCTGGCTATCCTGAAGAAGTACCATACAGCTTAAAGGCGGACTCCCACGTGCCAGTCCCGTCTAGACACCCCTCTCCTTGGCTTGGGAGCATCCTCAATGTACCTATCTGACCTCACTCTGCAGACCATGGCGACCTGTGATAGGACCCACTCTAAACACCTCATTTCAACTTAATTATCTCTTGTGCTCCTGGTCACGTCCTGGGAAACACACAATGACATTTGAGTAGGAGCTCTGGGTTGCTAGATACATTTTATTCTGTGTCATTCAATACACAAAGATCAGATGCATTCTCACAAGTCAGCCACAAACAACTGGAAATGGAGAATGTTGAAAACACTTCAAAGAGCTCCAGGAAATGGTTGGGGAAAGATTCAGCAAAACATATCCAGGTCCTATATGCTCAGACAATTTTTAAAATATCACCCAAAGAGACTAAGCGATGAATCAGAAGACAGACACAGCATTGGGAAGGTGCCAGTCTTGTGGGACGAATGGAGGAATGCAGGTCATTCCTAAGAAAGACTCAGTGGGCTTTGCAAGCAGATCCTGGCCATTTTCCCAAACTGCCCAGCATGACAGCAACAGCTGGAGGCTGCTGGATCAGCAGGGGTGCAGCAACAACACAGCATGGCATTCTTCACAGGAGGATCTGCTGGTGGCTCCAAGCCTACTCTCTGTCTGCTCCATGAAGACCAGGGAACCTCTGGTTACCTCCACTTGCAGGTGAGATCAAACCTGGGCTGGAGATCAAGAGAGACCCCTGCTGATCGAGGGTTGTTGGCTAAAATGGAACTGGGGTCAGATGACCCCAGCCCACCCTTGAGCTGGCAATCTCTACTTTGGTTTGAATAGGAATGGTTGGACCACAGGGAGTAGCACTATTAGGAGGTGTGGCCTTGTTTGAGGAAGTATGTCACTGTGTGGGTCGGCTTTTCGGTCTATGCTCAAGCTCCGCCCAGTATGGAATCCAGACTCCTGCTGCCTGCCAATCAAGATGTAGAACTCTCAGTTCCTCCAGCACCATGTCTGACTGCAGGTTGCAAGTCTTCCCACCATGATGATAATGGATTAAACCTCTAAAAGTGTAAACCAACCCCAATTAAATGTTGTCCTTTATAAGAGTTGCCTTGGTCTCTTCATAGTAATAAAACCCAAATGAGACACCTCCCTTGTCCACTGCACGACTGCACTGTGAATCAATCCTGGGAAGGATCCACACTGGACAGGGAAGGCCTGCAGATCCTGAATTCTGCAGTATGCCCAGCCCCCACCTATCTGAGGAATCTTGCAGATTCATAGCCTCTGGCTTTCTGCCTTCTCAGCCTCCTTACGCCCTCTGTCCACTAAGAGCTTCCTTTAGACATTTGCAGAGACATGTACAATGGATGCCTGTCAAGATAAAACAGCCAGCCCTTTCTAGAGCTTCCTGGAGGTCAGACCTGGTACTTAGCAGGTCAGCAGCAGCCAATACAGCAGCAAGAGGGCACAGGGACAGGGGACCAGCTCCAGAAGAGTACCAGCCTCTGTGTTGGGTTCAACTGCCCTGCTGGGGCATCACTGACAGGGAAGGAACAGGATAGAGCCCTGGGGTTGACAGACCGGAGAGTCTGTCCTTCACGTGACCTCCTATACCTCCGTATTGTCCCTCTTGGCTTCAGGGACAGAGCCCATGGCTGCAATGAACTTGGTGTGCTCTGAGTCAGATCCCAATTTTCCCACTCCAGAACTAACCACTGCACACAGATGAAGCCCCTCCTGGCCTGTCCCCTTAAAGAGGACCAGGGGACCTGCCCCAGTGCCTCCCAGCTCCACACTCAACCCTGAGGGGCTCCATCTCAGCCTTTCCAGGCCCAGACTGCTAACTGGGAACAGGAGGGTGACTGCAATAGGCCTGTTCATTTCTGAGGCCTGGTGTCCGCTAGCTCCTCCTGTGTCCTCTTCCCTCCTCACTGGAATTCTGGTGTAGAGAAAATTTTAGATTTTGGCTTCTTTAAAAAGCACAGAAGTATTATATAAATGTGCTTTCATTTTAATCCCAGGTATGGGAATCGAGGGTGGTTTCCCTTGGACTATCTGAAGCGGCTGACTATGACTTGCCTCATGCTCTAACAGTTTTCTGTGACTGCGTGACGTTAAGGATTCTGGGAACTTTTCGGAGGGGATATAAATGTTAAGGCCCTGAGAATCTGGGTTGGTGGTGGCCGTTAGTTCTGCTCAAACTTGTTTTCTTCTTGAGAAAAGGAAGAAAGAAATTCCATTCAGGGATCTCTCTCTTTCTCTCCCCACCACCCTTTTCCTTCTTTCTCACCTATCTAGCGATAGGGGGTGAAACCAGGGGGATAAAGGGTGGGAGAAGAAGAACCCACAAAGTAGCAAAGACAAGCTACCCTCTGGCCTGAAAATAAAGGCACACGTTACAGGACTTTCCTACTGGGGCGGCATGGGGGTGCCAGGTAGCTTCCCTCATATCCTTGCTAAGGTCCCAGTGACAAACCGAAGTTCAGTTCCACCAAAGTTCACCCCAGGGAACCAATGAGTTTGTTAGGCTTATTTACAGAGCAGTGGGTGAGGGGTTGCAGACAGGGATGTGGGTGGCCTTAAAGTAGCCACACTGGGAGATCTGTATAGCAAGCATGGCGGGCGTTCCCATGGATATATAAATAGAGCTCCCTCCCCTAGACTCTTCCAGCCCATGTACCCCAGGCCACATGGAGTTAGGGCAGAGCGGAGACATCTGGCTAAAAGGAGTCGGTGGTCACTCAATGAGGGCCCCACATCTCCATAATGTCAGTGGTGGATAGGGACAGCTATGATGATCATTTTGCAAGCTGCCACAGCTGAATGCATGAAGATGGTGGTGCTGTAACAATAGGTGACCTTCGACTACAAAGAACTGTGACATACACCTGGGCCTGACAAGGAAAGGAGTCCACAACTGCCCAGGCCCTGCACTGCCCTCGCTTCACGCTAGCCATGTGGCTAATTCCGAGTCTTCCCTTCC
Source organism: Rattus rattus (assembly GCF_011064425.1). Lineage (NCBI taxonomy): Eukaryota > Metazoa > Chordata > Mammalia > Rodentia > Muridae > Rattus > Rattus rattus. Next base: position 8,370,952 of record NC_046158.1, read on the forward strand.
TCCTTTCCACCTTTCACATGGGACATGAAAGGCTCTGGCACCTCAGTTGCAGTGGGGCTGGTTCATTCCTGGCCAAAGTGAAATAGTTCACAAGGGTTGGGTTCCCAGGATGCTGAGAGGCCACTGTGTGTGCCTGCTAAGCCTGTCCACCTCTCCAATTGCTCCCCACATCCCCTCAGCCTCCCATCATTCTTCCTCACAAAATGCTGCACAATCCCATGTACCCCAGGGCCTTTGCACAGCTCTTATTCCTGCCCAGATATGGCTTCCCAATGCCTCACCGTTTTCTCTCACTGTGTGTCTTAGTTAGGGTCCTATTGCTGTGAACAGACACCTTGACCAATGTAAGTCTTATAAAGGACAACATTTAATTGGGGCTGACTTACGGGTTCAGAGGTTCTGCCCATTATCATCAAGGCGGGAGCATGGCAGCATCCAGGCAGGCATGGTGCAGGAGGAGCTGAGTTCTACGTCTTCACCAGAAAGAAGCCAGGAACAGACTCAGCATCCTAGTAGGAGCTAGGAGGAGTCTCCAAGCCCACCCCACAGTGACACACTTCCTCCAACAAGGCCACACCTTCTAATAGTGCCACTCCCTGGGCCAAGCATACAAACCGTCACACTGTGCTTTATGCTTACCTGTGGATTTTGTCTCAAAACCCAACATTTGGACCCTTGAGGCTACACTTAGCCCAGGAGTACTTGGGTTCCAGCAGGCTGGAATAAAGACTCTCAGTTGGCTATAGCCCTGTCTCAGTGGCCATCTCTGGTGGGTTCCTCGTGACACATAGCAGTGTCTGGCACTTGGTAGGTAAGCCGGAAGGGCTTGTGAGGACTTCTGGAGGAGGAGCAGAGCCTCCTGTCTGTCACCTTGCCTGGAATTCTTTTGGCTTCTGAAGGAGGAGGTGGAACACTCCAAGGACCTGGTATCTGGTTGGAAATCATTGGTCTCCTACCTCTCTGTTGGTTCAGGAAACAATCGCATCATGTCCACTGAAGTAGTGTGTCCCCTCAGCCACCTTCCTTTGGGAAGGCTGTGTCCTAATCCTGAGACTCTGCAGGCTCATGTCCCAGGAGTCCAAGTCCTAAAGCCTTTGACTTTTCAATCCAGCACTGAAGCTATAGAGATGGACAGGAGGAAAGATGGAGCCCGTGTGTGTGAGTGTGTGTGTGTGTGTGTGTGTGTGTGTGTGTGTGTTCTTCCCTGCTTTCCTTCCCCAACAGCAGTCTGCCTCTCTCTCTCTCTCTCTCTCTCTCTCTCTCTCTCTCTCTCTCTCATCTGTCTATCTATCTTTTCCTTTCAAATTTTGCTTGAGCAGATAGAGCCCCAAATCATGACCAGGTGAGAACTTGCGGTCTGGGTGCTAGAAGCCTGGGGGATCCCACACTGAGCAGCCTAGAGGTGGTCATAGAAGGCCTGGCTGGCAGGAGACAACCAAGCGCCTAGCATCCTCTCACTCCCACCCGGCACCCAGCCAGCGTCTTCCATATCCCCTGCTTATCCTCCCTCTGGCCTGCTCCTGTGAATCGCTTGTACCCATGCCTGGCTGGGCTCTTAAGTGCCCGGGATTCTGAATGCAGAGGAGCCTGGAGGCCCATTATGCCGAGCTTATGCGGGAATAATGAGGGGGAGACTCTGTAATGCGAGGCTGTGTCTAATAAAGGGAAATTTATTCAGTGCGTTCCAGAGGAGCGAGCACCGGCTGGCCTTAAAACAAAATTGCCACGTGCCAGTACGGTATGCTTCCCAACACAGGCTGGGCTGCAGCCACCATTATCCTGAATTCAGCAATGTGAGCCTAGAATGAGCTGAGATGGGCTGAGTTGAGGGACCAGGCTAGGGAGACAGCTCTCCTATTTCTATTTAAGACATGGGGTAGCTGGGAGGGGCTCCATCTGTATGCAACATTCTAGAGTAGAGGTACTGGGGTACACCTAGTACCATCTCAGACTCTATAAGCTTACCTGCAGCTGTGGGCCAGGTCCCTACAGCAAAGAGGGGGTAATAAGGAGGTGTAGGGGGTTGTCTTGTGAAGGACAGGCTCTTCTGTCTGCAGCTCTATCCAGGGCTCTATCCAGGGCTCTATCCAGGGCTCTATCCAGGGCTCTATCCAGGGCTCTATCCAGGGCAGCTGAAGCCAACACAGAGGCTGGGACACTGTTGGAGCAGGTCCCCTGTCCCCGTGCCCCCTTGCTGCTGCATTGGCTGCTTCTGACCTGCGAAGTACCAGGCCTGACCTCCAGGTGCTCCAGCTGACCTTCCAGGGATGGCTGCATTACCCGGACTGGCATCCACTGCACATGTCTCTGCAGAATGTCTAGCAGAGGGTCTCAGTGGACAGAGGGCATGAGGAAGGAGACTGAAAGCCAGGAATCTACGACTCCTCAGGTAGAGTGGAGGCCAAGTGATGGGGGAGACTGCAGGGTTCAGGACCCAGCTGTTGATCCTTCTGGGACACCCCACCCTCACCCCAATCCCAGCACATTCCCAATTGCCCTCACACCCAGATGTTACTACACAACCTGATTTAGGTGAGTCTCCTGCTGGTTTTCATCTTACCCAAGCATAGCTGGAGGGCTCTACCCAAAGGCTTTTCATGTTCCCCACAGGCCTTCAGAGAATGACTGGTCCCTGCCTGACTCCCACCTCATCTTATCATAGTACCATAGTACCACAGAGATGATCCTCCCTAGGCTCTCCCTGGCTCTAATACCCTCCTTGGTTCCCCACTGATTGCAAAGTAAAGTCTAATATGGCAGCCCACTGCTCCTGACAGAGTGTCCTCGTTTGGCTCTTTGGCAGAGGTCTGCCACCCAGGCCATGTTCAGGTCTCTCTCTCAGCAATTCCTTCCTACTCTCCTCAGTTCTGACAGGGTCTAGGTGCTTCTCACCCTGGCCATGCTTGTTGGTGTTTAGTCTAGGCTCCGCCCCACAGTTACCTGGCAACAGCCAGGTGTGCCTGACTCACTATAAAAGGGGCTGCTTGCCTCCTCCTCTCTCTCTTGCCCTTGCTACCTCCTCTTGCTCCTGCTCTCCCTTTCTCCCTATTTCCCTCCTTCTCTCTCTCCAAAGCTCATGGCCTGCCTTTATCATCCTCTTCCTCCCCCTCCCCCTCCCCTCCTTCTTCCTCCTCTCTCTCTCTCTCTCTCTCTCTCTCTCTCTTCCCTCCCCATGCCCTGAATGAGCTCTATTCTATTCTATGCCGTCATCATGTGGCTGGTACCTCAGAGGAGGAAGGAAGCCTCAGAATGGGCTCACAGAGACACTGCCTTCCCCCACACCTTACTGCGCCTCCACCAAACAGACCTCTGGTCTCTCCTAACTTTGTATAAACGACAACAATGCTGGCGTTAGGTCTTCCACTGGACTTCGGGTTTTAATAGCCAGTGTTGGTGGCCGCTCTCCCGGTGGGAGGGCCTTGCAGTGCTCACAAAGCTGGGTGTTGGCAGCAGATCTGCTGAATGGATGGGAACGAGAATCACACTCACACAGCTCCTCTGAGGGGAAACAGAGGCCTCAGAAGGCAGGGAGCACAGTTTGTCTCCTGTAGGCTAAAATCTATGATGCCTGCCCGAGGAGCAGGCTCTGGAAAGTCGACTATCTGGGTGGTTCTGCAGCAATCCTCACTGTCTTCATTGACCAAAGCCCACATCAGCTGTGGCCTCCTCGTCCTCCCTCCCCCCCATGCTTCCCACAAGCCACTCATCTCTGTTTCAGGACAGAGCCAGCAGATTCTAATGTGATTTAGTGACTGGGAGTTTGTGTCCAGGAGGCTCAGCAGGTCGCACCAGGTCACAGCACTGGGCTCCCGGTGGGGGGAGGGGCCTCCTGCTTCTCACCAGCTGTTATCCAGTGAGAGTCACAATCCAGCTTGTCCACATTAGTGTGGGTGCCTATGTGTCAGGTCCCCATGTCTGCAACATTGTAATCTGTTTCTAAGACAGGACCTCATGATCTCAGAG